>NC_066626.1:5162558-5464894 GCF_025201925.1 Gopherus flavomarginatus | reverse complement strand
TTTAAAACAAACAAAAGGAAGTATTTTTTTCACATAACACAGTCAACCTGTGGAACTCTTTGCCAGAAGATGCTGTGAAGGCCAAGGCTATAACAGGGTTCAAAAAAGAACAGGTGCAGCTGATCAGGTTAATTAGCATAATTTAACTGCCTGGGCTTTGTATGGGGGTGGACAAGCCATCATAGGCCCATCCTTCTCTAGGAACCATAACAACTGGTGATGCCCAAGAACTGAGTCCTTAATTATCCCCATTTCCAGCATACTTTGTATTGCCTTATAAATTTGCTGCTGCATTTTTCCCAGAGGTCTGATAGGCTCTGCCAGGGGTGGGCTGGGACCCTATTTTGTCAAACTTACTGGATAGTCTTAGGAGTCAAACCTGACTTGCTGAAAAATGCCTGCTGGTGAGACTGCAACACACTTGTAACTCTGCCTTTTCAGCTGGGGTTAACTCTTTACTTGGCTGAGTGCTCTCTAGTGTTGCTGGACGATCTGTGTTCAATTATACTAGGCCAATGACGTTGCCTAAGAACACTGCTTTAATTTAAAACCTTCTAGTCTATAAATAATCTAACCCAGCACCCAAGGCTGTGGCCCGCTCTAAAGGAATTGCCAGGGAAGCAAGCTGGCCTTGAAAGATACGGATACGGTCCTCCGATCAAGACTAGACAAGCAAGCAGTAAATCTTCAAAAACAAAAATAATATTTATTTAGAAGTGATGAGTTACAATAAAAGATAGATAAGACAGAAGCAGGAACAAATACAATTTAAGTTATAGTTACAGGAATGAAGCAGCACAACAAATAGAAGATGCAGACACTGTACCATATAACAATATAATCATTCACTTAATATTCTATAAGATATAACAATTAAACATTCAATACTAAACACTTAAAGCTAAACATCCAGTAAGTGCTGACTGGGCGGTTACAAGATGGACAGACCACAGGCACCCAGCTTTATTTCCAATCAAAACCCATAGGCTCTTGGATGGTAAATCAATGAAGATTAAACTTACAAAGGCTTTCTAAAAACCCCTCTGAGACCATCTTTGGTCCTTCTGCTCTGTTAAAATTTGTGACCGTTGACCAGTAAGCACTGGCCTTATGGTTACTGAGCAGGTAGGGAGAATCTCATTCAAACCACAGGCATTCAGCTTTATTTACCTTTGAAACCCATACGCCTCAGGATGTTAGAGGGAAAGAGATTTCCACTTACAGAAATGTCTTTAAATTCCCTCTGAATTGTCACAAATGATCCTTCTGCTCTGTCAAGTCTTTCTGAGAACGTTGACCGGGGAGTGTTGTTCAGAGGTTGGCTGTTGGGCTGCTCACTGCTGGCTCCTCAAGTCAGAGACAGAAGCCCGTTGGTTGCTGCTGCAGTGCTGTTGCAAAGGTCTCCTGCTGGCTAGGTGCCAGGAACAGCCATTGCCCAAGGCAACCCTGGAGCCTTGGGGTGGGCTGCTGCTGTTCCAGCTTTTAAGCAGCTCTTCGGTGCAGCTTCTCAGGTGGCTTCTCTTGCGCAGGTGTCTTCTGGTAGGTGTCTGGCAGCAATCCACTCTCCTACTGGTCCCTATCCCTAGAGAGACTGAGCCTGCTGGCTGCAGGTCTTATCTACTGTTTGGTCACTCAAGTTCAGCCAATCAGCTTTCAGCCCCTCCCCAGATGCTATCTTTAGAAAGTATTTTTAGCCTGCTAGCTCTGCCCTCATGATGCTATCTTTAAAAGGTATTTTTAGCACAGCAAGGCTCCTATTTTTAGATGCTATCTTTAGCCTATGGGTCTTTGCTCAGCTGATCTTTAGATGAACCCTAGTGGAATTTACCATTGCATCATAAAAAGTAAACTTATTACATAATTTGGAATTGACCCCTACAAGCCCTAGAGATGGAATCTCTCATTCTATGACATTATCCTATAACTGCCATTACAGGATTTTCTAATTTAAACTATTCTTAATTTGTATTTAATTAAAGCCTTATTATTAACGTTAATTACTGTTCTAAGCATATTAAAGGGTTCTGACACTACCACCACTCATTTTATGTTCAATTAAGAGAATTACAACTTTTGGCAATTTTAAATTCCTCCCAAGATTTTTCTGCAGATTTTCCCATTCAGAGCTTGATAAGACATTCCAGGCAACTGAGGCAAAATTCTCTCATCACAGCTTCTCTGCTGTGATTGGCTTTCAGCTTGTTCACATGCAAAGTCTGTGGAGGAACCTTGCTGCGGGACTGCTGCATACTTTAAGTAATATTATTAACTCTTTCCACTGCCTCCTATGACTCCTCCCATGAGTTCTGCATCTTGTGCCTTTCCCAGGGGATGACTTCAGCAAATAACTAGTCACAAGCATTGTGGTTATATTAAGCTTCCTGGGCAGCTTGAGTTTTCAGGAGGTTCAGCTGAACCATTTCCATCAGACTAAATCTTTCAAAAAATTTAATACATCTCCAGCCATTGGTTTCCCTTTAGGGACTTCTGGGAGTGTGACACTTAAGCTGATGAGATCCAGGGGACCTTGAACGTTTCTGCCATACAGGAGATCAATTGGGGCAAACCCTGTGGCCTCTCAGGATATCTCCCTATAAGCAAACAGATTCAGTAGCATTACATCCCAGGCACTTTGGTTGCATACATTCCCAACATAGATGTAAGGAGGGGCTCTAAAACCTGACAGACACTGGGAATAGAATTCTCTGGAGCCTCATGATGTCCAGGCTTGGAGGCATGTGTTCCTGCCTAGTTAACAGAACTCTGGAGGTGCTTCCCTATCAGAGGCAGTATTAAAAAACAACTCTGCGAGGTGACTTCATGCCTCTAAATCCTTGGCCTCAAGGATTGTATTCCTCTCTGGAAACCAGTACACTGAGAGGGTAAGAGCCTGTGGTGGCAGAGGGCAATTTCCTGCAATATCCTGGAGAAAGCTTACTGCATTCAATTTAAAATGCAGATGTTTATATCCTATTGTGGGATCGTATGCAGCGTTAGGAAGAAGACAGGATGCAGTATATGGGAAGTATTGTGACTTCAAGACTTCGTGGAACAATGTGGCCATTTAGGGAAGTGGTTGGGTGGCTCCCATGGTAGATGAGACCTACAAGTTAATAGGTATAGAGCTATAAACTCTTCTCCCCCATCTGAAATCATGGTATCTACACAAAAGCCCATGTGATGTGACCAGTTGGGAAATGGGCCAATCAATATGCAGATAGTCAGCCTGTGACAAGGGAGATGGTAGAAAGCTGACCACAAATCAGGATCCCTACCCCCCCTCAATGGGAGAAGAAGGACCTCCTTGGAAGGAGCACTGGGCTGAACCCAGAGGTGGATGGGAGGCAACAGTGGGGAGCTGGAAGGCTGAGAGCAAATGCCCTTGCTGGACCACTGAAAGGAAATCCAAGTGCAGTTGCCCTGAACTGTGACATACAGGACCAGGTCTCAATTTGCAGGTTTTGGGGTAAGAAAAGACATGTGAGAGCTCAGCTGCAGTGGATCTAAATTGAAATTATACAGGAAGGTTGATAATCACCTCTGCATGGATTTTTGAAGTATGTACGCTGGCTACTAGCAGAATGGTTGTTATCTGAACAGGTGAAATGTGACAATAAAAAAGGTAATGTAAGAACCACCATTTACAGAATAAACCTATCCAGGCAATAAGACAATGTGTTTCCCTCAGGTGCCAGTCAGCATCTGAGATATACCCAATATTTTAGGGGTATGTGGATGGAGAGGTGGCATCTCTCACCTAGTAGTTATGGCCCAAGGTAGCAATCACACCCAGTGGTTCATCTCTGGTGACAGCCTCATCTAGTGGGCACAGCTATTGAGCAGCAGCCCCACATGATGGGTACCGCTCCCAGGTAGGATGCAGGAATCCAGGCCCTCCCACTCCACCAGGTTCTGGCTTAGGTCCCTGGGAGCTGGTTTTGCTCACCCAGCGGTGCCTTGCATCAGCCGCAAGTCAGAGTCCCTGGGTCATTTCCTATCTCCTTCTGCATCTTAGCCGGCTGCCAGCTATCCCTGGAGAATGCTGCCTTCTGGGCTTCCAGCCATGGTCCCAATTTACAGGTACCAAGGCTCTCCCTGTTCTTGGGCTTGCTGTGGGTTCTGCACATGTTCTTCCCTGGAGCTCCCAGAACACATCCTTCTCTCTGGCCTGCCAATCCCTGAGTGAGGGGTCTGTCTGCCTTTTAAATCCCATCTCCAACCTGAGCATGCTCAGCATGGGCAGAGCTTCCTTACCCAGAGTTGCTCCTTAACCCCCTCCTGTCCAGTGAGTGGTTTATATACCTTCTCCCAGGGGGAGATGTGGCAGATGGCAATTTTCTGCAATATTCTGGATAAATGTCATTGAATTCATTTAAACCTAATGGCATCGTTTCAGTATTTTAGAAGCCCATTGTATTAAAAATGTAAATGTTTAGGTATTACTGTGGGACTGTATTCAACCTGTGTAGGAGGAAGCCAGGATTATTGCACTATCTGGGAAACACTGTGAATTTGAAAAGACTCTGTGGAACAATGTGGTAGACACGCCTAATCTTTTGGGACAGCATGTGGGAAGTGGAAGTACTGGGGAGGACAGGATTGCCACCCATGCACCTACGGACTCAGCCTTACAAGCTTCGCCTTGGCTGCTGATCCTCTCTTACAAGAGGACAGTTCAAAGATCCGAACTGGAAACACCAGAGACCAACAGACAAAGAAAGGACTTTGGAATCAATAGCCTGAGTTTACATTGACCACGTTGGGCCATCGTTCTGATCCAGTAAACAGAGAGTACCTCCAGTCCATGCAGGGCCCAAATCTGTAGGGAAGGAATGATACTGCCCAGAGCCCTTGTGGTGAGGGAAGCTTATTACCAGGCATGTAAGTTCTCTTATTATTTTTAGTATGTTCTCTGTAATGCTTTCCTGTTCAGAATGAACTAGGCTTGCTCAGGACGAGCTGCGTGGTAACTTAGAACTGTGGGCAGTTACACTGTCTCTGAAGAGGACTGATTAGGCAAGCTGTTTTGCTGAGAATAACACAGTGAAGACAGGGAACTGTTCAGCTTGAAAAAAAACCTGGTCAGGAGGGAGAGAGAGAGAGGGTTTGAGTCCCATCAGTTACACGCACCTGGTTTGGCCGGCCTGTCAAAGCCGTTGCCTGGGGTGTGGCCGCTGCATGCTGCAGCTACTTGGAGCAGACCAAAGTGGATAGATTACCCCCAAAGGGGTACGACAAGTCCCTCCATCAGAGGTACTAACCCTCCCTGGCCACCCCGAGCAGCATAGTTAAGCCAAGCTAAATCCCCATGTAGACATTGATCTAGCTACTGCCTCTTGGTAAAGTGGATTAACTATGTCAATGGGGTATCCTTTGTCGGCATAGGTGGTGTCTACACTGAAGTGCCACAGTGGCAGCGCTGTAGTGTTTTACATGTAGACACACCTTTAGTAATCCAACTGTTCGGTCATTTGAGCAAAGGATTCTCAAGCTACAACTCACAAAAAAAACAACATTTCATTAAATTCAGATTCTAGTGACCTTGAAGTTTGAAACCCACCCTGGACAGAAATCTGAGAATAAAGTGTAAACATTTGGGGAACATCTTAATTTGGGCAAATTTTCTTTTAAAGAAATGTAATCTAAGGCAGCACTGAAACTATTTTTCAAAAGGAAATACATTATACATGTAAATGCTCACTGGGAGAAGAAGTGATTGGCATGCAAGTGTAGGAAGGGGTTTGGATCTGAAGCTGGGATGGGAATATTATAGGGATGGGGAATGGGTAGTGGGGTGCAGAGGATTGGGGAGCTGTGTTACATGGGAGAGGTGGGGGTTAGGGGAAGTGAGAGGGAAGAAGACAGGAAGGATTGGAGAATGTGAGGGGCAGTCCTGGAAGCTGGGAGTCTGGGTTGGTGCTGTCAGCCCGGGGCTTGTGTGTGTGTACACACATGTGCACTTTGGGATCTAGGGGAGCCCTACCCCTCTGCATGAGTGAATAAGCATTATTAATAGAAGTGACTCAAGGCATAAACTTTGGCCATTGGGTAAATATTTTTGTTTTAACTGGTTTTAGCGAGTGTAGTAGGGGAATTTTTGGATGTTTTGTAATAATGGTAACTGGAGAATTTGCACTTACACAGATGGTAATTAGAATATTTATTAATAGCCAATTAAAAAGTAGAAGATATTTGGGTTTGGGGGTACAGATTTAATATGGCAGCAGAATAGATATGGTAAAAAACAGATGTTAATTATCTTATAATTTATTATAAATAGGGTAACTTCCAATTGAGGATCAGAGGGGTAGCCAACACTGGTTCGCCACTTGTAAGGTAACTTCCTTCTCTTCATGTGTCAGAATATAATGCCTGCATCTGTAATTTTCACTCCATGCATCTGAAGAAGTGGGGTTTTTACTCACAAAAGCTTATGCCCAAATAAATCTGTTAGTCTTTAAGGTGCCACCGGACTCCTCGTTGTTTTTCCCAGCTGAGGGAAAGTTCTATGCACCACCATACACAGCTTAAAAGAAGGATCCTTTACATTCTGTCATCAAGGGACTAATCATCCCTTGATATTATTTCATTTTAGGAATGCGAGTATGAATGTAGAGTTAAGTGGCTATACTCTGATTGTTTGATGCATGCTTGCTTTAGTGCTATCATATAATAAAATTTTGAATTTCACTACTCATTGTATCACTCAAGGTTCTTAGACAATTAAATAAAGTATCTGGAACCAAATCAAGGAACAAACCTCGGGCTCATTTTATTTTTAAATTTTGCATTTAAACATGTTAACGGGAATAGCTACATCAAAGATTACAAGGGGTCTGAGCCCCCCTTCCTGTGTGTTCTGGAATCTGGGGGACACTGCTTCTCTCGGGGTAACTGAGCCGCTAGCCCTGCTCCTCCATGTTAGCAGGGATCTGGGTTAGAGGAAATGAAGATAACACAAATGTAAACATCAGCAACCCAGAAAATGAAGTTACAATACATATCAGGTGTGTGTGGGGTTGGAATGTGTGTGGGTGGGGGGAGGAGTCTTGTTTGGAGAGGGAGGTTGACTGGAGTGAGGCATGGCTGGGAAAGCCCGGCTGAAGCAGGAACAGGAGTCCCAGCTGGAAGTGGGTAGTGGGAGGGGGCATAGCTCAGCATGCAGCTTGGGCTACATAAACAAAGCCATGTGTGGCCTTCCAGTTAACTCCTGCCTGTAATCTGTGTACACAGCAACATAGGGAAGGAGACATCAAGGAGCAACTTCTTACACGTTAATGGATTTTACAGTACCAAACAACAGCTTACTCAGCCAGGAAGGAGAGAGGAGCTGGAAATGTTGATGGGGGTAGGGAGTGAGGCTACATGTTCTGGGAAAGGGTGTGGCAGGGGGTGGAGAAGAAGAGAAACACCAGTCTTCTCTCACACACTTAAAGTTACTGTAACCACCATGTAATGCTGTCAAGGTTTTGGGACATAGACCATGGATGAGATGTTGCTCATTGGCCCTTAGCAACTACAATTGCAAACATTTCAAAGCACAGCCATTATCCACATCCACTAGACCAAAATGTAAGGGAGGGGAGAGGAGCTTTGAGGAATCATATAGGAAGCAGGTGTCCTAATGGAAAGGCAACTGGACAGGGACTATTTCTAGTTCTGCCACTGGCCTGCTGGGAGATGTTGGACAAGTCACTTCACTTATCTTTGTGCCTCAGTTTCCCATATGTAAAATGGGGATAATGATATGTTCTTTGAGCACTACTAATGAAAAGCACTATATCAAGAGCTAGGTATTTGGATTATTACCTAACCACAGTAGCACATCAATTGCAAACCTAGGTGAGATCGACAACTGCTTAAATGACTTAATTAACCACCACCACCAAATGTTTCTATTTTGTTTAAAAAAAAAACTAGAAAATTAAAAGGCAAAATGCTTCATAATGCACAGCTAAGGTTGTCTGCTGATAGTTGTGCCCTTCCAGAGCACTGAGTTCAGCAAAACTCAAACTTCAGAAAAGCAGGTACTGCTGAGTTCAGATAAACACCCATGCGAATGTAACTCTGCACTCTTTAAGTAATGTTCAACATGCCCATAACGCGCACACACTCCCACTAAGGTGCAACTGACCTGAAGTAAGTGACTGATCCTTTGGGACTGGGAGTAACTGGAATATTGCCATGATCCTAAGCGTAAGGCACCATCTATCACAAAGGTAAGCCCACCTGGGTGGCAAGACAGATTGCTGTACCAAAGGGGACAGTCTAATGACTCCAAGTTAAGGCTGGTATAGCCCTGAGGAGTTTACACATGATCATTTCAACCACCAGTGTATATATAAAACTCCAATTCATGGTTTGTGCCCTGGCTCATACCAGTCTGCCCTGAGGTTGGTATGTTCTTGAGCCATTGCAGGACAGCTTGATAGAGGTATCTCTAGTTGGTGAGAGACTGCACTCTTGCACGAGCTAGACTACTCATAAGGCATGGAGCAGGCCAGACACTATGAAGAAGAATGAAGAATAACATCTCACTAATTTAGTGCAATGCTTTAAACAGAATTCTAATTAAAAGCAATTCCCGAAAAATTCATATTCTTTATTAACAGCTGTATTCAAAAGAAATTTAGGAAAGGAAAACAGTAACTGACCCTTTGTATACATCACCTGTGATATTCTATAGCATTCATAAATACAAAATACTGGAGCAGGTTCACAATCTTGGATCATTTGCATTTTTACATGTTGTGCTACATTGCACTTATTTTAATGGAGAATTTACAAAGGTCATCAGCACTCTATTCTGAGTCTCTATGTACTGCTGCCTCCACTGCTTTTTCCAGACGTTCCAGTCTTCTGGAGCCTGCTAGTGCTTGGCTGCCGGGGCATTCTTTGGACAGATCCTTCCCGGCTGCAACGTTCTGCCAGACCTTGGGTCCCGCTGACTGAAGGATTGGTTTTATTTCTCCCTGGAAGGACAAATAAATATGTTAACTATAAAGTTTTAATCTGACATAACTGCACCCAAGCTGCTAGTGTTCCCCAAGAATTCAAGTTGTAGGTAAGGTTTTATTAGATGACAAAATTTTATTTATACAGATAAATTACAGTTCACGAATTTTGTAACAGATGTCAGGTAGCATAAGTCCTAAACAAACTGCAATAGGACTAATCATATTCATTACAATTTGTTCCTCAGATAAATCAAATAGCATAAATCACTGTTTTTAAACGTGTGAACACATTATGCAATTACTTTCATTTAGCATAGGAAAACCAACACTGCAAATTGCAACTAGAGAAGAATTTAAAGAGCATCTAACATGTTATGGCTAGGACAAGTGAACCAATGTTCAACAGTTGATTCCTCTCACAAGTAACAGTGACAGGGTCCAACCCTGCAGAGCCTCTCCTGTTTGTCACTTTGTCAGACTAACAGACCTCTCAACTCTCCTGGGTATTCTGGTCATGCTCTGGGGTTTTCTGGCAGCATTTGGATTCCACACAGGAGCTGCCATTCACAGATTGTCTTGCTGGGCTCAGAAGGGAGACAGAATACTCCTCCTGAGCCATCCTGCTCTTATCCTACCACTGCTAGCTGTGTCTATGATGCAACACAGCTGCAGAGCAAACCACTGGGTAAGCACTGTGCAAGCTGGAAGGGGAGAAGGCAGGAAGTGTGGTGCACACAGCTAGCAAGAGACCTGGAGGGGACCCCTTCCACATTCAGCAGGAGAAAGGGGACAAACTGAAACTTGCTGCAGGCAGGGCAGGTGAGGGGGAGAAAGAGACCAAGTGAGGTGTGGGGAGAGCAGGACCTGACACCTTCCTTCATCGGGAGAGGGCTGTCTTAGAGGAGGCACATCATGTAGGGTAAGGAGAAAATTACACTAGTGAAAGGTCAAAAAGAAACACGGGAGAACAATCTACCCTAGGAAAGGATGAGAAGGACGGAGTTAGCCAAACAAACAAACAAACGGCTCCAATGCTTCACAGAGTTTTAGAAAAACATATACCAGTAAAGAGATCAGAGCAAAGGGCAGGCATTTGATAAGCTAATTTAAATATTTTCTCTGCACAAATTAGTTACATTAGTTACCTGATTAGGATGTTGAGGTGTTTTGTAAGACAACTGACTGATAGCTATACAACAGGGGTTGGCAACCTTTCAGAAGTGGTGTGCTGAGTATTCATTTACTCACTCTAATTTAAGGTTTCGTGTGCCAGTAATACATTTTAATGTTTTTAGAAGGTCTTCTGTAAGTCTGTAATATAGAACTAAACTATTGTTGTATGTAAAGTAAATAAGATTTTTAAAACATTTAAGAAGCTTCATTTAAAATTAAATTAAAATGCAGAGCCCCCCGGACCAGTGGCCAGGACCCCGGGCAGTGTGAGTGCCACTGAAAATCAGCTCCCGTGCTGCCTTTGGCACCCGTGCCATAGGTTGCCTACCCCTGCTCTACAATATATAGTAGCAACTCACTTATGTTGTTTAGAATCATCTCTGCAATTTGCATGGCCAATAGAAGAGTGACCTGTAGAAACTTTATTCCATTACTTACCAAAAAGTCATTCCTATGTAGCACCTTTCCTCCCTCCGAAAGCCACTACTGCCAACAGCACAGATTTACACCTCAGCGCACTAGAGAAACATTCAAATGGCTTCCAAAGAATAAAAATGTAAGTGGCCCATTTGCCTCTGTAAATAGTTTAACACAATGAACAGCAAATGCATTAATTGGCCTCAGACATGTCAGCTGTTTTTTTAAGAAAAATCTACTACTGTTGACTTCTCATCTGTCAGCCCAAAGCCAGCCAGCCAGCTCTGCAATTCTCCTTTGCTGAAGCTCAGAAGCACTCAAGCAACGTTATTAATGCGAGTGCTGTCAATGAAAGCGCACAAATTGCAGAGGAGAAATTTAACTTTACTTCATCAAAGACGGCAACAAAATCATCCCCAAAAATTATGATTTTTTTTTTTAGTGAGCAAGTAGGTGCACATTTGTGCATGTAAATACCTTTCCTCCCTTGAATGCACATGTCCAGTTACAGTGCAAATCCCTCATTTGTGTGGGCACAAAGTACGTGTCTCTCTCACACAAAAAGGGGACGTGGGCCCACAGGACAGGCACACAAATGCCCAACTATCTGGCTACTGGAAATCTGGCCCTTTATCCTCTACATTATATTAAACTTCTCAGAATAAAAGAACGAGCCCTCTAAAGACCATTTTATGGATATATAAATAAAGGTATGATGTCAGTCCTCTCATTTTCATCAATGGCAAAGCTCCCGCTGATTTCAATAGAGTAGGGTCAGACCATGTGCGTGGAAGCACCACCACAAGGCCCAACAATCAGAGTTGGTGTGCTGTGTGCACTTCTGCCTCAACACTTGTATTAAACAATACTGAACATTAGGGAAATCAACGCACATTAGTGCAACCCATGAAAGGAAAGGATTTCAAGAGACTTCCCCCTACAGTAAAGAAATAAATACTGATGCTAATAAAAGGCTCCCCCATTTAAGTGAACTGACACATGATGTCCTGTACTTTGAGGTGCATACTTGGTTGTTTTTCAGAGACCCAGTGTTCTGTAAATATGCAGCATGATACAAATACAAGTGATACTCCACATGAGAGACTTCATTTGAGTACCTCAAAAGCTCAGAGAAGATGACTATAATAGGAGCAGTCAAGTGTGTCCTACAAATGGGCTGATGTAGGTTCATAAGACCAAGTGCATACAGCTACATGCAAGGACACATACATCGACTTGTAATGTTGGTTCTTCCGTCTGAACAATACTGCGATGGGTTTAAAACCTAGCTGGTTCAATAGATGGATGTATTCAGGAGGCAGGCTAGGCTGCATGGTGGCACTACGGAGGGCACACTGGCAGCAGACAGGACACTGCAGTGGTATAGAAGCAGTGTCACAAAGGTCAATCAGGCCCCAGGGAGCTTCCAGTATTCCTCAGGTGTTTTTAGGAGTAGCCACCTACATACAGCACTGTTCTCTTTGCCTGCTCTCTGCCCAGACTGATGTTGCTGCCCCCTTCATTCCTCAGTAGCAGAAAGGACTGCGGAGGTTCCCCATCCCCACTAGAGCAGTGTCTTCTTTCCACAGGGAGAGAACCAAGGCTCAGACCCTGCCTTTAAGGCTCCAACTGCTCTTCTAACTATTTCTGTTTGTAACACAGTGAGGGTGGTGCTTCAAACCAGCCTCCAGTCAGGAAGTGGACATGAGGACTAGGAGACACTGGTCAATTTGAAAACCAGAGTTAAAAGCTCATTGCTGCTGCCCAGTCCTGAGCCCCTGCAACAATCGGGGGGTTCACAATCACACACACCCTGGTTTTTTAAAAAAAATTCTCTCTCCCTTGTTGTGTGAGACCCAAATAACCAGGGAAAGCAACAGACTGGCCTTAGTGGGAGAACAGTAACATGGCCTCTACACACAGGCCTAGCAGAGAGACAGAAGCCATTTTTTTCAGCCCCTTCTTTCAGTTATATTAGTTGTCCCTGGTAACAATCAGAGGCAGTGGGATGATTTCAGAGACAGTGGGCCCTTTATGCAATCTACATGTTAATGCAAAAAGGTGCGCTCCAGTTAGTTCGAGGCTTCTTATAATTCATGCATAGAAAGGAAGTTTGCACAAACCTTGCTTGAATCATTGGCAGGTTTTTTTCTTTGGGGGGGGCGGGGCGGGGGAGAAGGGAATCAAATGTGTCCTAGGCAGAGAGTTTAATTCCTGTGGCCTGGCTGGAAAGCACGGAGGGCTGAGTTCCTCTCCTGTCCCTGGGCCCACAAGCAGATTACTAAGGCTCCCCTGGCTTTCTCTTCCAGCAGATGCTTTACAGCCCACTCCACCCACAGCTGTAACAGAACTCATCCTAGGCTCCTTAGCTGGAAACACATGCTCTAGCCCTGACCCTTGTGCAGTGCAATCCCAGGGGGAGTGCTTGTGCCTACGCAGAGAAGCCCTGAAAGGGAAGGTGCTGGGTAACAGAGGTAGCGGAGAGGGAAGGATCCAGCTCTCCCTTACCTCCTTTCCTTAACTCAATGACTCGTAAGAAGTCAGAGAGCAGTCCAACAAACCACCCTGTCAGCAGACACGGGGTGTTCGGACATGAGTGTTTAACAGCAGCATGGAAAGAATCATAGAATTGTAGGTCTGGAAGGGACCTCAGTGGGTCATCTAGCCCAGTCCTCTGCACTCATGGCAGAACTAAATATTACCTAGACCATCACTGATCTCCAGTGACGGAAATTACATAACCTCCCCAGGTAATTTGGTCCAGTGCTTAACTGCCCTTACCATTAGGAATTTTTTCCTCATGTCCAATCCAAGGGTATGACTACATTATCCACTGGATCGGTAGGTAGTGATCGATCTATCAGAGATCATCGTGTCTACACTAGACGTGATAAAATCAATCCCCGCTCGCTCTGCTGTCGACTCGGGAACTCCACTGCAGTGAGAAGCGGAAGCGGAGTCAATGGGGGAGCGGCAGCTATTCGCGTAGCTGAAGTTGCGTATCTTAGGTCTACTACCCACCCCCCCCCCTAGCGTAGACCTAGCCTTAATCTCCCATGGTATAACTTAAACCCATTACTTGTCTGGCCCTCAGTGGATAAGCAGAACAATTTATCACCCTTCTCTTCATGTGCTTTTTACATACTTGAAGGCAGTTACGTGACCCCAGTCTTCTCTCCTTCAGACTAAACAAACCCAATTTTTCCAAATTTTCATCATAGGTCATGTTTTCTAGACCTTTAATCATTTTTAATGCTCTCCTCTGGACTTCCTCCAATTTGTCCACATCTGTAACAAAGTGGGGGCCCAGAACGGGACACAGAACTCTCGCAGAGGCCTTATCAGCGCTGAGGAGAGTGGAATTATTTCTTGTCTTGCTTTCAACACTTCCACTAATACATCCCAGAACGAGGTTTCCTTTTTTTGCAACAGCACTATATTGTTGACACATACTGAGTTTGTGATCCACTATAACCCCCAGACTCTTTTCTGCAGTACTCCTTCCAGTCAGTCATTTCTCATTTTCTATTTGTGCAACTGATTATTCCTTCTGAAGCACAGTACTTTGCATTTGTTCTTATTGAAGTTAATCCTATTTAATTCAGACCATTTCTCGACTTTGTCAAAATCATTTTGAATTTTAATCCTGTCCTCCAGGGCTGGTACCACCCACAAACTTCATAAGTGTACTCTCCATGCCATTATCCAAACCATTTATGAAGACACTGAATAGAATCAGACCCAGGTCAGACCCGCTGTGTTGCTGAGGAGATATGCTGCAGCGTTCTGTAACCACTGGAGGTTCCTAAGCACTGAAGGTTTCATGCCCAGATGTATTGCATTGCTGCAATTCGACAGAGGTGACAAAGGCAAAGGCATCGATAACGGAGGCCAGGTCATTGGCTGTCAGGATGGAACAGTGTCTCCCAGACAACTGGAGGTGTTAGAAAGCATTACTTGTAACTGTTGCTATGTGAGAGATCAGCATCAGCTCTACCATTTGATAGGCTTCTGAAGCTGACCACTGGTTATGGCTCATATCGGCACTACTAACACTGCATCACTGGATAACTAACAACAGATGACTCCAGGGAACTCAGAAATGTGCTGAGGAAGAACGGCCACACAATCTTCTCTGAGATCTTTCCTGGTTTACGAGTGAACGAAGACAGAGGATTCTGAAAGTGAAGGACTGACTGGGTAAGTGGTGTAGGGCTTTGATTCTGTGGAACACTGGTCCACCTTCTAGGAGAAAAGAAGGCTGTATAGTTTGGACAGTCTCCAGTGCAGTAGAAGAGGAACCAATCTCCTTGGGGACAGACTGGCTAGAATTGTCAGGAGGGGGATAAACTACTTACAAAAGGGGAGGGGTAAAGGGAGGGAAGAAATAAGCATTCAGCACAAAAACTGAGAGATTGAGAACACAATTAATCAATGAATTAAAGGACATGAAGAGACAAAATTCCTGAACTGCCAATACAACAATGCTAGGAGCCTGGGTAACACCAAGAGGAATGGGAATTGCTCATTTATAAAATGTAAATTCAACCTAGTTGGTATTATTGAAACCTGGGAGAATTTGCACTACTGGAATACTAAAAATCAATGGTTATAACTAGGGCTGTCACGCGATTAAAAAATTTTAATCGCGATTCGTCGCAGTATTAAAAGTTAAACATGGTAAATCGCACTGTTAAACAACAATAGAATACCACTTATTTTAAATGTTTTGGATGTTTCCTACATTTTCAAATATATTTATTTCAATTACAACACAGAGTACAAATTGTACAGCGTTCACTTTGTACCTGTATTTGATTACAAATATTTGTACTGTAAAAAACAAAATAAATAGTATATTTCAATTCAGCTAATACTAGTACTTGTCTCACTTTCAGGTGACATTGTAAATAAGAAGCAGGCAGCATTATCTTCCGTAAATGTAAACAGACTTGTTTGTCTTAGCCACTGGCCAAACAAGCAGTAGGACTGAGTGGACTTTTAGGCTCTAAAGTTTTATATTGTCTTGTTTTTGAGTGCAGTTATGTAACCAAAAAAAAAAAGAAAAAAAATCTACATTTGTAAGTTACACTTTCACGATAAAGAGATTTCACTACAGTACTTGTATGAGGTGAACTGAAAAATGCTATTTCTTTTATCATTTCTACAGTGCAAATATTTGTAATAAAAATAATATAAAGAGAGCACTATATACTTTGTATTCTGTGTCGTAATAAATATATTTGAAAAAGCAGGAAAACATAAAAAAGGAAATAAATTTCAACTGGTGTTCTATTGTTTAACAGTGCAATTAATCACAATTTTTTAATTATGTCTTGTAGTGACATGCTCAAAGAGCTCAATCTATTTAGCTTAACAAAGAGAAGGCTAAGAGGTGACTTGATCACAGTCTACAAGTATCTACATGAGGAAAAAATTATTTAATAATGGGCTATTCAACGTAGCAGAGAAAGGTATAACACGATCCAATGGCTCAAAGATAAAGCTAGACAAATTCAGACTGGAAACAAGACAAGATTTATAACAATGAGAGTAATTAACCATTGGAACAATTCACCAAGGGTCACAGCAGACTGTCCATCACTGACCATTTTTAAAGCAAAACTAGTTTATTTCTAAAAGATCTGCTCTAGGAAGTATTTTGGGGCAGTTCTATGGCCTGTGTCACACAGGAGGTCAGACTAGATGATCACAATGGTCCCTTTTGGCCCTGGAATCTATGAACCTTTTCTAAATTGACTTTTACTTAAGTTAGACACACTTACCTTCTTTTATAATAAGTCAGTCCCTCCAATTCCCTAATAAATTTCTGCTATTTCAAACTCTCCCTCCAATATGTTAATATATTTCTGGTAATGGAGTGCCCAGAGCTGTACAGAAAAGCACCTCCCTTAACTCTGTATGCTGTGAGACAATTGTTTTGCATATGAAAAGAAATTATTTATCTTTAATAATATAATATTTTAAAAGGGCTCTAGAAGTGATCCCGGCAATTACAGACTGGTAAGTCTAACATCGGTACCGGGCAAATTAGTCGAAACAATAGTTAAGAATAAAATTGTCAGACACATAGAAAAACAAACTGTTGAGCAATAGTCAACATGGTTTCTGTAAAGGGAAATCGTGTCTTACTTATCTATTAGAGTTCTTTGAAGGGGTCAACAAACAGGTGGACAAGGGGGATCCAGTGGACATAGTGTACTTAGATTTCCAGAAAGCCTTTGACAAGGTCCCTCACCAAAGGCTCTTACGTAAATTAAGCTGTCATGGGATAAAAGGGAAGGTCCTTTCATGGATTGAGAACTGGCTAAAAGACAGGGAAGAAAGGGTAGGAATTAATGGTAAATTCTCAGAATGGAGAGGGGTTACTAGTGGTGTTCCCCAAGGGTCAGTCCTAGGACCAATCCTATTCAATTTATTCATAAATGATCTGGAGAAAGGGGTAAACAGTGAGGTGGCAAAGTTTGCAGATGATACTAAACTACTCAAGATAGTTAAGACCAAAGCAGATTGTGAAGAACTTCAAAAAGATCTCACAAAACTAAGTGATTGGGCAACAAAATGGCAAATGAAATTTAATGTGGATAAATGTAAAGTGATGCACATTGGAAAAAATAACCCCAACTATACATACAATATGATGGGGGCTAATTTAGCTACAATAAATCAGGAAAAAGATCTTGGCGTCATCGTGGATAGTTCTCTGAAGATGTCCACGCAGTGTGCAGAGGCAGTCAAAAAAGCAAACAAGATGTTAGGAATCTCTAAAAAAGGGATAGAGAATAAGACTGAGAGTATATTACTGCCCTTCTATAAATCCATGGTACGCTCACATCTTGAATACTGTGTACAGATGTGGTCTCCTCACCTCAAAAAAGATATTCTAGCACTAGAAAAGGTTCAGAAAAGGGCAACTAAAATGATTAGGGGTTTGGAGAGGATCCCATATGAGGAAAGATTAAAGAGGCCAGGCCTCTTCAGCTTGGAAAAGAGAAGACTAAGGGGGGATATGATAGAGGTATATAAAATCATGAGTGAGGTGGAGAAAGTGGATAAGGAAAAGTTATTTACTTATTCCCATAATACAAGAACTAGGGGTCACCAAATGAAAATAGGTAGCAGGTTTAAAACAAATAAAAGGAAGTTCTTCTTCACGCAGCACACAGTCAACTTGTGGAACTCCTTGCCTGAGGAGGTTGTGAAGGCTGGGACTATAACAATGTTTAAAAGGGAACTGGATAAATTCATGGTGGCTAAGTCTGTAAATGGCTATTAGCCAGGAAGGATAAAGAATGGTGTCCCTAGCCTCTGTTCATCAGAGGATGGAGATGGATGGCAGGAGAGAGATCATTTGATCATTCCTGTTAGCTTCACTCCCTCTGGGGCACCTGGCATTGGCCACTGTCGGTAGACAGATATTGGGCTAGATGGACCTTTGGTCTGACCCGGTACGGCCGTTCTTATAATAACTAGGAGTTCAAGATGTGTTGTTTTTGTGTGTTCTACTTCTAGTGTGAACGTGGCCCTGTAGCAGGGTGGATCCCTGCTCCTGCCCTGCAGGAGTTAAAGGCAGCCCTGAGAAGGGGGCTGTGCCTAGAGAAAGCAGCCTGTAGGCTGGGGCCCCAAGCCTGGGCTGACTGGGGAAAGTAGGCTCAGCTGGGGTCATGCTCCAATCAGGCCCAGCTGGCCCCTATAAGAGGCAGTGAAGCCAGAAGCCCAAGATAGTCTCTCTCTGGCTGTAGAGGGAGAAGGGCCTGGCTGTAGGGAGCTAGACAAGGTACCTAGGGTGAAGCAGGGCTGGGGAAAAGGCAGAGGAGCTGGGGAGCTCTAGCCTAGAAAGCCCCAGGCTGTGGCGTAGCATTAGGCCAAGAGGTACTGGGGGTTGCAGGGAGCAACCCAGGGGTAGGCAAAGGCAACAGGGCCAAATCCCTTTGCCTATGATGAGTGGCTGATACTGCAGCCTGCCCTAGTGAACAGGGGCTAGGTGGAGACTAGGCAGTAGCCTATACTGAGGCAAAGTGGGGAGAGGGTGGGGGTCCCCTGGGAAGGGGAAACCATCAGAGAAAGGGGTGACTACTTGGGGGCAGCACTCCATGTAAAAGGGCACCAGGTCCAGGAAGGGACACGGGGCCAGAGGACAGGTGGATCACCGGCCTGCAGAGGGCGCTCCGGAGCTGGAAACGAGCTAATTCCCAGAAGTAACCAGCAGGAGGCGCCGCGGGGGTTAGTCGGCCCGTCTACAGGCCCATGTGCTGGAGACTGCAACACGTTAGCCGACAGTGTATGTTGCTGCACCAAGTTCACTGGGGTGCAGAGTTCCTCCTCCCCGAGAGGCCATAAAAGAGGCAGAGTGGCCAACTGAACCTCAGTTCCTGCACCACTGTCAAGTCCAGGTCATTAGACTTGGCAATAGTGGGGAAGAGACGGTGAGGTACATAAAAACACCTATAGTAAATGAAGTTCTTTGAGGTGTAAGTAACTTTCCTTTCTTCTGTACATCAACAGAACCATTCTGCCCCAAGTCTATTAACCAGGCAGTTTCCATGCTGTGAGGTGTGTGACAAAACCCGGATGATACGTTGTCCCACTGCTCTGAGCACCTCTTCTACCAGACTTAGAGATATTGGAGAGGTCACTGAGAGTTCTGGTTTTTTCTCAGAACAAATTGATTCACAAAACACACTGCTTAGATTGTCTGCCAGAGTGTTGCGTAGGCAGGTGAACTGCATTTAGTGTTACATTGTGCTGGATATACCAATTCCATGCAAAGACTGCTTCCCTGCACAATTGCATTGATCTGGTTCCTCCCTGTTTATTTACATAAAACACTGTGTGGCACTGCTGGTTCTCATCTGTAGACTCTGATCTTTGAAGTGAGGTATGACAGAAAATTTCCTACTAATTTTCTTTCGTCTCACAGCATCTCCCACATTTCTCCACTCTGCTGCATGTGAGGCCAGATCAGTGTTTTGGCTCTACGTGGTCTGGCCATGTCCCCTCTGCTCTTGCTTGCTGCCTGAAACTATTCCCAAGCTGTAAAATTTGCATAACATCACTAACAAATATTCCAGAGATAACATAACTATGTATGTTAGACCAAAGAAGATCGACATATGGTAAAGATTCCATTTAATATCTGACCTTGACTCATGAGCCATCCAGGGTGGGTCGAACTATAGGAGATGGTGCCAGCAGAAAGGAAATTGTTAAGAAATTTTCTGTTCTGCAGTCCAGTGTCTCCCATAATTCTGGACATCTGGGAAGTAGCAAGCAGTGAACAGATGTAGGGAGGGTTATGAAACATAAGTTCTGTAGGAAAGTACTACCCGTCCCGTATTACTACTGGGCCATTGCCTGCAGCAACTTCCTTCCACAGGAGGCCTCTGCAGAAGATAGAAGGTCCATCTTGTAGTGCTTAAGGGGTTAGCTATAGACCAAGAGCCACTTTGCAAATTTCCAAAGTGGACACACTTGTTCTGCCCAAGAGATTGCTCAGGATCTCATGTGATGCACCTTAATCCCTTCTGGGACAGGAGGCTCTGATGATTTACAGTCTTCCATAATCCATCTACAGATGGAGGATTTTGAAAATCTGAGCCCCCTGGCATTTCGGGTGAAAGGATACAAATAGAGAGCCCAATCTTCTCATGGATTCTGTCTGCTTGAGATAGGTGTTAGGTGAGCGATGAAAATCTAAAGGTGTGGTGAGTTGGATATTGTTTTGGACAGAACAAAGGAAGTACAACTTCTCGGGAAGTGTAGAAGGACAAATATACCTTAGGAAGAAAGGATTCTAGTGTCCTGAGCATGACTTTGTCCTTGTGGAACAGGCAGCAAGGCTCCAGTACAGATAAGGCTGCCAGCTCTAAAACTCACCTGGTGGCCGTGACAGTGACTAAGAAACAAGCCTTAACAGATTAATGAAAGGCCAACACTGAAATCAAACTCTCAAAGGGATGGTTTTTCAGAGCTATGAAAACTAGCAGAAAGTCCCATTTTGGGAAGAATGGCTTGATCATCAGTCTGGCTAATCGGACTGCCCAAAGGAATCTGGCTACCTATGAACTAGTCTGTCAGGGAACCTGAGGTTCCTGAGAATAGCACACTACTAAGAGTGGACACCTGACATATAATGATATGGATTGAAGGCCTCTGTAAATGCCTTCTTGGAGAAAGTCCAAAATGATTAGAATGCCAGGATTTCTGGGATTTGCAGTGTGCTCTTGGTGCTGATTGAATCTGGACCAGATATAGAAGTATGCCTTTAGTGTCCATACTCTCCTAGATGAAAGCAATGTCTTAATCACTCTGGAAAACAGACTAAGACCTTCTAGTGCTTCCCTCTCAATAACCAGACTGTTAATTGGAGCTGTTTCAGGTCTGGACAAAAGATGTCCTATCTCCACAGAAGCTAGAGTGGTGCTTCAGCATCAGCTCTATCAGGGCTGAGAACCAAGGTCTTCTCAGACAATTAGTATCACCATTCTCTGTTCTAATTTTATTTTCAAGACCACCTTCCCCTGTAATGGAAATGCATAAAGTAGGCCCTGTGGCCAACAGTGTGATAAGACATCTGTCTGGACTTCTGGATCAGATAGCATTTTATGAGGTAACAGGAGCTGGGTGACTGGATGAAGAGTGGATGGGATGGAGCCCACAGCTCAAGCAAATATCCCTAGCTCACTATTTCCCTGGTCCACTTGTCTGTGGTTGATGAAATACCCTTCGCTGGTATCTCTGTGATGACAAGGAGTGAAAGGGGCACCTCTGTCTGATGGCCAGTCTATATTCTCTTCCAAGGGCACTCAGTGGAGAAGAGATAGACTGTTTGCATTTGCCACCTTGCCAGCCACCACCTTATCCAAGTTTTCTCCAAAAAAGAGGGTGCTTGTAAACTTGACCACGCTCAAGGGCTGCTTAGAATGAAGATCCACCTTCCAGAGTTGGAACCACATGTGATATCTGGCTACTGAGCTAGAAACTATGTCTCAGGCTGAGAATCTCATCACATCCATTAAAGCATCAGCTACAAACACTAACGCTAGGGAGACTCTTTAAAGTAGAGCCGAAGTCAGCATGATCTCTGTGCTTAAATGCTTTGAGATTGTCCAGACAAGAGAGAGATGCTCCTGCAATGCAGGCCGCTGCCAGGGATGATCAAAAGGTGCTGGAAGGGTCTTCAAAGATCTTTTTGAGAGTGGCCTCCATCTTTCCATCAAGTCCTTAGGATAGAACTCTACCATATTCCTGGCGAGGGATGCTAGAGTGGCATCAACCTTTGGTATCTCAGCAACAGAGCTTTTTGGTACCTGACTATTTACAGAGCCTGAGGTCGCTCGTTACAATGCTTGCCTTCACCAGGCTTGTTCCATTCAACAATAAATCATTTCTCGAAGGAGGCATGAAGGGGTATCAGAGCCTCAAGGGAGGATTTTAAGGGGAGAAACTTACTCCAAGGCTTATTCACAGGAGCCTGCTCAGGATTCAGAGCCAGATAGATTGCCTTCCTCGGTGGTGGAGAGAGAGGACGACAAGGAGTCAGAGGACGTCTATCTCCTGGATTTTTTGTGCTTTTTCTTTCCTTTTTTAGATTTTTTAACCTTTTTTGTGCACTTTGGGAGCACAGAAATTCTGCTGAGGCTTTTGCACCTTGTCTTCCTTAACGCCTGGAGCTCTCTCGAGCGATCTGTCTTAGATCTCTGGGTCCCGTTTCCTCCGGGAAGTGGGGGCTCATTGTCAGAGCCCTCCTGGTTGACTTGGGAGGAAGGGGATGTTGATTCGAAGCCCTGTTTCCTTCCCCAGGGCACTTGAGATCCACTTTAAGATTTAAGAGTGGAGGAAGAGAACCTGTTGCCCCACAATCCTTCTTTGTTCTGCAGTGGCCCTTGGAAACTTACCACTGGAGTTGAGTGGTCAGGGTCCACTTTGTTTCTGGAGCCTCTTCCTGCTCTGCACTGGGGCTCATGGTCCATTTTTCCTGCTGGAGTCACTGCTGCCTCGGTGGGTATTGTAATTGATTTACCAACACTAGCATGCTGTCGAATCTGATTTGTTGCAAGTATGCTCAAGCTGTGGAATCAACAGAGCCCCCCAAAAGTCACTTGTGTCGGGCTCAAAATTAGACTTTCATGTTCACTCAGTATGACGTACTTGTGACAGCCTGCCAATTTCCTGCAATACTGTGAAAGTTGTTTACTAAACAAAGGTTTGGGCTACACTAGCGGGGGGGTGGGGTTTGAACTAACATACGCAACTTCAGCTACACTATTTGCGTAGCTGAAGTCAAAGTATCTTAATTAGACTTATCTGGTCACCCTCACAGCGGTGAGTCAACTGCCGCGGCGCCCCCGTTGACTCCACTTACTCCTCCTGTCGAGGTGGAGTACAGGCGTCAATTATTAGATCGATTTTTCGTGTCCAGATGAGACGTGATAAATCGATCCAATACATCGAACACTACCCGCCGATCCAGTGGGTAGTATAGACGTACTCTAAGTTAAATCTTATTGAATTGGACTGAATCCTTTGGGGAGTGGGGATACGTGTGCCACTTGTATTGAAAATGAAATTGTGTATGTGTTATTGTGGAATTGCATGTACCTTCTCTAGTAGATGGGGGATACTAAGGTACTTCCTCCGTTACCACCCTTTGAAGCCATCCCCTGGAGAAGTGCCCATATACTAGTTCATACTGGATTCTGTAGGCACCACCAGACAAACAGATTTCTTGAATAAAGAGCCTGGTTTTAAACTGGTTGGAGCCTTCTTCCTGAATCAGCAAACAGACAGGAGCCATGGTCCATAGAAGGCCCCAATCTTTAGAGTAGCGTTGGAAGGACTGGACCTGCTGAAGCCTCACAAGACAATATTTTTCTTCTGAAGCTGTGATTAAATTGTAACCTCAAGGAACCCTCACAGGTGAGAATCTGAAGGACTGTTCCTGCAGAATCCATGTTGGGGTTGAGGTGAACCCTGGTAAGCTTATTACCATGCATATAGGTTCATCTATTACTTTAAAAAGTGATTTTTTTTCTGTAGTGTCTTAACCTAAAGAATAAAATTGGCTTGCATAGAAAGAAATGTTTAGTAGTTTACTTCTGTTGACAATTGCTCATCAGTTGCTGAAGAGAAAGCAAGCAGGTGCACTTGGGCAGCCTGTCTCTTCTGGGAAAAACACAAGAAAGGCAGGGAGCTGTGCAGCACGGAAATACCCGTCAGAAAGCAGAGAAACATGTCTGCACCCAAAAAGGCGATGGCTGGGGAGCTGGAAGCCTTAGAATAGGTGTTTTTGCTAGATCACTGAGAGCAAATACAGGGGCAGTTACCCTGACCCGTGACATTTATGGTGGCATCGGTGGGATTTGCAGCAGTGTGAACTGCATAAGTGTCAGCAACAGTGAAAGCAAGTTACCTAGAAGGGAAAACCACACAGCAAAAAGTCTCAATAGTCTTTTTGGGAAAAGGAATGATGAGAACTACAGAGTGACAAAAGAGACAGAGAAAAATGAATTACGAACAGCTGAAGAAAAATCAGTTGGTTAAGGAATGCAGAGAAAGGCAGCTTAACACTGAAGAACAGACAAAATGACAGCTAGTAGATCTGCAATAGTCTAAATGACCAGTCAAGGAATGACAGCCCAGGTTTGCAGAGAACCTCCAGCTTGCTGGCAAAAAGATCCACCATACTGGAGAGAAACAGGGAACAGACAGACTGACAGAGGAAGCACAGCACTGTAACAGGAGCAGCAGACAGCCCAACAAGAAAGGCAGAAAGGCACAGAGTGAATCTGGAAACCCAGCACCTCGGAGACCGGGAGCAAAAAAGAGGGCAGACCAAGAGCGTCAGAACAAGAGAGAAGGTCAAGAAGTGTCAGGTGCGGCTTCAGATGGAGAGACTGCACCAGCAGAACCAGGAACAGCAGGATCAGCTTAAGCTGAGAGAGAGTATGCCAGCAGAACTGTAGTCTGGCTGACCTTGCCTCCAGGAACGACCATAGCAAGAGGCCACTTGATCCCTGCAGGCTCTAGGAGCAAAAGCCCAACAGACGTCGCATGTGTCCAGCAGATGTGCTTCTCTCAAGCAGAGATGCTAGGCACATGACTTGAGACTACCCTGGGACAGAAGATACTGCTTCAGGGATGCAGCAGCACTGACCTGGATGGATCCAGAGAGCAATTTAACTAAGGCCCCAAAGGGCAAAAGAAAGATTCTGGAAGCTTGTGATGTAGATGCCCTGATTCCGCAAGTGGGATTATGCAAAGGTCATCTCAAAGACTAACTTAATACTTCGGGGCTTAAGCCAATCTTGGGGACAGCTTATCCTTGCCATGGGGTTTCTTACACCTCCCTTGTAGCATCTAGTGCGGGCCACTGATACCCTTGGGTCTGATCCAGTCCAGCAAGTCCTATGACTTGAGGTGAAATTGACAGACCAAAAGGGAAGACTGTGTGTACTGGCTATGCAGAATCTCAAATAGTTTTGATAGGAAACTCAGGTACTTACACGAAAATATGCACAACTCCAAAGCGGTCTAGAAGTGATAAGTAAGGGATACTTGAGACCAAAACTGGGGGAATGGGAAACAAATCATGTCTAAAACTGGGTTGTAGCTCTCGAGCATACCATCACATTGGATGCCCCAAAAATGAAGAGGTAGGATTACAGAAAGAGGTAAGAGTTTTCAGTGTCTCTCTCTTCTGCTATTGGTGTTGTGGCTAAGTTTCTGTTTAAAGCAGAATTTTGCTTCCTCTCTAAAACCTACCAAAAAAGTCGGCTCAGCATGCAAACAGGTAGGTCTGGGGCCCCACTGAAGTTTGCGGAGAAAATTTGAGCTATAAATGCATCTGAGATATGGGCAAGATGAGAACCCATCAACCATCTCCCCTGCCACCCGAAATTCTGTGTCTGGCCCCAAAGTATGAGGAGAGGATAAAAGGAGTATTGAACTGCCCCACTCACTATAATGCCGTCCATCTTGTGCACTGATGGAGGCAGGGGTCACAAGGGAAAAAAGATATGACTGCATGAAATTGGAGACTACTGTAACACAAACACAGAGGGGCAGAATTCAGGTTGAATGGGATATCTTCACTCCGGCAGTTCCTGACCTAAGTGCATTTTTAAAAAGTTAATATTCTTGTCATGTACTTTTAAAAAGGTGGAATTGGACAGTATCCCTGGGACCTGTAGCACTAGTGCTTCATTCAGGAAGTTTCTGCTTACATAACTTCAAGAACTATGGAAGACAGAAATCTCAGCCCTATGCTATTCTGTAGCAATTCTCAAGATGTGCATGTTTAAAACAAAATTGGTCTGAGAGTTTTAAGCTCTAAAGGTTGAGTGGTCATGTCCTTCCTCCAAGATATCCCAGCTCAAAAGCAAGCAGGCATCTCTCACCTATGCATGCACAGCAGCATATACTGAAATGGCTACACTACAACTTATTTGGAAATGGATTTTAAACATACAAAAAATCACAATGGCCATAGAGGCCATATTTAGGTGTGCTGGCTTCCTTACCTCAGCCACAATGTTTAGTTTTTAAGGCAGAGTGACAGAACTCACCCCATCCCCACTCAAAAAGAGCTAAAGGGATTTTACTCAAGCTTCCAAAGACAATTTACCAGAGACAAAAGAATGGAAGACTTCAACCCAAAAAGATAACTTTCTGAAACACACATGGAAATCAGAAAACACGGGCCTTAAATGGAAACAGGCTTGCAAGCCCTAAGCCTAATGGCCAATGCATATGACCGATATAAATTCAAGCATTATTTATCTTTATAGCAAGTCATCTCCACACAAGCTCTCCGGCAGAGCGCATGCACCAGTTTGCGTTGATAAAGTCACTGATAAAAACCTTGACAAAAATATCCATCATTCACAGGAAGTTCTTAGGTTCCAATCCTGCAATGCATTAAGAATGGACAGCCTTCAGGCAAGCTCTGAGTGGGCACAGCAGCCCACCCTCACACATTGGTCTGCAGATTCTGGGCCACAATATGCAATTCCTAAACTTCTCTTGGCTGTCTACGCATATGGCACTTTTTAGACTAAGATAGAGAGAATTTTTCACAATTGAATTCAGTCTCTTAATTCAACAGCAAAGTGAATCAGTTTTCATTTTTAAAATAAGATTTATGTTTTATTTTTAACCTGTAAATTTTAATTATTTTTAAAATTACCCATTCCTGACAGTTT
Organism: Gopherus flavomarginatus; assembly: GCF_025201925.1. Taxonomy (NCBI): domain Eukaryota; kingdom Metazoa; phylum Chordata; order Testudines; family Testudinidae; genus Gopherus; species Gopherus flavomarginatus. The sequence goes on along the minus strand of NC_066626.1, from coordinate 5,438,124 downwards.
GTTAACATTAGAACGTATTGTTTAGAGGGTACACTGTTTCTTTTAGTCTAAACTTAAAGGACTCACAATGCAAATGTGACTCAATGTCCTAACAGACTGCACCAACCCCCGTAGATAAACTAATAAACACAACCTGTAAAAGGAGAGAACAGGCAGCAAGAAAACTGGAAGGAACGAGGGGGACCTTGAGAGAGAGGCGAGCAAGCATCAGCAGGACTGTAGACCACAATCTTAGGGGCTGTTAGTCTTGGAGATCGAAGGGCAGAGGAAAAGGAGAGTGGTGCAGGGATTTTACTGTTCTTGGCAGAGAGAAATGAGACCTCTAATTCAAAGAGAGACATAGAAACACATTAAAAACACCATACGTCTATTGAGAAAAAGAACAGAGTCGTGAATGTAAATGAATGCTCAATACCCTTAAAGAAAAAGAAAAGCTGTCTCTTGAACAATGGTAACATAGCTCACATGCTTTCTTAAATACATCAATTTCACAATCTTGTCATTTTAACAGTCTACTTTTATGATGCTCCTCTAAAATTTTGAAGTCCCCAGATGAACAGCTTAGACTTGAATAGTTATTACATTAAAGTTCTGTTAAACAAAAATCATTTAGTAGTAATAAATGTACCAATATTTTTTTCAAATGTTTTCAAATATACTGTGTCAAATATAATTTCATAAATGCACTTTCCACATTGCTTGCCAGCCATTAATACAGTAAAACAAGTCTTAACCACACAGGGCATTTTCCTGAAGCACTTAATTGGTATTTTGAGTTAATAAGCCCCAACATTAAATGAATGTTGTAAATAAATGTACAAGGGTACACCATTTCCTAGGTGGAATCTAAAAGTAACTGTGATGCTTTTCTTTTAAGGAAGTATGCATCAAAGATGAAAAAAACAACAAGGAGTCCAGGGGCACCTTAAAGACTAAGATTTATTTGGGCATAAGCTTTCGTGGATAAAAAACCCACTTCTTCAGATGCATGGAGTGAAAGTTACAGATGCAGGCATTATATACTGACATATGAAGAGAAAGGAGTTCCCTCACAAGTGGAGGACCAGTGTTGACAGGTCCAATTCGATCAGGGCGGATGTAGTCCACTCCCAGTAATAGATGAGGTGGTGTCAATTCCAGAGAGGCAAAGCTGCTTTTGTGATGAGCCAGTCACTCCCAGCCCCTATTCAAGCCCAAATTAATGGTGTTAAATTTGCAAATGAGTTTTAGTTCTGCTGTTTCTCTTTGAAGTCTGTTTCTGAAGGTTTTTTGTTCAAGAATAGTTACTTTAAATCTGTTATAGAATGTCCAGGGAGATTGAAGTGTTCACCTACTAGCTTTTGTATGTTACCATTCCTGATGTCCGATTTTTGTTCATTTATTCTTTTACGTAGGGACTGTCCAGTTTGGCCAATGTACATGGCAGAGGGGCATTGGGTTGGGTCCTATGATGGTATCACTACAATAGATATGAAGACAGAGTAGGCAAAGAGGTTTGCTACAGGGATTGGTTCCAGGTTGGTGTTTCTGTGGTGTGATGTGTAGTTGCTGGTGAGTAATTGCTTCAGGTTGGGAGGCTGTCTGTAAGCGAGGACTGGCCTGTCTCCCAAGGTCTCTAAGAGTGAGGGATCGTTTTCAAGGATAGATTGTAGATCGTTGATGACGTGCAGGAGAGGTTTTAGCTGGAGGCTGTATGTGATGGCCAGTGGTGTTCTGTTATTTTCCTTGTTGGGCCTGTCCTGTAGGAGGTGATTTCTGGGTACCCATTTCGCTCTGTCAATCTGTTTCCTCACTTCCCCCTGTGGGTATTGTAGTTTTAAGAATGCTTGATAAAGATCTTGTAGGTGTTTGTCTCTGTCTGAGGGACTGGAACAAATTTGGTTGTATCTCAGAGCTTGGCTGTAGACAATGGATCACGTGATGTGTCCTGGATGGAAGCTGGAGGCATGTAGGTAAGTATAGAGGTCAGTATAGGAAACAGATTGACAGAGCGAGACCGGTACCCAGATATAACCTACTACAGGACTGGCCCAACAAGGAAAATAAAGAAATCACTCTAGCAACACCATCAGAGGACCCAACCACATCAGCCACACCATCAAGGGCTCATTCACCTGCACATCTACTATGTTATATATGCCATCATGTGCCAGCAATGCCCCTCTGCCATGTACATTGGTCAAACCAACAGTCTTTACATAAAAGAATGACATGGACAAAAATTAGACATCAGGAATTGAAACATACAAAAGCCAGTAGGTGAACACTTCAATCTCCCTGGACATTCTATAAACAGATTTAAAAGTAACTATTCTCGAACAAACAAACTTCAGAAACAGACTTCAAAGAGAAACCACAGAACTAAAATTCATTTGCAATTTTAACACCATTAATTTGGGCTTGAACAGGGGCTGGGAGTGGCTGGCTCATTACAAAAGCAGCTTTGCCTCTTGTGGAATTGACACCTCCTCATCTATTATTGGGAGCGGACTACATCCACCCTGATCAAATTGGACCTGTCAACACTGGTCCTCCATTTGTGAGGTAACTCCCTTCTCTTCATGTGTTGTTATATAATGCCTGTATCTGTAACTTTCACTCCACACATCTGAAGAGAGCTTTTTTAACCCACGAAAGCTTATGTCCAAATAAATCTGTTAGTCTTTAAGGTGCCACTGGACTCCTTGTTGTTTCTGTGCATACAGACTAACACGGCTACTCCCAATAGATGGAAAAAAGTTACTTTAAATACCAAAATGACTGTTTTAAATACCTAAAATGTGATTCTTTATTCTAGTACTGAGATCTCTTCATATTCATTTCCATTCTGGCCAAAGCCAAGCCATGTGGAATCCTGCAGAGCCACACTACAGTTGTGTCTCCCTTATACAATCACCCACAGCTGCTTACTGTAGCCAGGTGGGGTGAACTGGAATTGTATTTTGGCATCTTTTAGTTTTGATCAGGTGTTACTGATCCCAAGTTAAGCATGCCACTTACACAGCACTTTTAATGGCTAACAGTTCAGACTAAGAATAAAGGCATTGCCAGAAACATACAAGTCTGTATCAGTCACATGATAAACAGCTCTCATTTTGACTTTCAGCATCAACTGCAATTTTCTTTTCCTATGATTTAATATAATTTGTTTCCAATATTAAAGGCTCCCAGAGAGCTACTTCCAAACCTCTTTAATTTGGCATGCTCAGTTTTTGTAATCCTTCAGGAGCAATGCAAGGGAGACTCAGCTGGCCTTCCTTAGCAAGGCCAATAGAAGCAACAGACTGCTTTGCTAGTGATTCTGTGGGTATGATCAAGACGGATAAGACAGAAGGAAAACCAAGGAAAGAAGGGGAGAAACACTAAAAAGCAGAGGATGAAAATTGCACACCATAAGGCCCTGCCCCTAGAGTACAGTTTTTGGTCCCAGATAACCATAAACACGTACGAACATTTGCTTGCATTTACAGTGCAGTTAATCAACTAATAACTGATTAACCCAAAGGACCGTGGCAAGAACACATCAGAGAACAGACTAAAGCTAAGGGGCCCAGATGAACTAGTGCTGTGACAGTACATACTGGTTTGGTACAGACTCCTTGCTGGCCAATTACAGCTTTGAACTTTCAGTCCCAGGCTTCTGGTGGGGAACTCCTCTCTAACATGCTCCTTCTGTTTGTCACGGTATCTATAACACACCTATCCCTATAACATGAGTGCCTGCTGAAAGTCTGGTAGGACTAATGGAAAGAACATTCACTAGATACAGAGCAAGATGAACCCAGCCCTTCTCAGCAGGAAAGAGTGTCACTTTCACCTGAGACGGGAAACTGTGATACAATATACTGTACTTCCAAAAAAGAATGGAAAGGGAGAAAGAGCAGCAACAGAATGTACATATTTTTTTTAAAGAAAAATAGGTCTTGTGCCTTTTGCTTCTTTATTGTGAAAAACTAGAGCCTGATGCTTTTATCAAAAGAGGTCGCTTCCTACTTCTTACAGTGTTAGAAATTAGACTGTCTAGAAAGGAGATGATGAGAACTGGGGAGTTGGAGTAAGGCCTGGTCTATACTTAAAAGTTTTACTGGCATTGCGTTCTCAGATTTGTGATTTTTTGTTTGGCCAACAAAACTATACTAGTTACAGCCGTAACGTAGCTACAGTTTTACGAGTATATGAGCTCAGGCTACGGTTTAGGTTATTTGTTTTTGACATTTTCAGTATGGCTAAAGGGACTTAAGTGATGACATAAGCAGCAATAAGAGAGTGCGAGATGAGCTAGGAAGAGGGCGAGATTTTTATTCGCCTGGTGTAAAAATCCTCTTAGTTAACAGACATGAATGTCTAATTGGCATCTTGCCTAAATAAGACTCCCAGCCCTTTAATTACGGCAACAGAGCTCTCCTCCGTCCCGCGGTCGGGCAGCGGACCCAGCCGGGGCAGCCCAGAGGCTCCTGCGCGGGAGGGATTTGCCTGTTTGTGCCCAGACCGCCGTCTCTCGCGGGCCCAGGCCCGGGCCCCTCCCGCAGGGAAATGGACGTGAGCCGGGCCCGGGCTCCCCCAGGACCAGCCCGGCGGGAGGGGCCCCCAATAACCCGCCGCTCCTGACCTCTGGTCTCGGGGCCGGTCTCGGCGGGGCCGCTGGGGGCCGGTCTCTGCCCGGCGCACAAGGACTTCAGCATCTGGAACACGGCCAGGGGCGCCACGTTCATCCGCAGCAGGTCCAGCAGCAGCCTGCGGGGAGAGGGCGCGGGGTCAGCAGCTCGCCCAGCGCGCGCGGCCCCCCCCCGCCATCGCCCCCCCACCTGAACACTTCCGGGTCGAGGCCGATCCCGGCCGCCTGCGCCAGCTCGAACAGCTCCGCCTCCTCCGCCGTCGGCAGCTTCCGCCGGGACCGCACTTTGCCCAGAGCCGCATCCAGCCCCGAATCCGCCCCGCCACCGGCCGGGCCCTGGTCGGACATTCCGGGCACAGACCGGAAACGCGCTCACCCACAGCCGGCACCGAGCTCCTACTGAGCATGCGCCTAGGTAAGCGAGCGCCGGAAACTGCCGCGCGGGGACCAGATAATGCACACCGCGCTTCCTGTTCAACTGAGCATGCGCGCTGTTCTGGAGCATGCGCGCTTCTGCCTGTGCCTTCCCGAGGGCGTGGCCTCCGAATAGGGAGCCTCGCTATTGGCGCGTGGGCTGTGCCTGCCCTGGGGGAGGCAGCCCGTGCCGGGGCGGGTCTTCCCTGCGGCTTCAGGGGGTGTCCGTGGGGCCGGCTCGCTCGGTGCCGCACAGGCCAGTGCGGTCAGGACCAGCCTTAGGGGGAAACGGCCCCCAGGGCCCCCCCCTGCTCCTGGCCTCCAAGGGCCACGCTGCCAGCCCCCCCCCCCCCCCGGGCTTAGTGTGTGAAGGCTGCACTGCTGGCAGCAGGAGTAAGGGTGGCAATACACCTTCCAGCCACCCAGCCCTGAAGGCAAAATACAATCCCGAGAAGCATTAAGTTACAAGAAATTTGTCACAATACGCGAGTTGGGCCAAACAAAACCAAAAAACAAACAAACAAAAAAACCCCCACTCCCAACTATTACACTGAACAACATCTGTCTGTACACCATAAAAGATGACACTTCCTAGAGCTTGTCTCTTACCTGCTCGGTGTGGCTGGTTTAATACAATGCGATGAGAAAGGATCATTTATAGATCAGCTCTCCATGCTAGTTTGTTATTGCCAAATTAATATTTTCAAACAAACAGGATAAAGACTCAGTGTAATGTTTTTGTAATTTTCTTTTTTAAAGTAGGGGACAAGTAATCTTTCACACATTCCAGCAAAATAGGACTGACACTGCATCATCTACTACAGGATGTTCCATAATGCATAGCTGTGGAAATAAGAGGCTCGAGAGTTTAAGGCTTAAAAAAACATTTACAATAGCCAGTCAGATAGAATACAGAAGACACAGCGCTTGCTTTACCAGGATTCTGTAATTATAATTGCATAATTTAGCAACCAGGGTTGGATTTAGGGCCAAGTGACTGGGACGCGAGGCTTGGGATGTTGTTTTTATTGCCACAAATAGAATGTTTGAAGTAAAATGTTTCAGGTATTCCATATGTGGATTCATTTTTCATTAGCCTAGAATTTTCTGGACGTTTGTAGAATCTCATGAAAACTTGCAGACTTTCTGAGAACTACATTTTCCTTGAACCTCCTAGAATGTTGTGAGCTATGCCCTTGCAGGTTTATAATAAGGGGCGAGGCGTCACCAGACACTGAGAGATAAGAATGAAGTGAAGTGAGCCCAGCTGCAATATTGTGAACCTTGTTTTATTGTGTAATTGTGGAAGTGTACTTGTGCTTTAAGACTTGAGGACTGTAAGCATCAACTAATAAAGAACATATTTAATGAGAAACCAGTGGTATCTATTGAACGTCTATTTATGCAACAATATAAAAGAAATACTGTTTTTGTATTACCTTAGTAAGCTTCCAGCAGACAGGAAAACACTCTTCAACAATAGTATGGACCTTCATGGGCTGCTGACACAGGGGAATGTTTGGACATCAATGATAAAGACCTCAATTCAAATTCAAAGTCAGAAAAGCAGACTTTGACTCCCTCAGGGAGCTGATGGGCAGGATCCCCTGGGAAAACAACATGAGGGGGAAAGGAGTCCAGGAGAGCTGGCTGTATTTTAAAAGAATCCTTATTGAGGTTGCAGGAAAAAAATCATCCTGATGTTTAGGAAGAATAGTAAATATGGCAGGCGACCAGCTTGGCTTAACAGTGAAATCCTTGCTGATCTTAAATGCAAAAAAGAAACTTACAAGAAGTGGAAGAGTGGACAAATGACCAGGGAGGAGTATCAAAATATTGCTCAGGCATGCAGGCGTGAAATCAGGAAGGCCAAATCACACTTGGAGTTGCAGCTAGCAAGAGATGTTAAGAGTAACAAAAAGGGTTTCTTCAGGTATGTTAGCAACAAGAAGAAAGTCAAGGAAAGTGTGGGGCCCTTACTGAATGAGAGAGGCAACCTAGTGACAGAGGATGTGGAAAAAGCTAATGTACTCAATGATTTTTTTGCCTCTGTCTTCACAAACAAGGTAAGCTCCCAGACTGCTGCACTGGGCAGCACAGTATGAGGAGAAGATGACCAGTCCTCTGTGGAGAAAAAAGTGGTTCGGGACTATTTAGAAAAACTAGACGAGCACAAGTCCATGGGGCTGGATGCGCTGCATCCGAGGGTGCTAAAGGAGTTGGTGGATATGATTGCAGAGCGATTGGCCGTTATCTTTGAAAACTCATGGCGAACGCAGAGGGTCCTGGATGACTGGAAAAAGGCTAATGTAGTGCCCATCTTTAAAAAAGGGAAGGAGGAGGATCCAGGGAACTACAGGCCAATCAGCCTCACCTCAGTCCCTGGAAAAATCATGGAGCAGGTCCTCAAGGAATCATTTCTGAAGCACTTAGAGGAGAGGAAAGTGATCAGGAACAGTCAGCATGGATTCACCAAGGGCAAGTCATGTCTGACTAACCTAATTGCTTTCTATGAGGAGATAACTGGGTCTGTGGATGAGGGGAAAGCAGTGGATATGTTATTCCTTGACTTTAGCAAAGCTTTTAATATAGTCTCCCACAGTATTCTTGCCAGCAAGTTAAAGAAGTATGGGCTGGACGAATGTACTATAAGGTGGATAGAAAGCTGGCTAGATCGTTGGGCTCAACGAGTAGTGATCAATGGCTCCATGTCTAGTTGGCAGCCGGTTTCAAGTGGTGTGCCCCAAGGGTCAGTCCTGGGGCTGGTTTTGTTCAATATCTTCATTAATGATCTGGAGGATGGGTGAACTGCACTCTCAGCAAGTTTGCAGATGACACTAAACTGGGAGGAGTGGTAGATACGCTGGAGGGTAGGGATAGGATACAGAGGAACCTAGACAAATCAGACGACTGGGCCAGAAGAAATCTGATGAGGTTCAACAAGGACAAGTGCACAGTCTTGCACTTAGGACGGAAGAATCTCATTCACTGTTACAGACTAGGGACTGAATGGCTAGGAAGCAGTTCTGCAGAAAAGGGGTTACAGTGGATGAGAAGCTGGATATGAGTCAACAGTGTGCCCTTGTTGCCAAGAAAACTAATGGCATTTTGGGCTGTATAAGTAGGGGCATTGCCAGAAGATCGAGGGATGTGATCATTCCCCTCTATTCGACATTGGTGAGGCCTCATCTGGAGTACTGTGTCCAGTTTTGGGCCCAACACTACAAGAAGGATGTGGAAAAATTGGTAAGAGTCCAGCGGAGGGCAACAAAAATGATTAGGGGACTGGAGCAGATGACTTATGAGGAGAGGCTCAGGGAACTGGGATTGTTTAGTCTGCAGAAGAGAAGAATGAGGGGGGATTTGGTAGCTGCTTTCAACTACCTGAAAGGGGGTTTCAAAGAGGATGGATCTAGACTGTTCTCAGTGGTACCCGATGACAGAACAAGGAGTAATGGTCTCAAGTTGCAGTGGGGGAGGTTTAGGTTGGATATTAAGAAAAACTTTCACTCAGAGAGTGGTGAAACACTGGAATGGGTTACCTAGGGAGGTGGTGGAATCTCCTTCCTTAGAGGTTTTTAAGGTGAGCCTTGAGAAGGCCCTGGCTGGGATGATTTAGTTGGGAATTGGTCCTGCTTTGAGCAGGGGGTTGGACTAGATGACCTCCTGAGGTCCCTTCCAACCCTGATATTCTATGGTTCTATGACATCTGTCACATTTTGCAACACAGGAAGCACTCTCCACTCCAAGATCTCCATTCATGATGCAGAGCTGAAGGAGACTTTTCCAGTGTGTGGATATCTTTGAAGGTTCTGCTCACATTGCTGGTCAGAGTCGCAAGTGGCAAGTGCAGCTTTTTGGAGCTCGGGGTCATCAAAACATATTTTTGATCTACATGGCCAACAAGAGATGATATCACTTGCTGTTTTATCGCTTGAAAATGCCATTAGTCAGTCTTTGGATCTCTCTGATGCTGTGCTTCAGTTTGCGAGGTGAAAGGCAAGAAAATTGACCTTTTGAACTAAAGGACAAGGATTAACATGCTAAGGCTGCACCTACTGTAACACTGTTTAATACTAGTCCACTCAATGTTACTGCACAGTTCAATTTTCATGTTAGTACATTTCAGTTATTCTTAAAATTAAAAAGTTTCTATAAGCTTAGAGGAAATGATTTTTATTTGCTTATATATGGCATGAATAAATACAGATTCATGGATCCTAGCATGCAAATTTATTGTTTTATATGACAGGAATAAATCATGCATGCAAATTGTTCATCAAATTGTGAAATGGACTACAAATGTAATAATAAGGTATTCAAAAGTTTTAAGAAATGGAGGGGGTGGTGCCGAAAACAGTCCTTACGTGGGGTGCCATTTGCTTTAGGGATGGCCCTGTTAGCAACTTCTATGTTCACTAAAAATAAAAAGCAATATATAAACAAGTGCAAAAACTGTGGCATAAAGAGTATATGTGATGGGTTGGATCACAGAAGCCCCCTGGGGGCTACCGACTGATATGCCAAGACTACTTCTGCCCTATCATAGTATAATTCCCAATTCTGAACCTGTGTCTAAAATATGGGTACTAGCATGAATTCCCCTAAGCTTAATTACCATCTTAGATCTGATAAGCTGCCAACAATCAGGACTTAGGGTAGAGTGCCTGATAAACTCTGGTCTCCCCCACAACCTCCCCTGGGGACCCCCAAGACCCAAATTCCTTGAGTCTCACAACAAAGGGGAATAAACCATTTCCCTTCCCCTTCCTCCCCTCCAGGTGTTCCCTCCCTGGGCTCCTAGAGAAAGATACAGATTCAAACTCCGTGAATCTAAACAAAGGGATTTCCCCTTCTCCTTTCTTCCTCCCAGATCTTTCCCGCCCTGGGTACACTAGGAGATCACCGTGATTCAAACTTCTTGAATCACAACACAGAGAAATCAGGTGGGTTCCCCCCCCTTTCTCTCCCCCTCCCTTCTCCTTCCCTGTTAAGTACAGACTCAATTCCCTTGAGCCTCAAGAAGGGGGAAAATCAGACAGGTCTTAAAAGCAAAACTTTTAATAAAAGAATAAAGAAAATCACTGTAAATTCAGGATGGAATATTACAGGGTCTGTCAGCTTATAGAAATTGGAGAAAAAGCCTCCTCCAGTAAAAATACTATTTAAAATACTTTTAGCCAAATACACATTAGACCCCTACCAGCCAGATACACATTTGCACATAAAGCAAAACCAATCAAAAAGACTAAACCACCTTTCTACCTTTTGTACCTACTAAATTGGAATAGAAGATTAGAGAGCCTGTAGGTACGTGTGGTCACTCTTAGAGCCCAGAGAGAACAAAGCAAAACCCCCAAAACACAAACAAAAGCTTTCCTCCACCGAGATTTGAAAGTATCTTGTCTCCTGATTGGTCCCCTGGTCATGTGTTTGGTTCCCTGTTTGTTAACCCTTTACAGGTAAAAGAGACATTAACCCTTACCTGTTTATGACATGCCCCTGCTTTCTTGGCCTCGCAGCTTGGGACGTCAGTGCCCTGCCTGGTTTGATCCAGACCTGCTAGCCTGCTGCAAACCCAGACCCAGGTGCGTACCACATCCCCTAAGAGCTGAGGGCTTAAACTGAAAGCAGCTTAAGAAGTGTTCCTGTCTTTTCCACTCAGATGCACAACTCCCAATGGGGTCCAAACCCCAAATAAATCCATAAAGCATATTCAGGGTAAACTCATAAACTGTTTTCCCTCTATAACACTGATAGAGAGATATGTACAGCTGTTTCCCTCCCAGCCCAGGTACTTTGGGTTAATTAATAAGTAAAAAGTGATTTTATTAAATACAGAAACTAGGATTTAAATGGTTGCAAGTAATAGCAGACAGAACAAAGTGAATTACCAAGCAAAATAAAATGGAACACACAAGCCTATGTCTAATACAGTAAGAAAACCTAATGTAGATAAAAACCTCACCCTCAGAGGAATTGCAGTAAGCTTCCTTTTACAGACTAGTCTCCTAGTCTGGGTCAGGTAATCGCTCACACCCCCTGTAGTTACTGTCCTTTGTTCCAGTTTCTTTCAGGTATCCTTGTGGGGGAGGCTCTCTCTTTAGCCAGCTGAAGACAAAATGGAGGGGTCTCCCAGGGGTTTAAATAGATCGAGGTAGGCAACCTATGGCACGCAAGCTGATTTTCAGTGGCACTCACACTGCTCGGGTCCTGGCCACCGGTCCGGGGGGCTCTGCATTTTAATTTAATTTTAAATGAATCTTCTTACACTTTTTAAAAACCTTATTTACTTTACATACAACAATAGTTGAGTTATATATTATAGACTCATAGAAAGAGACCTTCTAAAAACGTTAAAATGTATTACTGGCTTGCGAAACCTTACATTAGAGTGACTAAATGAAGACTCGGCACACCACTTCTGAAAGGTTGCCGATCCCTGAAATAGACTCTCTCTTGGGGGTGGAGACCCCCCCACTTTCTCCTATGCAAAGATCAGCTCCAAGGTGGAGTTTTGGAGTCACATGGGCAAGTCACATGTCCATGCATGACTCAGAACTTACAGGTAGAAGCCATGGTTCACATGCTGCCTTGAACATCCTCAAGTAGACTTCTTATGTGGATTGGAGCCTTCCAAGATCCATTGTCCATAAGTGCTTCTTGATTGGACACTTAACTTGCACATTCCTTTCTCAAGACGCTGACCAAATGCTTTACTAACTAAGACTACTTAGAAATCAAGCAAGTACACAGCCAGTATTAATAACTTCAAACACAAAAATGATGCATGCATACAAATAGGAGAAATAGATTTGGTAGATCATAACCATGATATAGATATGTTACATGGCATATGTAGCATAAAACATATTCCAGTTATGTCATATATACATTCATAAGCATATTTCCATAAAGCCTTATGGGGTGCACCATCACAGTATACATTTTGGAGTTGGACATATGTTATCTGCTGTTAAACAGTCTTTACAAAAACTAATAATTTGATTAGGCTGATCAATATTGCAAAAGTTGATTCTAATTCTTATGCTGAAGAAATTCTCTGTTAGGAATTCATTTGTAGGGGAATTCCTCTTGTGCAAACCCCATACATTCTAGCTTTAACATTACCCTTCTGCAATGTCTGTCTCAGAATCAGCAAGAAAATATGCTCTCTCACACAACACGTGCTATATATAGCCAACAGGAGTCTGCCATATGTGATTTTACTTCAGGAAACAAAGACTGTATGGTAGAACCGAGAATCATTCTTTATTCTTCATGACAGCAGCAAAACATTAAAATGTTTGCAAACAGATCAACAGATATAGTGCTGCTCCAAAACTTTGAATTGCTAAGCTACAGCAGGACTTCGGGAAAGATTCTGCAGCCTTCATGAGTTCAATAGGATTAAGTGTCTGAGTAAGGACTCCTTGCTGAGAAAAGGTTTCAGAATCAAACTTTTGGCTCCTGCTGATAGGTTTCTGCATGCTCCCAAGAATAGAGTAAAGGAAGGCAAGAACCTAGTCAGATGGAGGGGTAGAGACCCATAAGATAGTGCAGAGAAGCTGAGAGATGGTGGGCACCATTGAGCATGATATCAGGCATGTAATCTGAGATGTAAGTGAAATTATTTGTAAAATACACAACAATAATAATAATGAATAACCCCTGCTGCACCTCTTCTCCACAACCCCTCCTGCTATTACCCCAAAATTCAGCCATAAGGCACCCCACAATGGCCTTCCTACCCTAATAACCTAATTGTACACATTTTTCTTCTTTTTGGTATGTAACAGGAGGTGGCCTGTCCTAGAGGAATTGCCTGACTTATACCAAGGAGTTTGTCTCTGACCTGCAGAGGACTCACCAGAACAGACTAGCTCTGTTAACCCTTGAGAGAACACAGCTACAGCCTTCCATTCAAAGGATTTACACACAGGCAGTAAATTTCTTTTAAAACAAAATAACTTGTTTAACACAAAATATTCCCTAATAAGTAAGTCTAATGCATATACTAAAAGAATAAACCATAAACCTTTTACCATAACAAGCATATATTAGAATACAAACAAATTCTAATAGCCTATATGCATATCCACATACCCAATATTCTGCTACTATACAATTAAACACAGTTTTAAGTTATTACACTCTGTATACAATGGCCATTCACGTGCAGAATGCTGACAGCAGTGCTTTCAAACATAATAAACAATGAACACACACACATATGCAGTCATCCAGCTTTATGAACTCTCATACAAATAAACACTTCAATTAAGTCTTCTACTAAAATCATCATACTTACTTTCTCTGATGTCTTCTTATCCTTTACTCTGTCTAGGTCTTTCTGTTTGGTCTCCTGCAGCTGGTATCAGATTTGCTTTTTCAAGTGTTTTGGCTCTTTTAGATCATCTTCTCCTTAATCTTCTTCTCCAACAACTCCTCTGCTGTTCTTCTCACTCACTCCAGAACCTTCTACTTGTGTAACACAGACTGACTGAAGCCCGTCAGCTTTGCCTTATATACAGTTAACCTACCAATCAGCTTCAAGCCTTTTAGACTCTGGACCTGATTGAAAACCTGAGCCTTTAGAGCAGGACCTATTTGAAGACCTGTGCTCCACCTGATTGACCCCTCCTTTCAGGTGTTGGAGTGACCTTTATTTCACTCCAGTCTACCCAATTGCCATTGGTCAAACCATTCTAAGGCCTCCATTTTGGTTTTCACAGTTCTGATTCTTTGCAGCCATCATTTTGTTTTCCTTAATTGTGACCGCATAAAACTATCATTATTAACTATTAAAATCTTTATAATTGCCAAATATATTACATATTTACATGCACCTCATCATGATGTTTTTCGGTCACCACTCCAATTTCACTAATTTACATATGCCCAAATCTCAATCTCTCTCTGCTTCAGCTAATGGTGACAGATCAGCACCATTGATACTGGACAGCACTTACTGCTGAACAGCCTTTTCAGCAGAGAGAGAGCTGCTGAAAAATCACTGCGCCCCATCTCCCAAACCCTTCCTGGTGCCCCTTCTCCACCAATCCCTTCTGCACCCCATTCTGCGCTCACATGGGGAAACTGAACTGGACACCCTGAGTACCCGACTTGGCATTGCTGCTCAGCTCCCCTAAAACATTCCTTTGTGCCCCTCAAGGGGGCTGGGAGGGAAGGAGCAAGCAGCAATGCCAGGCGCTCCTGTACATCCAGGTCAGTTTGTCCAGGTGGGCTGCATAAGGGGAGAGCAGGAGGGCAGCACAGCCCAGGTGGGGAAAGTGACTGGATACCCAAGCACCTGGTTCTTTGTGTTTTTAACCCTCACCTCCCCCTCGAACATTCTTCCATGAGCAGAAAGCAGGGAGAAATCTGGGTGTCCCCCCATGTTGTTGGGATAATTAAAAGTAAGAAATACAAAATGGAATCTGTGACATGTGACTTCAGGATTCAATCCTTGTTTACCTCAGCTAGCTCCAACTGGTTAGAAGTGGAGTTTCCCACCTTGGGCTCCGGACATTCCATCTGTTTTCCTGCCCAAATCCCTGAAGGTTCTATTACCTTAGACGTGTTTGGCATGGCCATCTGCAAGAGTCTACTTTTCCCCGCCTTGACATCTAAAAGGACTGACTCCTGTCACTGATACACACAACCATTCTATAAGATTCCTTATATTTAAAGGTACTTCCAGCTGCTTACTCTGATCACATTTCAGCAGGTCTGTGATGGGATGTTAGATGGGGTGGGATCTGAGTTACTACAGAGAATTCTTTCCTGGGTGCTGGCTGGTCAGTCTTGTCCACATGCTCAGGGTTTAACTGATCGCCATATTTGGGGTCAGGAACGAATTTTCCTCCAGGGCAGATTGGCAGAGGCCCTGGAGGTTTTTCGCCTTCCTCTGCACCATGGGGCACAGGTCACTTGCTGGAGGATTCTCTGCACCTTGAGATCTTCAAACCACAATTTGAGGACTTCAGTAGCTCAGACATAGGTTGGGGGTTAGTTACAGGAGTGGATGGGTGAGTTTCTGTGGCCTGCATTGTGCAGGAGGTCAGACTAGATGATCATAATGGTCTCTTCTGACCTTAAGTCTATGAATCTATGAATGAGGCTCTTCTCCATCTGAGTGGCAGCCTGTGCGCAGTACAGGTCTCATCGTGATTCCAATCAGATCGATGAGAGTAACATCTGTCCCGAAGGCATCGGAGAAGATCCTAACACCTACCCTTTCCTGCAGTTCCATCTCCAGAGGGCTTCTCTTCCACGGAGATCGCCATTCACCCCTTGGACGCCTCAGAGTTCCCCCTTGACGGCTTTCCACTAGCCCTATAGTAGGGGTCCTGAGCACACCGCACACAACCCAGCACCTAGACTGAGTAGGAAGGCATCTATTTTGTTATAGGGTGTTTGGCCAAGGAAGGGATTTATCTGGGTCCGGGCTTCATGCCCCCTGAAGTCACTGTCACTATTGTTATTGTCACTGGTTCTAGTACTGTTTGCATTTGTGGTTTTCTTCCCCTTCCCTATTAATTGTATTTTTCTCCCTAATACATCTCTCTTTGTTTTTCTCTTACTTACCCATCTCCTCTTCATTTTATACCACACCATACCTGGGGTACTGGCCCACTGGTGATCAAATACCAGAGGGGGTCGTATCTGCACTTCTCAGTAAAAGGGTATCCATTTTCTTCCCTCTACCACACCTGGTTTATTTTAAGGGTTACCCTTTTCCCCCTTTGAGGCAACAATGTGTTGCCTCTATGAGTTTAGGGGGGCAACGTCCCCATGTCCCCCAACTCTACCTATACGTGGTACTCACTGCTGTCACTCACTGTGCCAGCCCGTCCCCTGCCTGTCAGCAGTGCACACCTCTGCACTGCACATGACGCCACCCTCCTCCTCCCGGGCAGTTGCCCACATGCCCACCCCTAAAGCCAGCCCTGCCTATGGGGCAGTAATGGCACCCTTCTCAAACATCCACGTCAGTCATGGAGACTGCACAGGGACCCCAAGCCCCTAGAGATACAATCCTGCATTAACTCACCCTCCCAGGGATTCTCTTTACGCCTTGTAGCAGTGAACTCATGCACCACACAAACCTCAGCCATTAGCGAGACTCCAACCCGGCCCCTCAGTACCAGCCTCCCTCCAGAGCTGAAGGAGGAACTCCATAAGCTGGGAATAAGAAGCAGACTCTTGTCCTGGATCCAGGATGCAGCTGCTGCAGGGAGCTCCTGTGCTGAGCTCATGCAATTCCCTAGCTAAGAAGTGCCCTCACCTGCCCCACCCTGGCCGTGTTCACATAGGCCAGGAGCTGGCTCTCCTGGGGCCCGTCCTGACTCCATAGCTCTCTGTCTTTTTGGATGCTAAGATCTGGGGAACAGAGAGACATAGATCTGATTTGTCGTTCCAGTTTTGGTGCCTGTTTCCTTCTATTCCCGTTGGTGGGTGTACAGTGATCGGGTCCTTTAGAAGAGCAAGGCTCCTTCCAGAGGTGGAATATCCAGGGGATCTAGTCTATCTATCACAGGAAACATGTGACCCCTACAGTCTTTAGGCTCTGGGATTAGCTCCCTAGAATGATGGGGACAAATGATTAGCCCTCCCGCTCCCACTGGGATCAGGCTCTGGCCTTTAGTAACAATTGGCACCACCCCCAGCCTGGTGTCCCTACCCTTTGGCCTATGTTACTGCCCCCTCCGTTCACTTTGGCTCCTTTTTCTCCATGTCTCCCACCAGCTCCGCTCCTGCCCCCTGCCCAGCTGGCAGACCCGGGGGGGTGGTCATTTCTCCAGGGTGGGGGGACAGAGATGGGCTCTGGGGTAAAAGACATGGTTTCATTAGCACTTTTCCTCACATTCACCCCTAATGCAGAGGGAAGAGATGAACTCATCATCTAGCTGGAGTCAGTCTCAGATGAGGGGGCTCGTGTGTATAGGGTCCCAATGCACAACTGGGATTCCTTGCTGCTCCAGTGCAGCAGCAGCTGGTAGATCTCCTCCCTGGCCTGCCAGCTGATGTCCTTTGCTGGGTCTGTGATGTAGAGACCCAGCTGTGCCACGAGGTGCCACATCTGGGGGAACTTGGACCAGTTCTAGTGGAAGGAAGAGGAGAGGGGAATCCATGAGCATTTCACCTTCAGCTCCCAGTATCTCCTGGGCCAGGAGTCTCTCTCCTCCCAGGCCCTGTGTAGGGACACATGGGGAGAGGAGCTAGAGCACTAATTCCCTCTGCCTTCAAATGGAGCCTGGAGCAGGCACTAGGCAGGGCTCTACATGAGGACTCATTCTCCCAGAAGCTCCAGGATAAGAAGAGCCCAAAGCCAGGCACAAGCAGGCTGCAGCAGCTGTGGCGCACAGTCCTCTACAAACCCAAGGGGAACCATTTAGCCAGGAGAAGAGGAGCTTGCCTCAAGTGTATCTGATTCCCAGCTCTGACTGCATCCCCACAGGGCCCAGCACAGCCCACAGCCCCTGCAGCCACAGATCCCATAGCCTGTTGGAGCCAGCACTGCCTAAGCCTGGGGTCAAGAGACTGGGGGGTCAAAGGTCATATTTATATGTGAAATTACGATAACCTATGTTAAAGTCTAATTCTACTAAAATCATTTAAATTAATTACAAAAAATTACACTGTAAAGTGGTACTTTGTTGCAAAATTTCAAAGAAAGTCAAATCACTGAACTGGTGGAAATCATTGGCTAAGCACCTGGATCAGAGTTTTTGAAGTGCCAGAACAGTTTGACAGGCACAAAGAGAATATTTTCTTTATTTTGGTTTATTCAGCTAATTCAGTTCAATGACTGGTTATTCAAATAAAAACCTATCTGGGCGACGAAAAAGCAAGAAAGCTTGTTTTCCTCTTCCTATGAATGAATAAAAACTAGCTGTGAGAGGATGAGATCTACTAGATTTAAAAATCTCAAGCCACATGATGATCAGAAACAATCAGTTTAGATCATTAGCTACTAGGGCTGTCAAACGATTAAAAAAATTACAATTAATCATGAGATTAAAAAATAGGTATGATTAATTGCAGTTTTAACCGCAATCCAATAATAGAATACCAATGGGCTAGAGCTGTTGTTAAAGTTGAATCATATTTCTTAGATGAGAAAACATACACAAAAAGGGGAGAGAAAGAACAGCAACAATATAAAATGTAGCTTCTGTCCCTGATGCTGACATTCTCTTACAACAGAGAAACACAGGCACAGCACATGCTCTTATTAGCCACACCAAGACCTGGCAAACTAGTCCAATCATCAGACTGTTTAGGGCATTGCTTTTAGCTGACTCTTTCTGTTCATAGGCTTACAGCAGTGCTGCAAAATGTGCCATCTGCCTTAGCACGCCAAGACTTTTACTAGACAGAAGGAAAAGGGAGAGAGATAGGAAAGGGCTGACAGTGGGTTGTGGCAGTGTCCCCACCCAGGTGATGTTTTGGATTCAGCTGGAGCCATTGGAGGGGGCAGTGCCATGTGGGTTCCTCCAGATCTGGTCAGGCGATATCTCAGGATCAGGATGATGAAGGCCCAGTGTCCCAGGAGATGGTGAGGGTGGCAGCCATGATGGTGAACCTTCCTCTTTGTAACGCTGCAGTACCTGTTAAAATGGTTAATCCTGTTATGCACAAGTAATTTTCTTAGAATGTTTTTGTTTCTTTTACCACAGTTTTTTGAGGAGGTTTAAAGCCCTTTTTAGCATAACTGTTGGATCTGGAGTATCTATATTAACAATGATCTCAATACTAATAATTGCATTCATGTAACAATTTTTACAAGAATTCCACAGTGCTGTACATATGTTTATTAATGAAACCTCACAACACTCGGTAAAGTAAGTAGGAACATACGTGTTTTATAGCCAGGGAAACCGAGTCACAGAGATTCTGCTCCTGCAGTGAATCAGTGGCAGAATTAGGAATAGGCCCGCCCCTCCTAACTGTCCACTACCACCACTCGCACTAGAAAGTAAAGTGCAGAAGAACTATATTACAACAGGAATATTATCACCTGGACAAGGGCCACTTTCAGGCCCCTCCATGCCAGACACTGTACACAGTGAGATGTTTCCCATCTCCATGACAACTGAAGAAGGCCAGCCCTTGGCTCTGAGACTGGGCTTAGTGCCATCCCTCAGGAAGGACTCCCCAGACTTATCTGCCTCCAAGCATTGAGCACAGCAGACTCCAGAGCTTCACGGGATTTTCCTTTGGGGTTGAAGGACAGTGCATCTCCTCCCCTCCCCACTCAGAAGTGGCAGACAATCCGCCCACATACTCCCCAGGAAGGCTGCAGGGGCAAAGGCAAAGCAGCCCACCGGGGTGTGGGTGAGGTCCATGCTGAGATGGTTGAACAGGCTTGCAGTAAAGCTGCATTCTCAGATAGGATGTGAGCATCCTTTTGGTATGAAGCAAGCAGCAGACCATCCTAAGAAGGCAAGCAATTGTCATCAGTGACTCCATATTAAGGAGAATGGACAGCGAATTCAGTGAAGGACACAAGGGCAACAGAATGGTGTACTGTCTCCCTGGAGCAAAAATCAGGCGATTAGACGGAATTATGATTTGCTGAACATTAGCATATCTCTTCTAGGATAAAATCTCTGACTCAGCTTTTGGGACAGTGGATCTTATGTGTGGATACAAAGCAAGAATTGTGCTGGCTAAGGAGTATATGGGACCACTATGTTTTGAATGATTCCTTCTGGCCCTCAAAAATTAGAAAGCTGTCCACCTCTCTTTCACCCAAAATAGGATTCACCCATGAAAACAAGAAAATGGTTCACCTCTGGTGAGACACTTTGTCTAAGGACCCATAGGTCAGCCAAGACCAGGTGTTCCTCTTCCCAAGAATAGAAACTAAAATGGCTAAATGAAAATGTTGTTAATCACCTTGGCAAGAATCTCTTATTTTCCTTCCCGTCCTAGCTAAAAAGAACTTCAAGTTGCCAAGCCAGGGTCAGACCCTGCTTTCCTATGCAAATCGCACATTAAGTGGATCTAGAGATATGTGGGGAAGCTGAAAGTTAAGCAAATTAGAAACGTGGATGTAAGGTTGAAGGTCAAATTGGACTAACTGCCAGTTTTCCCAGGAAATCCAAACCATGTTTTCACCCCCAACAATAAATCGTTTTCCTTGTAAATCAAGTATACCATGGATAATCTTTCACTTCAAATTAGAAGTTTCACATTTCTTTGCCTTGAGTCAGACCTACATCCTTCTGTATGTGAATGATGTCTCTTGTTCTTTGTAAGTCCTAAATAAATGTGAAATGCTTATATACAATCAAAGAATGTATGGAGTATGTCCCTGAAATGTAGATGATAAGGATTTTGTTGCTTTTTATTGTAAATAATTGTTGCATTCTAGAAGAGATTGGAATTGTCTGACCGAAGGAAGAAGAAACGTAAAAGGATATGAACCAGGGGATAGCTTTGGGATATTTAGAGAAATTGCTTAAAAGAGAGGATCCCAGTTGCTAGGAAGGGCCAATAATGAATTACAGTTCTTGAAATGACTTGAACTTAAAAAGCCTCTGATAAGAAAAGGATTGAAGACATTTGTTATATAACACCACCTTCTACTGGATACCAATGAAAGCAGCAAAGAAAGAGCTCAAAGCAAATCATGCACTTGGCATGTGTCCAATAGGAATAAGAGAGTGGCCCCCCTGTTATGAGACCTGAAACAAGAGTATATAAACTGAACTGATCATGCTGAAGAGTTGACTGAACCCAATACATGAAGTGACTGGCCCGACTTAATGGAGAAAGCCTGTGGCTGAACCAGGAATTTAAGGCAGGTTATCCTGAGTCATAGGCCAGTGTCCTGCTATTAAAACATTCTTCCTATGCTTATGTGTACCTCTGTTTGGTGGCTCATTATCTTATTAGACCCTCTTTTAAACAAAAAGTGCTCAGTATGATTGAAGTGGAGAGAAAAGGAAACGATTGGTCTCGATTCTCCACTGCCTTACATCCTGTGTTGTCAATTCTCCTAATTCTGCCTTGCGGCCCATGTCTTTTTCATTAGAGCTGGGCAAATTTTTTGGCCAGAATATTAATCCCCTCACTGAAAAATGCAGATTTGGATCAACCAAAACATTTAGTGAATTCATGTCAAATTTGCTTCAGTCAATCCGCACCCTCCCCAAAAGAAATTAGAAAAAAAATATCTAAAATGTTTCATTTTCAAAAAATGAAAAGGTTTTGACTTTTCAGTTTCAAACACCTTTTTGTTTAGAAAATTTATGCAATTTCATTTAGAAAAATTTAAAAGCTCAAAAATGCAATGAAGTATTTTGTTCAACTCAAACTGTTTTTTAAAATATTTTGGTTCTCCAAAAAAATTTCAGTTTGATTTGACCAAAAACATTTTATTTGAAAAATCAGTTATTCTCACAGCTCTATTTTCCCATAAGATTTATCATCTTCAGCATCTCAGAGAGAAGGAATCCTCAAACGAATCCAAGTAGAGTCCCCCTTGTCTATGAACATACAGATAAGCTCTGTTGGGGGTCAAGCCAAACCCCACTGAAGTCAATGGGAACAAGTGTCACAGTTACTTTGGAAAGAGGTCTCAGCCAGAATCAAAGGAATTAGCTAAGGTAGCCCTATTCTCAGCCTAACAAAAGAGCTCAAAAAGAATTAAAACTCCTTATAAGTAAGGTGCATTCATTAGCTATGCCTAGCAGATCTGATAAGACTTGGAGGGGCCAAAAGTGTAACTACATGAGGAGATAGATACCAGCGGTGCTGCAGGTGTCATATTTTGTTTTTTATTCATAGATTCATTAGGTAGTTTGACACAATCCCTGAACAGGAGTAACAGAAAATGCAGGGGACAAGACTGAAATACATTGGAAGAGCAGTGTAGTGACATAGAAGCGGAGTAACATGAAGTGATATAGATCGGGTCTGTAGTCTTTTGAAAGCACTTTCTGGAAACAAAGGGCTGGACTATTAGGGAGCACTGAAAATCAGGACAGCAATGCATTGGGATAGTTCTGTGGAAATGGGTCACTGGAAGAGCAGCAGCCACTTCAGCTTGCGATTGAATTGAATTGACAGAACATAGTGAGGGTCCTGGATTGAAATGCCAGGGGTTTAGTAGGCCAAGAGCATGCTGGGAGAATCTTCCAGAGGGTCAGTTAGTAATATTCTTGGCTGTATGCAACACTTCCAATAAAGTAAAAGACTCTCCATCCCCAAAATAAGCAATATGAAGAAAAGCAGCCCATGGTGTACACAATATAGAAAATGAGCTTAAATGCCTGACGTCTATTTCGGAGTACATCTGTTTGTTGTACTTGCATTTAAATGATTAAAATATGAAGGGAAGGAAGGAAGGAAGGGAGTTTATAAGAATCAATGCGTAGTCACTGATAATCTATGCAATAGCAACACAGCTGTGGCTCATTTAAACTAAGGGAAATGAGGTTCAGCTTAGGTTGCACTGATTAAAAATTCTATGGCTAAAAGCTAAGCGTGAATCAAATCAACATTTAAATTACAATGTCTTAAGGTATTACATAAAGCTCTCTATGCTAAAAGCAGAAAGGGGGTCTTATTTTCAAGTGCTGGATTTTCTGCTATGACTACATCCATATTTATCCTCCAGTACCAGTGCTGAAGAACGCAGGGGGGTTTCGTTGCAATGACCTTAGAATGACTTGAATAGATAGAATGTCTAAAGCTACAATGAGTGAATAATAAGTTGAGATGCAATATATTCAAGTAGGATGGGGGTGTCCAAGCGTCTACACAACTTTACTCATAGTACCATATACATTAAAATTAAATGGAATCCCAGAACACACAGCCAATAATGTGAGGTGAATAGATAACAAGGTGAGAACAGTGAGTTGCTGAAAGGTGAGCTATGGACTTATACGATCCTGTAACAGGGCAGCCTGCCCTTTTCAGAGCCAGAAGACCTTGGGCCAGACACCCCTTTCAGTTAGTTCCACCCTGCTACACTTGGACAGGGTGGTTGACATCAGAAGCAGTAACTAGGCATTTTATCGCCTGGGGCAAGGAAGCTTATTTGTGCACCCAGATGCTTAAATGTGCAGAGATGCTTAAATAGTATGATAATGGGAGAGAAATAAAAGTGCCTTAGATAGATTTATGACATTTCTTAGCGCCACTTCCAATTTGTAAGTGTATTACAAATAGAAAATAAGCTTGCCTGGCAAGATTTGTTCTTTAGAAACCTATGCTAGTTATTGTTCATAGTTCTCATTACCCTTTAGTGTTTGGTGAATTTTCTTTCATTTTTTACATTATTTTACTATGGATTGAAGTTAAATTTCTAAGACAGTGTTTGCCAGGACCAGTTTTTTCCTGTTAATGTTTCAGGGTTAATTTTACTTATCAGTGATAGTTACAAACACAAAAAGATAAACTGTTTGTAAACTGTATCTTCTAAAAACATTTAAAATTATCTTTAGTTTGGTAACATGCACTTATCATTCTCATGTCAAATAAAGCAATACAATATTATTCAGTTTTAGGGGAAAATTGCAACCATTAGAGAGAGATTCAATCATGTAAAATATAGTTGCTGCAAACTAGTGTAATTAAAGCAAACTCATTTTTAGTCATCGTTGAGGTTTTTTTAGACTGAAAGTTATTCTGGAAGATATTATTGCAAGATGCAGGAATCTAGCTGCTTGTTCTCATTATATGATTGAAAATATACCTTCAGGGAACTACCGTGTACCTTTCTTTCAAACCTTGTAGTCTCATTATTTTCTTCTTTTTATTTTACTGCACATTCTAAACCAAACATCAATCTCAGTCTTCTTTTTTTGCATTCTTATGTAAAGAACCTCTGCTTATTGCCTTTTATATCCCTCGTTAGGTGTAACACATTTTGTGCCTTAGCTTTTTTCATTTTGTCCCTATATGCTTGTGCTATTGTACTCCTTCTTAGCAAGTTGTCCATGTTTTCACTCTTTGTATTTTCAGGTTATTAAAGAGCTTCTGATGGAGCCATATTGAACTCTTACTATTCTTTCAATTTTCCCTTTGCCTTGGGATAGTTTGGAGTTGTGCCTTTAGTATTGTCTCCTTGAGAAACTGCCAGCTCTCCTGACCTCCTTTATGCCTTAAGATTTTCTTCCCTGGGACATGACCTACCAGCTCTGAGTTTGTCAAAATCTGCATTTTTGAAGTCCATTGTCCTTATTCTGCTGCTGTCACTCTTTTTTTTCCTTTGAATCCTCATATCTATCATTTCATGATCACTCTCACTCAAATCCCTTTTCAGCTTTAGACTCACGACCAACTCCTCCCCGGTGGTCAGAATCTGGCGTAAAATGGCTGACTGCCTGGTTAGCCAGGGGGACTTTTTGAAACAAAAAATAGTCCCCAGTGCACTCCAAGGACATACTGGAAATTTTGTGTTTTGCCATATTACTTTTCCAACAGATATCAGGATAGTAAATTCCCTCCTTTCTACCAGGTCTTGTGTTTTGGGTATTTTTATTTTTCGTTCTAGATATGCCTCATCCGCCTCCTCTTTCTGATTTAGTTGTCTGTACTAGACTCTACCATGACATCAACCCTGTTTTTCCCCCCCGTTTCATCTTCACTCAGAGACTTTCAAGTGGTTTACCTCTCATCTTCTTCTAGATCTCAGAACATATATATCTAGTCTTGAAGTATAATACCATACTTCTTCCTTTTTGCTCTGTGTGTCCTTCCTGAATGAACTATACACTTCTGAACTACTATTACAGTCATCAGATTGGTCCACCAAGTTTCTCTGACAATTAAGTCATAATTTAGCTGATGTACTAATGCTTCTTGTTCATTCCCTGTTTTTGCTTGCATTTGTGTATGGACATCCCAAGATGCAACGCTTTGGGGAAACCTAGTTATGCAGCATCAGCCATATCTGGACTCCTTATGCACAATCATTACACACACACAGCAACCAGTCTGTTATAGTTATTCCAAAATAATTATGGTGGTCAGTTTCCCTTGGTAGACAAACCTTAGTCTGTCACTATGAATCATATTAATATCATTTTGCATATGTAGAATGCTGTCTATCCATGAGTCTCAAGCACTAGCAAACATTTAAGCTTTAAGCCTCAGCACCCACTGGATTTGATGTCTGGGGAAACAAAGGAGAAAAATAGGGTGAGGGGAACTGTGGCATAACATGCAGGATGTGATCTAACAGAGTTTCATGGTTTTGAGAAAAGAATCCCCTAGAAAATGCAATTACCTGGATTTAGGGCTTGTCTTCACTGCAGAGTTAACTTGAGTTAAATCCATCAACCTCATGAAGAAACTTGCACAAATACAGACAGATATCTTCCTTTCCAAATGCAAACGGATGGACATCATACCAAATGGACTAAAGGTAAAAAATCCACTGTTATCTACATACTACACAGACCACAGTGAGAGATTATGCCATACTCTATCAAAGAAACTGAGGAACCACCTGATCAGCATCCTATACAGCAAACAGGAGAAGATCAAAAAAGAGCTCTCCAACCTGGAGACTCTCATTAATAACCAAACTTCCATACAAATGGACTTCACTAAAATAAGACAGGAGATCTACATTACTCACTTTACCTCTCTACAAAGGAAAAAGGACTGTAAGCTGTCTAAACTCCTACCTGCCTCATGGGGCCACAACCGTGGTACCCCCAGCCCACCCAGCAACATCGTCAATCTATCCAACTACACACTCAGCCCAGAAGAAAAGTCTGTCCTATCTCGGGGACTCTCTTTCTGCCCTGCCACCCCCACCAACATGATACAGTTCTGCGGTGATCTGGAAGCCTACTTTCGCCATCTCCGACTCAAAGAATACTTTCAGGACAACACTGAACAGCGCACTGATACACAGGTACCCTCCCACCAACAGCACAGGAAGAACTACTCCACATGGACTCCTCCTAAAGGTCGAAATGACAGTCTGGACCTCTACATTGAATGCTTCCGCCAACTTGCACAGGCAGAAATTGTGCAAAAACAACATCGCTTGCCTCATAACCTAAGTGGTGCAGAACGCAATGCCATCCACAGCCTCAGAAACCACCCAGACATTATCATTAAAGAGGCTGATAAAGTAAACCTTTATCATCATGAACAGGTTTGACTACCAAAAGGAGGCCGCCAGACAACTCTCCAACACCAAATTCTACAGGCCACTTCCCTCAGATCCCACTGAGGAATACACTAAGAAACTACAGCATCTACTCAGGACACTCCCTACACTAACACCGGAAGAAATCAACATACCCTTAGAGCCCCGACCAGGGTTATTTTATCTACTACCCAAGATCCACAAACCCGGAAATCCTGGACGCCCCGTCATCTCGGGCATTGGCACTCTCACTGAAGGACTGTCTGGATATGTGGACTCTCTACTCAGACGCTATGCCATCAGCACTCCCAGCTATCTCCGTGACACCACTGATTTCCTGAGGAAACTACAATGCATTGGTGACCTTCCAGAAAACATCATCCTAGCCACCATGGATGTAGAGGCTCTCTACACAAACATCCCACACACAGATGGAATACAAGCTGTCAGGAACAGTATCCCTGATGATGCCACAGCACAACTGGCTGCTGAGCTCTGTGCCTTTATCCTCACACACAACTATTTCAAATTTGATGACAATATATATCTCCAGATCAGTGGCACCGCTATGGGCACCCGCATGGTCCCACAATATGCCAATATTTTTATGGCCGACCTGGAACAACGCTTCCTCAGCTCTCATCCACTCACGCCTCTTCTCTATCTATGCTACATTGATGACATCTTCATCATCTGGACCCATGGGAAGGAGACTCTGGAAAAATTCCACCACGATTTCAACAGCTTCCACCCCACCATTAACCTCAGCCTGGACCAATCTACACAGGAGGTCCACTTCCTAGACACCACGGTGCAAATAAGTGGTGGTCACATTACCACCACCCTATACCGAAAACCTACCGACCACTATGTCTACCTTCATGCCTCCAGCTTCCATCTCGGGCACATCACACGATCCATTGTCTACAGCCAAGCGCTGAGGTACAACTGCATCTGCTCTAACCCCTCAGACAGAGACCAACACCTACAAAATCTCCACCAAGCATTCTCAAAACTACAATACCCGCACGAGGAAATAAGGAAACAGATCAACAGAGCCAGACATGTACCCAGAAGCCTCCTACTGCAAGACAAACCCAAGAAAGAAACCAACAGGACTCCACTGGCCATCACATACAGTCCTCAGCTAAAACCTCTCCAATGCCTCATCAGGGATCTACAACCCATCCCGGACAATGATCCCACACTTTCACAGGCCTTGGGTGGCAGGCCAGTCCTCGCCCACAGGCAACCTGCAAACCTGAAACATATTCTCACCAGTAACTGCACACCGCACCATAGGAACTCTAGCTCAGGAACCAATCCATGCAACAAACCTCGATGCCAACTCTGCCCACATATCTACACCAGCAACACCATCACAGGACCTAACTAGATCAGCCACACCATCACCGGTTCATTCACCTGCATGTCCACCAATGTAATATACGCCATCGTATGCCAGCAATGCCCCTCTGCTATGTACGTCGGCCAAACTGGTCAGTCGCTACGGAAAAGGATAAATGGACACAGATCAGATATTAGGAATGGCAATATACAAAACCCCATAGGAGAACACTTCAACCTCCCTGGCCACATTATAGCAGACCTTAAGGTGGCCATCTTGCAGCAAAAAAACTTCAGGACCAGACTTCAAAGAGAAACTGCTGAGCTTCAGTTCATCTGCAAATTTGACACCATCAGCTCAGGATTAAACAAAGACTGTGAATGGCTTGCCAATTACAAAACCAGTTTCTCCTCCCTTGGTTTTCACACCTCAACTGCTAGAACAGGGCCTCATCCTCCCTGATTGAACTACCTCATTATCTCTAGCTTGCCTGCATATATATACCTGCCCCTGGAAATTTCCACTACATGCATCTGACGAAGTGGGTATTCACCCACGAAAGCTCATGCTCCAAAATCTCTGTTAGTCTATAAGGTGCCACAGGATTCTTTGCTGCTTTGAGTTATAACACAAGGGCTGCCCTTGAGTCCCATCCACACACACAAATTTAGTTTGAATTGGCTGAGGGGGTATAGGTTAAAAGTTGAGGGACAGCAGTTGATAAGCTGCTGACATCTGTACTGTGGATGCACGCTAGCATCAGCTGAGTCCTTCTCTGCCGTCCCACAATTCCCCTCCTCCCATGCCCAGAGAGAACAGACAAGAAAGAATTCATACAGATGCTCAGCTTGCTGCAGGGCTAAGAACCAGGGGATGAGCCCCCACAAATCTTATGCCATACAAGAAAGACTGTAGTGCCAGAATGGACACAGCAGCTCACATTTTATTTTACAGGGTGGCTGGTCTCCCTTGTGCTAGGCTAAGTCAAGAGGAGTAACTCCAGAGTAGGTCATTCAGGTTAACTCTGCTGGGAAGACATGCCCTGAGAGTTCAGGGGTCAGATCCACAGCTAGTATCAGTGAGCTACCTCCACCGAAGTCATTGTGTAACACCCAGGGGTCAGGTGAGTCACACAGCAGTCCAGATCCATGGTCGGAGTTCATGCAAGAGGTCTGACAGCCAGAAGATCTTTGAGCCCAAGGGAAGGCACAGCAAGCCACTGCCAGGGTCAGGGGAGACACCAAAGCAACACCTAGCCAGCAGCAGCTTGGTGCTCAGACAAAGCCAGAGAAGAAGCAGGAAGTTTATACATGGTCACTAGCCAATGAGGGACAAGACTGTGTGGCCAGTCAGGAATCAGGTTTTGGAACCCTGGAAGCTGGCTCACCCAAGTCTGTGAATTCTGTCAGTGTGGCGCAATGGTCAACACTGCTTCTCAAGCACCCTGTAGAGCAGGGTTTGAGACTAGGATCCTGAGGCACTGCTGTAAACCGTGCTGTGCTAATTTGCATGAGCTAAAAATTTAGCCTCAAGTCTATAACTGCTATATCTCGAGCTGTCACTTTTGTTACAGCACACACACACAAAGTGCAATTCTGCAAAGGCTCATTCACTTGGCTATGCTACCCACACTTCGTTTGCAGTATGAAACACTTATAAATATATATCAGCTTTGTAAAGCCCATAGGGATTGGCCTGAAAACAAGTTTGGGTTGAGTCTGAAAGAGTGTAGGATACCTTAAATGAAATAATTCTGAAAAAGACAAGAAGTGTCACCATCAAGCAATTCAGGCACTAATTTTATATTTTGTTAAGAAAGTGGGTTAGTTACAAGGCCTAATATGAAGAGGAATGTTTTCAGGAATTTAAAAACAATAAAATCAGGAACAGGTATTTATAGAATAAATGGTAATCAAATATCTAAGTGTCTACCTGGACTCTGTCTATTTTTCTGGGTACATAATGGGTGGTAATTTTTCCAAAACAACCTCCCATATTTTTGAGCCATTCCTTTAGAGTTGGACTATTTATCTTTTTCCAATGAGATGCTGACTAGCAGATGAGAGACTAATTCTTCATTTCCTTCTGTGTGACCATTTTAGCTAGGAAGCCCCAGGAGGATTACCAAAGAATCATTGGTAATAAATACCCAGCAATTTGTGATACTTGGTTCTGAATTACAGTTCAAATACCCTCTGATGTCTGGACACATCCACCATATCTGCATAAAAATCTCCTCTTTTACCCCAATTTCTCTAACACTTCAATCTCTGAATTTTTTTTTAATGTGACTGGTTTTAACCTGGCCAGTACCCTCGATATAGTTATAGTATCTTAAAGAAATTTTATTTTATTGTGCTATAGACTGAGGTTGCTAGTCCTCTTTTCCAGATCAAACCCCTTTCCTCTGGTGTAATTTTAGGGCGACCAGATGTCCCGATTTTATAGGGACTGTCCTGATTTTTGTGTCTTTTTCTTATATAGGCTCCTATTACCCCCCAGCCCATGTCCCGATTTTTCACACTTGCTATCTGGTCACCCTATGTAATTTGTCTCTCCAGATCCTTTTCCCAGAGCGTCATTGTGAAGGGGAACACTCCCTGCCAGTGTCACCTAGTGGTCAGGCAGGGGTGTGGCAAGTTGTATTCCACTAGGGAGTTACCCTTTCTCACTATATCTCCACCCTGTTATGGAGATATCCTTTTAGTGGCTAGGCCTCTGGCCAGGTCATGCATGGCAAGGGCTTTAGAAGTCAGCAAGGGCTTGACAGCATCCTCTTTGGGTCCACATCTTGGCATCGGGACTCTTCTACCTTCTGAGTGGTCCCTGCCAGGGTATAGATTTCTGTTGTTGTCCCCTCTTTAGGGGTTGGTAGGGAAGCCCAGGGCCAAACCTTTTCACCACATTCCCATCCAGGGCCCAATGGTAGGCAGCTGAGTGCTGCACCTTGGTGTACTATGCAGCTACTTCCTTGGATCACTTCCTACCAGTGTTCTCTCTTCCCAAGGGGTAAAGTAAATAACTGAACACATAAAAAGTTTCTGACCTTACAAATGTCACTGGTCCTTCCTTTGCAGGCTTGGTCAGGTCAGTAGCACCACGTTTCAGGCAACAAGAGCCCCTGTAGTGCTCCTTCCCAGTAGCTCAGCACGCAAGTCAGCTCACCTCCCCTGTCTGCTTGCCATGGAGCTGCTCTGCCTCCTCCTTTTGAAAATCCTCCTTCAGCCTGTTCAGGCTTTGCAGTGGGGTGGGCCCAGGTGTGCCACAGCAGCTCCTTAACCCCTTCTTCTCCAGTGTGGGATTTGGATACCCCATCCCAGTCATATACAAACATTTTTTGTTAGGAAGGTTGTCTGCAGAGATTGATACACTCATATACAAAAAAAATATAAAATAAAATAAAAAAAATGCAGCATACCAGTCCAATTTGTGTGAGTATTAACATTTGATAGATGTTCCTGGTTTGTTAAATATATGTAATCAGAACTTTCACTCCATTTAACAAAATCACCACAAACAAATGTCGTGTGTAGTGAAAAGACGTTCACTCTGAAAATGCTAACACTCAGTTAAGTACAGAGATCTGATGATAAGATTAGTGCAGAATGGTTCTCTAAACAAATTGCTCACCCTTGTAATGATTCTCTTATCTTTGGAACTGTAAACCTGTTACTCTGAAAAGTGAGGTTTAGGGCATGGCTACACTAACCTGCCTACTGCCCCCTTAATCTGTTCTTCCGGAGGTAAAAGTTCCTGGGGTTGCTAAGGAAACGCTAAAGGACACGGATATAACCTTCTTATAAAGTAATTGACACAGGCAATAATCTTTCCAGAACAAGGTATCTTTTTATTAAAGTAACTAATAATTGCTAGTATATGTATCCTAAAAATCCTAAATAAGGCACAAAATTTCCGAGACCACAAATCCCTTACTGCATGTTAAAGAACACGTATACTACAACAGCATGAAGTACAAATTATATTAAGTAAAGCAATTTGTCGCAAGTGGCCAGTTTGCAACAAATGGCTGACAGCAGATCTTAAATTGCTTTAAAGTTTACATAGATAAAAAACAATTAAAACACACACACACACACACACACTTCATGCACATACATATTAAATACTACAGAAAACTATACTTATACTAACACTATAACTAAAAGAATATTAAGCTTAATCTATAATTTTTTTGCTGCTTTCTTTTAAAAATCAGATTACTGCCGCTGCTGTTCAGCGCCTGGTCAGTCAGTTCTGCTCCGTTCCAGCTTTCTTTTCTCACTCTGCAACCATTTTTCTTTGGCTTCTCCTCCTGGATTGCCGGCTCTCCCTGCACAGCTCTCCACCTCTCAGATGCAGCTTCTGGACTCCAAAAATGCTGCTGGCAGCTGGCCTTTTATGCTACACTGTAGCTCTTTCTTTATACAGATTCCTGTTCCTAGCTAGTTACCTTACTTGCACATTCTCAGTCTTGACCATTGCCTCAGAATTCTGATTGACAGGTCTGAGTAGTTCTGACCAGTTAGAGGCTTAGCGGACTGACCTTTCTGTCACCCCTTACTGCGCATGGTCAATACTTGCCAATCTTGCACATGCTCACTAATGTCCTTCACCTCAGAGCTGGGGTTCTGCTGAGCCACACCCACTTGGCTATTTGCCGGCGCACTTTTTAAAAAGAAATCCTAAATTCTTACTGAGCATGCTCAATGGTCTGCAGCATCCGTCTCAGAGTGGAGGGATTTCTGCTCTCTAAGAATAGAGATCAGAGATACAAAGTAGAGACTGGACAGTTTTCTCTGGTAATAAACCCGTTGAAACTTCCTGTTATATCCTTGGGGGCAGCCCGTTCAGGAAGAAATCACTTGAGGCCAGACAGCAGACAGCTAACAAAACTACCATTTATTTACAAACACAGAGCTCACCTAACTGGCCGAAGCTGGCTGGGCTATCCCCTAATAATCTAACTCAGTTGCCATAGGAACAAAAACCATGACAACCAAATACACAACATATTCCTCCCTCCCTAATAAGAACATCCCCCCAATAAAACACACACTAGACTAGAGAAAGAGGTAGACTGCCTCCATTCCCGGCTAAACCCTGGGGATTATTTTGCCCCATAACCGTGGGTTCGCCCTAGCTAACGATCCAGCAGATGAGGAGGCCTTCTGTCTCTAGGCGGATTACGGCGAACTTCTGGTGTTGTTGCACCTGAAAGTACCATGGGCTCAGGGTCCGCAGCACGAACAGGTGAGGAGATGGTATCAGCTCGTGCTGGGCAAAGGGGTGTCTCAGCCACCGGCAGTAATGGAGAACAGTCAGGAACAAATGATTCGTGATTTGGTGTCTCACCAGAAGAGGTGAAGTCAGACCACTCAACTGCAGATGTGTCCTCAGGACTGGCATGACCTGGCAACAGCTGATCTACATGTCGCCGCCAGGTAAGATTCTCTGCAGTCCGGACTGTGTAGGAAACAGGTCCTGTCTGAGTGATGATTGTGGCAGGGACCCATTTAGCTCTGGAAGTTTAATTCCGAGCCAAAACTGGCTGTCCTGGGCTAAAGGTTCGGTCTTTTGCTCTGGGTGCCCGTCTGATGACTTGATATTGCTGCTGATGTTGCACAATTTGTCGGGGTTCAGAAGGTTTCAGCAGATCGAAGCAAGTGCGCAGCTGTCATCCCATCATTAGAAAGGCCGGGGATGCCTGGGTCATAGCATGAGGTGTGTTTCTGTAGGAAAGTAAGAAGGTATCCAGACGCTTTTGAATGGAGTGTTGTCCCCTTGCTGATTTCAAAGCATGTTTCATTGTCTGCACAAATCTTTCAGCTAATCCATTGGTGGATGGATGATATGGTGCTGACGTGATGTGGTGTATCCCATTTGCCTTCATAAAATTTTGAAACTCTTGAGAGATGAACTGCGGTTCGTTGTCGCTCACAAGTTGTTCTGGCAGACTGAAATGACTAAAGAGTCCCCGTAGTTTTTGGATAGTACTCTCTGCAGTAGTGGACTGCATTATAGAGACTTCTGGCCATTTAGAATGGGCATCTGCTGCCACCAAGAACATGCTTCCTTCAAGGGGGCCAGCAAAGTCAATGTGAATACGTTGCCACGGGTTTTCAGGCCAGTCCCATGGGTGTAGGGGTGCCCACTGGGGTGCATTCCTCACACCCTGACATGACATACAAGCTTTTGCCTCCAGCCAGCTTCGGCTGGTTAGGCGAGCTCTGTGTCTGTAAATAAATGGTAGTTTTGTTAGCTGTCTGCTGTCTGGCCTCAAGTGATTTCTTCTTAAACCAGCTGCCCCCAAGGACATAACAAGTGGCGATGAGGATGGGATTCCGGTGCTGCTCCAGTAAGAGAAGGAAGTAGAAGTCAAGGTAAAGAACAAACAAACAAACAAACTGCTTGTTTGCACTGACTGTGAAAGTGAAACTAAAAATCATGGCTACTCTGACCGGGCCACTGGAACCTTTTGATGAGAATATAGTGCAGTGGCCTGTGTATACTGAGCGTTTTGAGCTTTTTGTTGTTGCAAATGACATTACAGAAGCGAAGAAAGTGCCAATATTCTTAAGTGTTGTAGGGGCTAAAACCTACTCCCTGCTACGCAGTTTACTACACCCTGTTAAGCCTGAGACTAAATCTTGCAGTGACATTGTGGAAATCCTGGGGTCCCATTTTTCCCCAAAACCACTGGTAATTGCTGAAAGATATCGGTTCCACAAAAGAGACCAAAAAGAAGATGAAACAGTTGTACTATTTGTAGCAATTTTAAAAAAGCTAGCAGAACACAGTGAATTTAAAGAGATGTTAAATGATGCCCTGCGTGACAGGTTAGTGTGTGGCCTCTACAGTGAAGCTATACGGAAGCGCCTACTGACAGAGGCTCAGCTTACATTACAGAAGGCTGTTGATATTGCTGTCTCCATGGAACTGGCTACAAGGGAGGCGCAATACATCGGTGCATCCCCTAGGGTGCAAAAAGTGTCACAAGAACCTACCCACAAAACTGTGCAGGGTCAAGAATGTTACCGCTGTGGTAAGCCAGGTCACCAGGCATCAGAATGCTGGTGTAAGGACCTGGTGTGTCGACACTGTGGCAAAAAGGGACACACTGAGTGTGCCTGTAAACAAAAGAAAAAGAGGCCTGTGGTCTGGCTGACAAAAAGAGGAACCCTGCATACCCTAGAGCAGACCCAGGATGATCAAGGTGACACCTCATCGCAAGAGGAAGTGCCACTGCATGTTTTGTCTTTGGCGGTGGGCTCACATGAATACTGGGTAACCCCGTTGTTGGATGGCAAACCTATACGCATGGAACTGAACACCGGTGCAGCCGTCTCGCTGGTCTCCGAGACTGTGTATAAAGAAAAGCTACAGCATCTTCCGCTTAAGGCAACAAAAACCATGACAACCAAATACACAACACTTCCTGAATAAATAAATAATTAAAAATAAGCAGCAGCATTTGTAACCAACTATTCTCCTGCAATGTTGGAAACTGAAACAGAGCAGCATTGGGCTGGTATACGGTCACTAGAAAGTGAGACTAACTAAAGAAAGTTACCAAATCCTGACTTGTTTTAAGGCAAGTTTGCAAGGCTCTTGTGGCCCAAAGCTGCCCCAAAGTTTGCATATGTGGTGCCTAAACAGAGGGTCTCCACTGCAGAGAGCTTGTGTAGTGGCTTTGACACCATCTCCTCCCTACAGATAGCGTAAGGGCATGGCTGGAGGAAAGGGGTTATAATTGGGGTGTCTTTGTATCCTGGTGACCCTGTGCTCCAGAACAAGGCCTGGAGGCTGTGCATAGCCAGTGAACAACAGAGCTGCCTGAAGACTGCTCTAATATGCACTGCTGCAGAGTGATTCCAAGATCGGGAGGTTCCAAGGTGGCCTTTGTGTCCTCCCACAAATCTGCACCTAGTTCTCAGCCCCAGATAAGAACCCAGAAAATGAAAACAGAGAAGCACATCAGTCCACTTTCACTCTCGAGGCTGAGTCAAATGCAACAGGGAAACAGCAGAACTGGTGAAAACAACCAACAAGATTTTCAAATTCACCCTGGTAGGATTTTTTATGATGATGAATTTTCTTAGAGAAACAGACAATGAAAAGTACAAATTTATACAATTTACAGCTTGTGTAAATTCCCAAATACTGCATGCTTCACAGGACTGCCAAGAGAATTGCACATCTATTCAATTTTACAACTCATTGAAGTTGCAAGACCAGACAACACAACATCAGACAATTTTACATAGGCATAGCCTGCTAGGGTGGTGGTATCAGTAACAAAATAGGGGAAGACATACATGAATAGGCAGAGGAGGGAAGGAGGGGAATGTGGGGGGGGGAGGGCAAGGTGAAATGGAAGTCTGGCATTCTTTGAAATATCTCAATTTTTTTATGCAAATATATCTAGAAACAGGAACCCTTTACAGTCCAAGAAATAAGTGAGATTCAGGTCCATTTGGTTGTGATAAGAATTTTTTTTTCCCAGTGTTGTTGCAGCTGTGTCAGTCCCAGGATATTAGAGAGTCAAAGACCCGAAGAAGAGCTCTGTATAGATTGAAAGCTTGTCTCCTTCACCAACAGAAGTTGGTCCAATAAAAGATATTCCTTTCCCCACCTAGTCCCTCTAAGAATTACTGTTGTCACAAGTGGTCTTACAAACGAGGGTGATGAATGTTGTGTCATCTGCTTGATAGCCTCAGGCTACTCGCCGCACAGAATCCCATGAGGGAGAGAGAGTCTGTGGGTGGAATGATTCAGACACTGGTTTCATTTGGTTTTGGAGTTTTGATTTTGGATACCTTGCCAAATGCTCACCTCTTGCCAGACGTCCAGCGGATAGGGGAGTTGCAAGAGAATTGTGGGAGGTCAATTGCAATCACCTGCAGTAGTTGATGCAAATCACAGTCACATAGGGCATAGTCTTCTTGAGCACTGTGGATGTAGAGTGAGGCAGGGAAGACGAGAGGTAATGAGATATAGAAGGCTCTGGAGAGGATACTCTATTTTAATAATCTACAGTGACATGACTCAGTAGCAAGGCAAGAGCTTCTTTCTCTAACTATCGGATGTGATTTTCAACTTTGAGATTATCCCTATAATTGGCTGTTAGGTTTTGTTCTTTTCACTGTAGTGGAATGGTTCAGTACAAACACTGTGGTGTCATGGAGTTTGTGCTAAAATCACAAGGAACAAGCAGCAAGCGTGTGTCTCCAGGGGCAAAAACAACCTGTCCAACAAGTCCCTTCTGAGGAAGTTGTTTCAAACTCTTGCCTTCCTTTCAGGTGAGGTTCTTCACCATCTGGCAGGACAGAGCTCAGGCTATAGCCACCAATATTTTCTGATAACCATCCTCGAATAGACTCACACACACACAGTCTGACCTAGATTGCTTTACATGTCCAAGTAATAAAAGCTTTGGAGAAAGGCCCTGATAGCAAGCTCAGTCTTGTGACTCGTAAGAGATGTCACTGTCCTCACTCCAGTGCTTGCCTGTCCTTTTCTTCCTGTTCCTCTCAGCCATCACAATAGCTGCCACCACCGTAATGAACACTGTGAAGGTAATGACGAGAACCGTCACAGTCTCTGCGATGCAAAGCTGGGTGTCCTCTGATGACAGGGACAGGTTTCTCAGGACTTGCGGCTCCATGCATGTCATGTTGTCGTAGTCATCCAAGATAAGCCGCTTGACACTGTGCAGCTTTGCAAAGACTCTCTGAAGGTCACAGTCGCAGAACCACGGGTTGTAG
The DNA here is from genome assembly GCF_025201925.1 of Gopherus flavomarginatus. Taxonomy (NCBI): domain Eukaryota; kingdom Metazoa; phylum Chordata; order Testudines; family Testudinidae; genus Gopherus; species Gopherus flavomarginatus. Next base: position 5,400,853 of record NC_066626.1, on the reverse strand, counting down.
GAGAGCAAGATGTGTGTCCCAGGGGTCTGGATTGTTAGGAAGGTTTTGAATTGGATATGTTCAATTTCATTGTGCACCAAGTTAAGTACCGTGAGGCGGTTCAAGGAGGTAAAGACCCCAGGAGCAATCGTCTTTATCCTGTTGCCCTCCAAGTTCAGAACCTCTAAATGCTGCAGCATGGAGAAGACCCCATTGTGGAGGTTCAAGAGGTGATTATTTTGAAGATGAAGCTGTCTCAAGCGGGTCAGACTCCGGAAGGCTCCCATTTCTATGTAGGAGATGTTGTTATTTTGGAAGCTGAGCTTCTGAAGGTTCTCAAAATGCTGGAAGTTCCTGTAATATAGTTCCTGGAGCCTATTATAGGACAAATTCAGCTCTCTGAGAGAACTGAGCCCTGTGGAAAAACTGCTTCCAAGCACTGTAATCTCATTTCTATGGATATCAAGCTTCTGGAGTCTCTCTAGAGAGCTAAATGCTCTCTCTCCAACTTTGGTGATGTAGTTCCCACTCAGAAGCAGAACTTGTAACTTCCACAGGGATTTCAGAACTTTGCTTGGAACAGAATACAGGTTACTAATGGACAAATCCAAGTGCTCAGTCTCAAGTGGGAAGATGAGGTTGTCAGTTACATTGACTCCAGAGCAGTTCACAAACTTGGCCCCTTCTTTGCAAAGGCAGATTTCCTGACATGGGTAATGAAATTCAGACTCACCAAAGGAGAAGTGAATACAAATCCAGATTAAGTAGTGGACATGCATCTTCCTCCTCCTTGCATGTACTCTAGTGTATCTGTACAAGAGGGATAGAAGATGTAAGTAAATGTTACAACTATATGTAGCATATTGAGCATAATATAGGGAAGAAAGCACATATTTCAATGTTACAGGCTTCCACATGACTTCCATTGCTTTTACTAGGATAAAACTATTACACCTCCATCAGGGGTGTATAGACCCTGTTCTACCATGGCCCATGCAGGGATTATCAGGTTGTCTGACTACCTGCTCATCTGCAGTTAATTTCTGGACCAGCAACAGATGAGGGATAAGAAGGCTGCAGATTAGAGGGGCAGGGGGAGGGAGGAACAATTATCTGACAGACTGAGGGACTAGGAGAGAAAACTCCTTCAGCAGCAGACTGACAGGAAGCTGTCCAGCATGTTGGACTTCCAGTGAGGGAGAATCAAAGAATGAGAGTCTAGAAAAGGCCTCCAGGAGAGGTGAGGTAGGAAGCAGCCCAGGAAAAAAGCAAGCAGTGGTGAGGAGCTGGTCCCACCTGAGAAATGCAGGGTCCCTGGGCTAGAACCCAAAGGTGTGGAAGAGTCTGGGTTCCACTACCATCTCCCACGAAGGTAATAGTAAAATGCCTTGAAGCAAAGGAGTCAGGACTCTGCAGGGCCCTACAATTATCCACCCTTTGCTAGGGTCTTTGGGCGTCTGGTCTATCAGACTCTTTATTGTCCCACAAGGGGAGAGACTATACATGACTTGGCCAGAGAGCTGGAGTCAGAAAAGGAAGCTACCCGGCACAATGCCAAATAGCTGTTGGCATGGGGTGGGGGGAAACTGAGGCAAAGTCACTGTGACACTTCCCACAGCCAGGAGATGGCGCTGGCTGGCAAAGGCACCCCTGGACAACTTCTTTGACAGCTAGGTAAAAAGAGCAGATGCTAATGGCTACATCAGATATTTCTTAAGATGGACAACCCACAGTGGTCTTTCAAAGGATTCCATTTAAGCATTTATACTTAATGAAAGAGAAGGTAGGGGGAGGGGGAGAGAGATATTGTTCATTTTGGATTATACTTATGGTGATTTTCAGTTATTTCTGTCTTATGCTATACTTTTTGGTGCACCACAATTCATTTCTGGCTAAAATTTTTCCTGCACAGATATTTGTAATAGTTACAATAATAATTAGGGTTGCCAACTTTCCAATCACATAAAACTGAACGCTCTTGCCTGACCCCTTATCCAAAGCCTTGCCCCCACGCACTCCATCCCCACTCCCTCTATTGCTCGCTCTCCCCCACCCTCACTCACTTTCACTGGGCTGGGGCGGGAGGTTGGGGTCCCGGAGGGGGTGAGGGCTCTAGCTGGCAGTGTGGGCTCTGGGGTGGGGCCAGAAATGAGGAGTTCAGGGTACAGGAGGGGGCTCAGGGCTGGGGCAAGGGCTTGAGGTACAGGAGGGGGTGCGGGCTCCAGGAGGGAGTTTGGGTGTGGGACGTGGTTCAGGGTTGGGGTAGGGGGCTGGGGTATGGGAGGGGGTGCAGGCTCCAGGAGGGGTTTCTGACCTGGGGCAGGGAATTGGGTGCAGGAGGGGGTTTGAGGTGCAGACTCCAGCCAGGCAGCGCTTACCTCGGGTGGCTCCCGGTTGTGAGACAGCAGGGCTAAGGCAGGCTCCCTGCCTGTCCAGGCTCTGCGCAGCTCCCAGAGGCGGCCAGCATGTCCAGTTTCTAGGTGCAGAGGTGGCCAGGTGGCTCTGCATGGTGTGTGTTGCCTGCACTTGCAGGCGCCGCTCCCAAAGCGCCCATTGGCCATGGTTCTCAGCCAACGGTTGCTGTGCAGCTGGCATTTGGGGTGGGGGAGCAGTGCTCAGAGCTTCCCAGATTGCCCCTGCACCTAGGAGCTGCAGGGACATGTTGGCCACTTCCAGGAGTCGGGCATAGCCAGAGCAGGCAGGGAGCCTGCCTTAGCCCCACTGCACCACTGATCAGTGGTGCTGACTGGAGCCACCAGGGTCCCTTTTCGACTGGGCGTTCCAGTCAAAAACTGGATGCTTGGCAACCATAACAACAACATTGGTGTAAGAATCAGCAGGCCCAATGGGGTTAGCTGCACTGTAACACACAAGGCAAGTGTGGTAGACCAGGAATTCTCAAAACTTTGTTACAACATTTCCCAGTCACCATCACACAGAATGCCTTTCCTTACATAACATTTATCTGGGAACTGAAGCAACTATTGACATGGAAAACAACATCAGGAAAACATTTCATTTTACATATCATATATTTGTAGGTATGTCTTAACTAATGCAGTTCACCAGCTGGAAACGAGAAAAGCCCCACCCTGTAAACAGCTGGCTTCTAGTTTGAGAAAAAATGTCTTAGACGATCATGTATTAGGTCTTTGAAAGAGCTCCAAGCTAGGGCCAGTAGCTTGGTAGTCAGAGCTCAAACCTGCAGATCATAGCTGGTACTCAGCACAGCAGACCTGAGGGTCAGTGCTGACTTAAGGAACTGTGACTCCCAATATCATGGCTTCTCACCCACCTGGCTACAAGGGTCTGGGGATGCTGCTGTGGTAGTGTTTAACCCCAGGCAAGGAATACCTTATGTCACTCAACCATGACCCCTTGAGCTAATTGGGGAGCAGCACAGACAAGCTCCAACAGTCACCTCTCTTTCTACCATGCTGCATTTACTGTCTTTGGATCCACAAGTTTTGAGATCTGGAGTCATTGGAGTGGCCAGGGTCAGAAACAGAGCTTTCTAAGTAAGTCATGCTGAGATCTCTAAACTGGAACCATCACCACCTAAACAATTACTGGAGGTCTCTTACCTACTTATTGGAAAGAACGTACATTGTGGTCTTCTGCTTGCTAACATCAACAGAGCTTATCAGCCAAGATACAGCTTTATCTACTTGAAGAGGAAATAGGTTACTCAGCACTTAGCAAAGACATAATGGTTACATTTAAATATTAAATGAAAAAATATCTGAACACCACCTTTCCACCTGCAGTTAAACCTGCAAAATCTCTCTGTACCTCAGGAAACCAGTTTTTATTTTTCCTCCTCTCTCCTAGTTTTGTTAAGGGTGGGAGAACCCAAAGCTGTTTGGAGTTTCATCTAATTAAGCAGATCTTTTGCAAACTCTTTAGTGATACTCAGTATAAATATTTTCTCTCCGTCTTCTCCATTCCTGCCTTCTGACTACCTACCAGGTCCTGAGCTTTGTTCTCAGGGTCCGAAAGGGGTTTTATTGGACGTGTAAATGTAATCTTTATTGCACACTGTGCCAACTCTGTACCCCAAAGCAACACCCTGGCAACCCCATATTTACTAGTGTTATATAATTGCAACAAATCTTGTACAAAATATGTTGTGTAGAGTGTCTACAAAATATGTTATGAAGGGTGTCAATGGAAAAGTTATGGTTTGCTGAATATGATTACCCTATTTGTATGCATGTATCATTTTTGTATCTGAAATTATGAATATTGATTATGTACCTATATTTCAAATGTGTTTGCTCCTGGGTAACACCCACAAGGTGGTTTACATCCAGTCTAGCCAGCACATTGTGGATGAATCATTCAAGGTGGCAGCCCATTAAAAAACACAATAGTCCATGGAAGATTATTCCCAACTGATGGGTTTTCCTGTGGATGCTTCAGCCCTCACACACACCCCATTAAAGGGCCCTTTACACTCCCAGCATGGTGTAAAGGGCCCTTAGTGCAAATGAGAATGTGCCCTCTAGAGTCCAGGGCTCAGCACTTGACAAAAGCTACAGTGAATTCACGTTTCCAGACACGCTAACAATCTGATGAAGAGCATTGATTCACCTACTAGAATTTTCTAACTGAATAGCAGAGAAGGTATATTTGGAAAGAAAGAGACAGATGTTAATGAAGGATTAGCACAATTAAGTTATTTTCATTCCCACTGCTGCTGAATCAACATTTCACACAATGAGGTTTCTATCGTGTTTGGCACTGCTAGCAGACGGGACGCAACACTGTTATTCTGTTATCTTCTACGTCTCAGCCAGCTGTCTTTGGCAGGATTAAATGTAGCTAACAATTTTTGTAGTGGATGGGGTTCAGAGAAAGGATTTAAAAATGTACTGGAGGATACAAGGCCCAGGAACACGGGAATTAGAGAAATTTGAAATGGAAACATCCCATTTGGTTATTATCTATGGAAAAGCAGAACGGGTAAGGATACTGCTCTTCTATTTCCATAACAACAAGGCTAAAAAGAAGAGAAATGCAAGCAGGCTCTGTCTTCCTCATAATCAAATGATGTTACCAACTCCGTAAAAGAAATATGATTTCCACTGACTTGCACGCTTTGTTTTTTAACTCTTAGAATCAGTTTCAATTGTTCTCTCCTCAGCTTTAAAGTAGATCTTCTGCAATCTTCATTCTCTTCCACAAGAAAAGTCTGATCAGCCCAAAGCTAATAAAATCTCGAGTGCCCTCATTTTGAGCAGTTGAAACTGCGATGCTTGTTAAACACCTCTTCAGCTTGAGCTGTCTTTTAAAATAAAAAGCACAATTATTGTCTTGGCTCTGGATTGCCGACGTTTTTTGCAAATAGAAGCAGAAAGAATGATGTGTGCTGTGGGTATATTTACACTGCAAGGGACAGTCTCTAACTCTGGTCCATTCAGCGTCTAGCACAAAAGGGCTCCCAAGAAAGTCAGCATCTCTAGGTATTCTGTAATGCAAATGAGCATCACCATAATAAATGTTCTGCAAATGTTGGACTCTTGATGCCACCCTCATTGGATCAGAGGATAACGTTTATAGGAAAGCAACCTATTTTCTCATGAAGCCAAAGGACCCCCGTGCCTCACAGAAAATAATTCACATGTATATGAATACTAAATAAATCTGTGTTGGTACACTTGTTTTCCCCCAGCCAACATTCATGACTAGACATTACCAATAACTTTGTCTTAAATAAAAACACAAACACACTCGTTATGCCTTTCCAATGCCTTCTGAGGATTATGGCACCTGGTAACAGCAATTACCTAATTAGCTCCTGCTGGGTACAATAATAAATATAACCTCCCATTAGAGATAATAATCAGAATTATTTAATTTCATCCTCTGAATCTGAAATCTTTGCCTTGTCAGCCACATCCTTCACAGATATGCAATGCATTTTACCCCACGTTGGTGCATGCTAGAAATTCAGAGTCCTTACCTTTCTGGTTGCCTGATACCCTGACTGCTGTGCCTCTTTCGGGTGTCTTTCATCCAGCAGCGAGAGCTGATGGAAAAAACGGAGGTGGATAGTGGAAGTGTTGAATGCTGGTGTACTCAGAGACCTGTAGAAGTGTATGGGTGTGTGGGAGAAGGGATTGGCTAGAAAGGAAAGTGTTAATAATTCAGACAGCTGGAGGCAGGAAACTAACAAAATGACGCTTGCCACCTGCCTTTCCCTGCAAACAGCTTTCATCTCCTCACCAAACAGGTGAGACCTTAATATACACAGAGCTTTCAGAACTTCCCAGCCATCTTCTCTTGCTCTACAGTGTATGTTTCCACATAACTTGAATGAAGCAAGCAGCTCCTAGACTTCAATCTAATTAAAAAATATACATATATGCCTTTCCTACGCTAATATATACCTTCCACATGAGGAGTACAAGCCTGAACACCAGGCACAAAAAAGACTCCTTGAGCTTTTAAGTGTACAGATCACACCTCTATGTTATATACCATGGCCCTGATCCAAAGCCTACCAAAGTCAATAAGGGCATTTGGATCAGCCCACAAGGGTGCAGGAGTATGTAAGAACATTAATTAGAAGATGCATGTAGCAAAAGATTTTTGGCTAAATCCTGTCCCACTGCAAAATAACTGGATGCAATTCCTGTCTTGATATGTTCTAAACATCTTACACTGGATGTTTTACTACTGAAAAACTTGCTTTGTAAATGTAGCAAGTGTGTAAAAATGGTAGGTTGTAGCCTTGGTATCATTCTGAACCTTTCAAGTAGACTTGACGATTGGCTTTGCAAAATAAGGGAACATAACAGTGGGAAGTCTAGCAAGTATCAGAGGAAATTGTGTCCACTCTAGCTCAGCAGTACATTTGCTTGTATTTTGTGGAACACACTCTTTGAATAAGTTTTCAAATGACAAGATTTTATTCCATGCAGAGGACATTAATGGATATGAGCTAATTGTTGAGGACGCAAATGCGGCTCTGCCATAAGCCTGATATATGGGGCATTGCAACTAACTGGGAAGCAGCTTTTGAATCAGAGTCTGCCTCTCGTTTTCCCCTTGCTCCAGGGAGAGGTGCCCTGTGGAAACTGTATATCCAGGCACCATATATCCCCCGGTGGACTGGCCTTACTGTGCTGGCTGGTTCACTGGGAAGAAAAGCCAAGACACTTGCCAGCCCCTAGTATGGGAGTGGGAGAAATGGCCTTGTAGACACTGCTTCCACGTTCTACTGCCTGCAATGTGGGTTGCTGACACAGGGGAATGAGGGGGAAACATATGCTATACTAGCATGTAGGATGGACCACAATCTGCTTGCAGAAGACATTAGGGATCTGATATCGAACTAGGGCTGTGCTTGGAGCTAATGTTATCCGCATAGGCGAGTTCCAGCTAGGGCTTTCTCTTGCTGGTAAATATTAGCTTATCTTCTAAAAAAGGGCTCTGTACACAAGGTACATTTGTGCGGTGTTTAAAGGCTGCTGAGCAAACAAACACACCTGACAATGACAGGCGCCACATTTTGGGGACTGGCACACAGTGTGTCTAGTTGACACATAATGTGACCAAATACGTTTTCCTTTGTTTCTACGTTATGGTTCCTAGTGCTGTCATGAAGGGCAGATATAAACTATCAATCTAGCAGTTATAAGCCATGTGCAGTGATGAACTCTGGCTCTCACTGCAGTTCACGACCTTCACCACTCATTTGACTCAAAGAGGATAATTAGAAGTCATCCTATCTGGTTTCATAGGCTTACTTTCCTTACCTTCCTTTAGTTACACTCCCATAATTCAAACACAACGGGCCACAGCTGTTCCTCCACTGAAGTGAGTAGAATTCCATCCAGGAAGACTTTGGTTCAGTCATTCTCATTGCACTTCCCTTAGTCTGCACATGCACAGATTGGATCCTCCTGTTAGGATGCGTGGCTCCCTCAGTTACATATCTCAATGCACAGATTAAGAGCTCTAAGCATATATCTGTGCTGGGCTGTGGGTCAGGCTGGATTATCTAGTGCATATATCACACCCTTCCACATGACACACATGGTTTCAAACCCAGGTCATAAGAACATAAGAACAGCCATCCTGGGTCAGACCAAAGGTCCATCTAGCCCAGTATCCTGTCTTCTGACAGTGGCCAATGCCAGGTGCCCCAGAGGGAATGCACAGAACAGGTAAACATCAAGTGATCCATCCCCTATCTTCCATTCCCAGCTTCTGGCAAACAGAGGCTAGGGACACTATCCCTGCCCATCCTTACTCTTAACCATTGACAGACCTATCCTCCATGAACTTACCTAGTTCTTTTTTGAACCCTGGTATAGTCTTTGCCTTTACAACATCCTCTGGCAGAGAGTTCCACAAACTAACTGTGTGTTGTGTGAAAAAAATACTTCCTTCTCTTTTGTTTGAAACCTGCTGCCAATTAATTTCTTTTGGTGACCCCTAGATTTTGTGTTATGAGAAAGAGGAAAGAACACTTCCTTATTGACTTTTTCCACACCAGTCATGATTTATAGACCTCAGTTATATCCCCCTTTAGTCAGATACTATGGTGATGAGCATGATATAAGAACCAATATAGAAGAAAAGAAAAGAGAAGAGAAAAGGTAAATCTCACATACTTTATTACACACCAACTAGCCTATGGAACTCACTGCAACAAGATATTGTTGAGGACAAGAATTTTGCAGGATTACAAACTGAATTATATAGAATAGCCATTTGCATAGATTAAAAAATGTTTGAGGGACAGAAACATTTGCGCTTTAGGACCAGCCCCTAACTGACAGAAGTTAAGAAGTAATTTATAGGTAAGTTATTCCATAATTGTCCATTACATCACTTCTTACATCTTCCTAAATAGTATCTGGTGCTGGCCACTGTCAGAGAGAAGATACCAGCCTAGATGGACCTTCGGTCTGATCTGGTCTAGCTATTCCTAACTTTCTATGCTAGCAAGAAGACTTGAAAATACAGGGCTAGATTCAGCCATGGCACATGTCCACTGAAGTGAATGGAAGTGAGTCTGCTTATAAAATGGACTACAGCCTTTTCAGTTGACACAGAAGTTCTTTTTTTAAATTGTAACCTGTTTTCAGCACTCTGTCCATCCATTCCTTCCAGGGCTGCTGCACTGCAGCTTTCAACCCTTGGTTTCTGGTTGTTCCCAACCTGTCTTAAGGCTGTGTTAAAGGTCGATCATATACTGACAACTACTGTCTTTTTAATTTGCTGGGATTTTCCCTTCTATTTAACTGATTTGTCTTTTTTTTTTAAACGGAAAAGGAAAAGATCCTGTTGCTACAAGGTCCCGTTGTGACAGATGGCAATTTCCTGCAATATCCTGAATAAACCTTATCTAATTAGTTTTAATAGCTTCAGGGTCCTTTGTATTAAAGTGCAGTTGTTTGTGTGTTCTGGCAGGGATGTATGTAACTTTTCTAAGGACGTGAGTAATGTAAATGTTAGCTGAGTCAAAGAACTTTTTGGGTCAATACAATACATGTCAAGTGGGTTTCGTAGGAGGTACTTGGGAGGCCTTTTTAAGCTATGCCTTGGGGAGAGACCCGTTGCCTACTGACTACCTGCTCCTGGAAACTCCAGGTCAAAAACACCTGACCTGTATAAAGGAGGGACTAAACTTTTCATGCCGTGTGCCAGTTCTGAGCTGAGGCTGTTACCATAGAATCTTAGAATATCAGGGTTGGAAGAGACCTCAGAAGGTCATCTAGTCCAACCCCCTACTGAAAGCAGGACCAGTTCCTTGACCACAGGAGACCCTGGGGGCAGGGAGCAGCATGGGTTGAAGTACTTACCTGCCAGAGCCCAGGTTGGGGACAATGGTGCAGGGGTCGGGGGGAGAATCTCTGGTAAGCTTATTAACATGCAGGTAGGTTCTTTTATTATTTTAATGTTTTCTCTGCAATGCTTATAGCATAAGAATAAATAGGCTTTGTTGCGTGGTAACTTAGAACTGGGGCATTTGCACTGTCCATCATCTGAGGGGGAAGGCAAAGCAGGTCTGCTTAGGCAGTGTGACTTTGCTGGTGAATTCACAATATAATCAGGGAACTGTGCAACCTGGAAATACCCTGAGTAGAAGGGAATGAGATGCTTGTCTCCACCCAAGGGAGGTGACAACCAGGGTGCCCTGGCTCAATTCTAGTTGCCCTGAACCATGACACCCAACACAGCAGGGATTTTAGAGGTACAAAAAGCAGGATATTAAAGTTTGAGTTCCATTAGTGTCCACAACTGAACACTATTAAAGCAGAACCAGCAAAGAGTAACCAAGATGATGACATAGGCCAACAAGGGATCAGCTGACTCTATTCCAAAAACCAAAGCTGGATCTCCTGGAGGATAGCACCATCTGCACAGAGACCATGTACCCTTGTTCTGGCCCCCACTGTGTGGCAGTGTGCTCCCACAAGAGCCGTGCTATGAGGGACTCCTGCTGGTGAGAGTCCTGGAGGTCCTTACTGGTCAGAAGAGAATTAAAAGCAGATTGGAGTTTGGTAAATCCCATGGGGTAGGGAGGTGGGTGTGCTCCCAGGTGATGTTACAGCGCTATCCTGCACTGCAGATGAGACACAAACGGCACATAACCAGGTTATTCCCTAGCTTCACTCTCGGAAACTGCTGAGCCATTTTGAACAATCTTATAAAACACAACAACCTGTAGGCAGACATGTGGCATGGAACGTTCAAGCCTGAACGGTTAAAGCCTGGCAAAGTTATAAGCAACTTAAAATAGGGTCTCATCATGGGATGTGTTGGACAGCCTTAATAAAAGGTACAGCCAGTCTGCTTATCGTATATGTAAAGTTCTTTATATCACATGCAGAAATATGTTAAAATACCATTATTTAGATCGCAAAGTCAAGCACTCAAACATTAGGAAGTACTAGAATTCATGTAGCCTCTACAACTTTAATTTGGCCTCTTTGTGTGTGGTTGTTAATTACATGGTTCACATACTACTTTATCCAGAAGACCCCTGCCTCCTTCAGCGCCCAGGATGGATATAATTTTTTAATCCTAATTGCTCAGTGTTTGGCCCCAGGCCTTATATGGGACACACTATTCAAACCATACTTTGAGTACAGAATTATTAATTTCCTTAAAACTTTTCATTGGTGTCTCATCACTATAGTATCTGAGTACTACATACAAATTAATGAATGTATCTTCACCACACCCCTGTGCGAGGAGTGTGTATTTTCCCCATTTTATAACCATGGAGCTGAGGCAGAGATGAAGGTCAAATTTTCTACTAATTTTGGGTGGCCAATTTGAGACACTTAGGACCTGATTTTTCAGAGTACTTAGCACTTTATAAGTTCAAGCCACAGCTCCCATTGACTCCAGTTGCAGCTGTGGATGCTCAGCACTTCAGCTCCCGGCATATCAAGTCAGAAACCCAGAAAATGAGGAAAACTCCATTGGTAACCATCTGTGAAAGGTTTGGTTGAAGTGACTCGCCCAGCATCACACAGGAACTCTGCAGCGTATGTAGCAGAATCCAGTTCTCCAGAGCAGTATTCAACTGCCTTAGCCACAAGAGCCTCCTTTTTTTTCCTGCCAATCCCTGCCTAATTCACTACCCACCTGCCAACTTCTGCAACAAATCAGGCAGATGCCCTACAGACAGCAGTCTCCTTCACGACACAACCCTGATTCACCTCTTGAGCTGGTCCATCCTGAGCATTGAACGAAGCAGGGTTCCTTGGCAAAATTAGCAGGTGGGCATGCAAATAACTTCTGTGTCGTAACGCTTATGCACAAGGAGGCTGAAATAAGGTTGCACAGGAAACCATAATCCTGGCATTTTTTGCTTGTGAGTGTTTGACTATGCAACCAAAATCATGTTCTTTTAATGTAGTTTTTTGTGCAATATGTATATATATTGTATGAATGTCTATACATACACAACTATTATAACACATATTATACACACAGAACCTATATGTACACACATATTAGACTATCAGAGTACAAACTATATACATAGAAACTAATGTATTTATAACATGCATAATGATTAAATATAGCATTTATAGTAAGAGATAGCTTAAAGTTCTTGCGTGATATCATAGGATTTTAAGTAGTACAAACACTGTTCAATTCTACATTAGCCATATATTTAAAACTATCACTCAAACATACCATTTGACACAGAACAAATATATGGAATATATACGTAGCTATGTAAAAACTTAGATTCCTTTTTTAATGAAGGAATATTATCTAAAGAAAAACAGATTTAGGATTCATTTCTCAGATGAAGCAGCTGAAATGCACAATGACTAAATTCATAGAATCATAGATTCATAGAATCCAACCCCATAGGGTTGGAAGGGACCTTAGGTCATCTAGTCCAACCCCCTGCTCACAGCAGGACCAAGCAAGGCTATAGTGTGCTATATATTCTATGTATACATTAGACAGTCATTAGTACAGTCTTAAATGTGCACTAAGAATGAAAAATATTACTTACTTCTCTCTGCATGGTTAGGAGACATTCATGTCCTTTTCAATCAGTTCCGTGAACTATGGAAGGAACATTTCCCCCCTAGAAAAACAGACAGGAATTCCTACCAACCTTAATTTGAAATCCAGATTAAATTCAAATCCTCTCTCTGTGAGGATTAAGTGACCATTAAGTGCCTTGAAAATGGTGATGTTTCAAATTCTGCTGCACAATGGATAATATCTGTACTTTAAATACCAACCCACAAACACTCGTCATATCAATACTCTACCGAGATGCAGGTGATAATTTCCCAAACCAAAATCTACTCTCCTCCCTTGTAACACTCGATCTATTAGATACATGTTATTGTAATCTGTTTTGTTTCTGTGGCTAAATCAACCCATGCACTCCACTCCCTGCCATTATAATTTTTCAGTACCTGCAAAGGTGGCACCTGTGACTGTCCACCATCTCTCATCATGGAAACACCGACTCAGGCCAACACATTAATTCATGCAGAGAAAGGAACATACATTATTAGGAACACAGGGATTGCCAGACTGGATCAGACCCAAGGTCCATCTAGCCCAGTGTCCTGTCACTAACAGTGGCCAGCATCAGCTGATTTGTAAGAACCCCACAGCAGTAGATGTGGGCTAATCAGATTACGGCTGAAGCCCCAAGTTTAATATCCCTTTCAAGATTTTTGCTGCCACTGGGTAAGACAACTCCGGATGTTCTTGATATGGGCAACTCTTTATCAGCCTCCTACTATTTAGGAGTGCACTGGAGTTTAGTAGAATGCAGGGGCCCAATTACAGGCTGGTTGGGAGGCAAAATGTGAAAATAGAGGACATGCAGCAAAGGTAGTAACTTCCCAAGCAACAGATTAACAGAACAGGGCAGCCAGGCAAAAAGGAACCACAGAGCATTTGAACCATACTCTGAAAGATTCCTTGGCCAACCAAAGAGAAATAGGTAGGAGCTAGGGAATGGAGAGGTCTGCATTTCAGTGATCCAGTCACTCAGGGTACGTCTACACTATGGGATTATTCCGATTTTACATAAACCAGTTTTGTAAAACAGATATTATAAAGTCGAGTGCACGCAGCCACACTAAGCACATTAATTCGGCGGTATGCGTCCATGGTCCAAGGCTAGCGTCGATTTCTGGAGCATTGCACTGTGGGTAGCTATTCCGTAGCTATCCCATAGTTCCCGCAGTCTCCCCCACCCCTTGGAATTCTGGGTTGAGATCCCAGTGCCTGATGGGGCAAAAATCATTGTCGCGGGTGGTTCTGGGTAAATGTCGTCACTCATTCCTTCCTCCGGGAAAGCAACGGCAGACAATCATTTCGCGCCCTTTTTCCCTGGATTGCCCTGGCAGACGCCATAGCACGGTAACCATGGAGCCCATTCAGCTTTCTTTCTTTTTTTTTTTTTTTACTATCGCCGTATGTGTACTGCATGCCGTGGACAGAGGCGATACTGCAGCGCTACACAGCAGCATTCATTTGCTTTTGCATGATAGCAGAGACAGTTATCAGTTGTTCTGTACCGTCTGCTGCCATTGTAAATTGGCAATGAGATGATGGTTATCTGTCGTTCTGTACTGTCTGCTGCTATCATGGGTGCCCCTGGCTGAGGTTGGCCGGGGGCGCAAAGGCAAAAATGGGAATGACTCCTAGAGTCAATCCCTCCTTTATGGTTTCTAAAAATAGAGTCAGTCCTGACTAGACTATGGGGCAAGTGTACTAGAGAACCAGTGTATCAGAGAGCACAGCTGCTCCATGTCAGATCCCCCGCTGAAATGATGAGCTGCATGCCATTCACGGGGGGTGCCCCTGCAACAACCCCACCCATTGCTTCCCTCCTCCCCTAACCTTCCTGGGCTACCGTGGCAGTGTCCCCCCCCATTTGTGTCATGAAGTTATAAAGAATGCAGGAATAAGAAACAGTGACTTGTTAGTGAGATAAAATGAGGGGGAGGCAGCCTCCTGCTGCTATGACAGTCCAGGCAGGACATTAAGCGGTGTGGGGGAGACAAGCCCAGCATCCCGCTGCTGTGATAGTCCAGGCAGTACAGAATCTTTTCTTTACACATGAAAGGAGGGGAGCTGATGGAGCTCAGCCACCAGTTGCTGTGATGAAGACGGTTACCAGCCGTTCTGTACCATCTACTGGGAATGGCCGGGAATCATTCCTATTTTTACCCAGGCGCCCCCAGCCAGCCTCACCTGAGGCCAGCCAGGAGCACTCACGGGCTGATGACAAGGACGGCTACCAGTCCTATTGCACCATCTGCCACCGGGGAGGGGAGAGGAGCGGATACTGCTGCAGCATCGCATCTACCACCAGCATTCAGTAGACATAGAGTGACACTGAAAAAAGTCAAGAAACGATTTCTTTCCCTTTTCTTTCACTTGGGGGTGGGAAGGGAGTAAATTGATGAGCTATACCTTGAACCACGCCGGACAATGTGTTTGAACCTACAGGCATTGGGAGCTCAGCCAAGAATGCAAATACTTTTTGGAGACTGCTGTGGACTGTGGGATAGCTGGAGTCCTCAGTACCCCCTCCCTCCCTCCATGAGCGTCCATTTGATTCTTTGGCTTTCCGTTAAGCTTGTCACGCAGCACTGTGTAGCCTGGAGATTTTTTTCAAACGCTTTGGCATTTCGTCTTTTGTAACGGAGCTCTGATAGAACAGATTTGTCTCCCCCTACAGTAGTCAGATCCAGTATCTCCCGTACGGTCCATGCTGGAGCTCTTTTTGGATTTGGGACTGCATCGCCTTACCTGGCCACTGCATCCGAGTTCAGATTGCTGTCCAGAGCGGTCACAGTGGTGCACTGTGGGATACCACCCGGAGGCCAATACCATCGATTTGCGGCCACACTAACTCTTATCTGATATGGTAATACCAATTTTAGCGCTACTCC
Organism: Gopherus flavomarginatus; assembly: GCF_025201925.1. Lineage (NCBI taxonomy): Eukaryota > Metazoa > Chordata > Testudines > Testudinidae > Gopherus > Gopherus flavomarginatus. The sequence goes on along the minus strand of NC_066626.1, from coordinate 5,385,455 downwards.
TTCTTGTTGGGGAGGAGTACAGAAACCGATTTAAAGAGTAGTAGTGTGGACGGGTGCGTTGTTAAATCGGTTTAACGCTGCTAAAATCAGTTTAAACGCGTAGTGTAGACCAGGCCTCATTTACATCTGAGAGAAATGACTTCAATCACCTTGCCAAGTACAGATTGAAAAAAGGCATCTTTGGCCACCACTACCATCTCAGAAGTGAAAGTTGGAGATCCAGTAGAACCCCTCATTGTGACCCACTTGGACCAAGTGAGCAAATCCCATGGAAGTATAGCAGCAGGCACCCCAGCATCCTGCCCCCCAGATACTATCCCTCACCCACCTAGCATCACTCAGTCCCTCTCTATGAGGCACTGGGAAAGGGAGAAGGAGAAGGAGAAGGAGAAGGAGAGGGAGCTTGATAGTAATATGCAGGGCCGGTGAAAGGATGTTTCGTGCCCTAGGTGAAACTTCCACCTTGCGCCCTCCCCCGTCCCCAAGCCCCTGCCCTGAGCCCCCCGCCCGCGGCAGCTCCCCCCTCCGCCCTGAGGCGCCCCTCTGTGGCAGCTCCCCACCCACCACCCTGAGGCACCCTCCCCGCCCCAGCTCACTCCTGCTCCGCCTCCACCCCGAGCATGCCGTCGCTGCTTCACTTCTCCCGCCTCCCAGGCTTGCGGTGCCAATCAGCTTAGGTGCCACAAGCCTGGGAGACGGGAGAAGTGAAGCAGCCATGGCGTGCTAGGGATGGAGGCAGGGCAGGGGTGAGCTGGGGTGGGGAGTTCCCCTGCGTGCTGCCCCCCCCACTTGCTGCAGGCGGCCCTCCCCGTGCTCCCCTGCCCCAGCTCTCTCTGCCTAAATGCTAGCGGTGACTGGGGCAGCCGAAGATCCAGCCGCCATGGTCGCTGCCGAAGAAAATGCCACCCCCCAAAACTTAGTGCCGTATGGTTGTACCGGCCCTGGTAATATGGTTCCAAGAGAGGAATGCTAAAAAAACCAACAAATATTGCGGGATTTGTGACAAAAATCATGAGAGTTGCTACAGTACTTTACAGTGGTCTAGGGACTGACAATATAAGCTATGAAAAATGCGATGAAAATGTGAAATGGTAATTATTATATTATTCGTCCATTTTTCTTATAAAATGTCCCAACTAAATAAGAGCAAACTGCAATTTCTCCTCTTTTCCAGAAGGTGGCAGTGCAGGTTTGGAGAACTGGTATGTTCACAAAGGTGACACTTATATTCAATGTGTGTCCCAAGTCTTAATTCGAGAGGGACAGCTATAGATTTGATATGGAATTGCTATGAGCATAATATAAATCTGACCTACATGTACAGCTATGGGCGATGGTTCACACAATAACAGGAACATTTTTGACTTGTCTTCATTGTCACCTCCCTCCCACCAAAGTGAATGCAGGCACTGGTGCAATTCCCTATAAACTATCAATAGCAAACGTGCTTTTCTTTCTATAATAATGAAATCTGTTCAGCTCATGCAGGAGGGGTGAAGCTGTACAACGCTGGGGAAGGTGCTAACATAGCAGTAGGCTTGAAAGGATTAGATTTTTGTCGGTAAAGGTCGATTTCACTGTACATCTGCAAACTGACAAAAGAAATATTCCCTCACTATTCACTGAAATTTACAAATAACCAAAGTACAAAATATTCAGTTTGAGGACTTAGAGTCAAAATCCAGTTTTTAGACTTTTGAATTAGGCTTATTACAAATGGACCAGAAAATGAATAGTAAAAGCAGGTAGGATTTCTTTATTTAAGGATATCTATTTTGTATATTTTGACATTTGATGTTGACAATTTGTGTTTTAATGGTTTATAAAGCATGAACTTTTTGAATCTCAGTTTCTACTGTCAATAAATAATTGTCTGACCCCACCCATATTTTCATGAAACTGTGAAAATTTAAATTGATAATAGAAAAATAAATGCTTAAAAATAAACACTGAGGTCAATTATTAAAAAAAAAAATTCTACAAGAATGCTACCACTATGAAATGCCTTGAGTGCTGTGGATGGAAGATGCTAGAGAAGTATGAAGATAATTTGTTATATATCATTAATAATAATCTATGTCTTGCCTTTGAGTCTCCAAATGGTAATGTGTGAAAAGCAAGGGAAACGCTACTAGGTAAATGTTTATGTTAACAAGTACAGGCACGAAAGATAAGCTAGAATCTCACAGGCCATTTCAGCCACAGCTGCAGTACATTTCTCAAAGAGAGTTTGTATAGGAGTTTGTTCCTTCCCCCTCTTCTAGAAGTGCTACTCTGGAGTTTGTGACTTAGCACTTCTAGAAGAGAGGGAGAGAACAAACTCCTGTACAAACTGTCTGAACTCAACAGGCACCTACTAAAGGAAAGGGCAAGACAACTCTGTAGGGCGTGGGCTGAGTAACAGGGGGATCTGCAGCGATCTAGTGCACCAAACCCGTGTTTTACGGAAGCCTTGTTATGAAGCAGGAGTAGGGATGGGTCACGAGACTCAGGAGAAATGGAGGGAGGCCATGAGAGACGCTCGTCCATGAGGTCCTCAATCCCAGAGATCCTCGACAATGTTGCGCAGAGTGACAGGCCTAGTGCCAGCCCCACTCCACAGCAGGGGTAGGGCCAGGGCACCAGATTTAGGGTGTTCACTGCACCAAGAGTACAAGGACTGAACGAAGGCTGCTCCTTGCACTAGCATGCCAGTTAGCGAAGATGCAAGGTGTGAGGCCTTTTTCGGCAGCCATGTTAGGAGAGCAGCAGCCATGAGCCAAGAAGTAGAAAGTCACATCCTCACATTCCATGTAAGTTACATTAAAACAATGTACCAAGCTGTTAAGAAGGCTATCTCGTGCTAATAATATCCACCATCACCAGATAAAGAAACAGATCTTGAGATGTTTGAAGAAAATGTTGATATTCTGTCTGGCAAGGATTCACATATCAACAGTTGTGATTGTGAAATCTATACTTCTTTATTGGTTTGCCTTTATGGTCCCTACTTCTCCACTGTTTATCTGTCTGGTTTCAGTCTGCTTCTTTGATTGTTTCTGTCTGTTACAGAACTCATTTTGCAAGGTTTAAATCAGCTAAGGGAGTGGGGTATGATTGGGTGAAGAACTGTTTCATGGTATATTAGGACTGGTCAAAGAATTATTTTGCAATACGTCAGTAACACAATTGGTTACGATCTAGTTAAGCAGGACTCAAGTTTCACTGTATAAACAGGTGTCCAAAAGGAAGTTATTTTGGAACCAACTCCAGGACACAGCCAAAGATCAGAACTGCCAGACCTCAACACCCTGTCAACTAATATATCTTGTGGAAGCTGGACTCCCTCGAAGACCTGACCCTGACTGGCCACCATGAAAAGTTTTTCTGCCTTATTGGGAGTGGTGATCATGGTATGCTTAGCATGTGCGTTCTGTTTTGGTAACTGTTAATAAATAGAGGCTAAGGATATTACCATGTAAGGCTCTTTCACTGTTAAAAGGTCCCGTAAGCCTGTAGAAGGTTACGCCTTGAACCCTAGGAATAGGGTAAATGTGGGTGCCCTAGAGCATGCAAGTGAAAAAGGAGGCCTCAGCGCACTTGCTTGCCCCACCTCAGCTCTTGTGCACCTGTTCAGGGCTAGGCACAGCCTAGCCCTTGGCACAAGCATTACACATACCAGAAGCACAGATACATCTGATAAGTCTGAGTTCAGTTTAGCCCCCTTTATTGCTAAGCATCCCACTTAAAGGCAGCAGAATTTTTCCCCATATCAAGTAGAAAAAAAAAAAAAAAAAAAAAAAAAAGGTAAAATCCTTGCTCTACTGAAGTCAATGGGAGTTTTGCCAATGACCTTCTGGGAGCTGCGATCAGCCGAACCTGCAGACACGGCAGGTAAACAAACCAGCCCTGCCTGCCAGGGGCTTTCCCTGCACAAGCAGTGGAACAAGTTTGGGAACCACTGGCATAGGGAAATGGGGTATTTTCATATGCAATTTAACTTGCTAGGCTTCACGGTTGCATGGAAAAGTGCTTTTCTGTGCACAGTTCTAGACTCTGTTTTGTTTACTGTGCTCAGCCTGAGTTCAGTCTTGGACTGGAAAGTGGGACACCTGTCTCTTTCTCAACCAGTGATTGCTTTCCATGCATACAAACTTGCCCTTGTGTGTGTTATATCGTACAGAAGCCTTGTACAATGGATTCTTGACATGGCCTACAGGGCACTGAGCTGAGATCTCCAGCTTTGATTTACCCTGAGGCCTTGGGGGCGAGGGAGGGGAGCTCTTGGAGTTAAAAATCTATTGGGTTCTGCTTTTAAAGACAAAAGCCAGTGCTTTCCTGCTAAGCCAGTCACACCCTTTTCATCTCCTTCCTCCCCTCCCCCTTGGACCGAGCAGCTCCTTTAGTCTCATCTTCTACAGTCCGAATAAAATGTACCAGCACAAGCCTGTCAAGCTAACACTACATGGCAGTGGACTGTATTACACGAAAACTGGCATCATTGAAACAGAAAAAGTTTCAGTGGGGTGCCTGCTGCTATGCTTTCATGGGATTTGCAGTTCTTACTGTGTCCAGAGAAATCCATGCAGCGCTCTGGGAGTGTGCCAAAAGGCAGCTGCTAATCGCAGACCACCCTAAGGAACAGACAAGCTTTTGTACATTTTTCCCCCAACTCAGAAAGGATTAAAGTCTTAGTCATTCCTTCCTGGCAGCTGGCTGATTAGCTACCAGTGTTACCCTAGTGCTGCAGCCGCTTGACTTGCTGAACTCTCCTCACCTCAAAAAAGATAGTCTAGCACTAGAAAAGGTTCAGAAAAGGGCAATTAAAATGATTAGGGGTTTGGAGAGGGTCCCATATGAGGAAAGATTAAAGAAGCTAGGCCTCTTCAGCTTGGAAAAGAGGAGACAAAGGGGGGATATGATAGAGGTATATAAATCATGAGTGATGTTGAGAAAGTGGATAAGGAAAAGTTATTTACTTATTCCCATAATACAAGAACTAGGGGTCACCAAATGAAATTAATAGGTAGCAGGTTTAAAACAAATAAAAGGAAGTTCTTCATACAGCGCACAGTCAACTTGTGGAACTCCTTGCCTGAGGAGGTTGTGAAGGCTGGGACTATAACAATGTTTAAAAGGGAACTGGATAAATTCATGGTGGCTAAGTCCATAAATGGCTATTAGCCAGGATGGGTAAGGAATGGTGTCCCTAGCCTCTGTCTATCAGAGGATGGAGATGGATGGCAGGAGAGAGATCACTTGATCATTCCTGTTAGCTTCACTCCCTCTGGGGCACCTGGCATTGGCCACTGTTGGTAGACAGATACTGGGCTAGATGGACCTTTGGTCTGACCCAGTACGGCCGTTCTTATGTTCTTAACTCCGCTCTGTCCCTTCTCTTCCTCCATCCACCCATAGCCCAAGACCTCAGAATTAGATTGTTCTCATGCTACCTGGCAAATAGCTGCTCTGGAAATATGAAAGCAGATCCAGCCCCAGCCACTGCGGCCTGAAGGAAGCAGCATGGCCAGTTCAAAATGTGCTTTCTGGACTGAGGGTATGTCTAAACTATGAAATCAGGTCGAATTTACAGAAGTCATTTTTTAGAAATCAATTTTATACAGTCGATTGTGTGTGTCCCCACTTAAGACCATTAAGATCACTAACTCGGCAGAGTGTGTCCACAGTACTGATGCTAGCGTCGACTTTCGGAGCGTTGCACTGTAGGTAGCTATCCCACAGTCTCCACCGCCCATTAGAATTCTGGGTTGAACTCCCAATGCCTGATGAGGCAAAAACTTTGTTGCGGGTGGTTCTGGGTACATGTCATCAGCCCCCTCCTCGCCCTGTGAAAGCAACGGCAGACAATCATTTAGCACCTTTTTTCCAGGGTCCCGTCCACCGGACCCACTCAGCCTACTGCCTGCCTGGATGATTGGAACCCCAGGCAGGCAGTGGGCTGAGCGGGTCGGTGGACGGAGCCCCAGACTGGCAGCAAGGTGAGCGACTCAGCCCACTACCAGTCTGGGGCTCCGTCTTCCGTCTTCTGCCAGCCAGGGTCCCGCTCAGCCCCCGCTCAGCTGGCAGACCTTGGTGAGGTTGATCAAGGGTATCTGGACAGACATGGCTATCCTCCTCTTAGAGCACCGAATGGGAGTGACTCCAGGTCATTCTCTTCTTTAAGTTTCGTCTCATGGAGATTCAGTCCTGCTTGAAATATCATGGCAGCTGGAGGCTTCTGCCTCAGGCTGCTCTCCCAGCCAGCAGCACCATGCGGTCGCACCTACCCCAGCCTGCCCCTTGCTCCCATGGCTCATGAAACCGGGATAGTAGTAAGGAGCAGTTCAACTTGTGGAATGACAAATCCAGAACAAAGGATTGCACTCTATGGGCGACGTTAAGATTATTTCAGTCCTAGATAGCATTAGTCCCTATTAAAGGCTTCATGAAAATTTCCCCCGCCCCTAACAAAAATGTTAATTTACCAGAGCAGCTGAAAGGGTAAGGAAGCTGGGACTATAACTGAGAGAGAGCGTCTATATTATTTAACTCATAATTGATATAATTCAAAGTAAAGTATCACAGCGCGGTCTGTTCTAAGACTAAAAATGCACGAGGGGAGTCAGAAAAAGGAACCTTTTTCCAAACTGGGGACGTTTCCTGTGTTAGGTGAACATGATCACCACTACACTACAGGGCTTTCGTGCGTTAGGTGAACGTGATAACCACTACACTATGAGGCTTCACTTTCTTTGCCACAGACTTTGCCGAATGCACAGAAATGTTTTCTCTAGCTATAGAAGCTACCTAATGCAATGTCTATATCTATGGCCTTCCTGCTCACAAAGTGGTCATGCCCTCGCCCAAGGCTGACACAGTGACCTGGTTCGGGCAGGATCGCTAGCAAGGCATGATACTTCTGCCGTTAAGCAAACACAGCAATTCTTTCCTGGCCTCAGCCACTGAATGCCTCCATGCATTACACTGTGCCCTATCAGTGTGGGAGGACTGCATGAGCTCGGAAAACTTGTCATTGCGAGTGCGATTTTTTTGCCTTCTAATCTGCGATAACCTCAGGGACGGAGATGATAGGGGGAATGTAGAAACATTCTGCGGGGGACTGCATGGTCACCTGTGCTGCAGAGTGCTGCTGAGTTCGCCACACTGGCCAAACAGGAAATGAAATTAAAAGTTCCCGGGGCTTTTCCTGTGTACCTGGCTAGTGCATCTGAGTTCAAAGTGCTGTCCAGAGCGGTCACAATGGAGCATTCTGGGATAGCTCCTGGAGGCCAATACTGTCGAATTGTGTACATAGTACCCCAAATTTGACCTAGCAATGTCAATTTCAGTGCTAATCCCTTCGTCAGGGGAGGAGTACAGAAGTCAATTTTAAGAGCCCTTTAAGTCAAAAAACCCAGCTTTGTTGTGTGGACGGATGCAGGGTTAAATCGATGTAACGCTGCTACATTTGACCTAAACTTGTAGAGCTGAGAGTCAGGACACCTAGGTTCTAGTCCAGGGGTCAGCAACCCTTCAGACGTGGTGTGCCAAGTCTTCATTTATTCACTCTAATAAAGGTTTTGGGTGCCAGTAATACATTTTAACGCTTTTACAAGGTCTCTTTCTATAAGTCTATAATATAGAACTAAACTACTGTTGTATGTAAAATAAATAAGGTTTTTAAAATGTTTAAGAAGCTTCATTTAAAATTAAATTAAAATGCAGAGCCCCTTGGACCAGTGGCCAGGAGCTGGGCAGTGTGAGTGTCACTGAAAATCAGCTCGAGTGCCATCTTTGGCATGTGTGCCATAGGTTGCCTACCCCTGTTCTAGTTCCAACCCTAGCAGAGATCTGCTGGGTGACCTGAGGCCAATCTCTTGCTCTCTCTCTGCCTATCTGTAAAGTGGCAATAACAATAACAATGCTTTCCTTCAGAACGCTGTTTGTGATGTGTAGATGTAAATCACGACATCAAAGCATGTGTGACTTTCAGAGGAAGCCTGGTCTTTTAGCCAGAGCTGGTTCCAGCATGCTGTAAAATGCTGCTGATGTGGGGATGGATCTGAGCCAGCTGCCTTGCTTTGATTGTGGCTAAACCACAGTCCCTCTGACCTCTCACTCACAAAAGGCTTCCCCCTCCTCATGCTTTTCATCGTTGCCATCTCAAGCTATACTTCTCTCCGTCCTTGTGCAGGAACCCTGCTGCTCAGCATGCTGGGAACGGGCATCACAACTGAAGAGGGAAACAGAAGAGCTAGAATTGAAAGAAAAAGAACATGGATTAAAAAGAACGAGAGGAAGGATGGAGTTTAGGGCAAACGTAGGGAGATCTAGTTCAGAGAAGAGCCACAAAAGAGATTTCAGAGTGGTAACCATGTTAGTCTGTATCAAAAAGAGAGGCACTGCTATGGGTATCCGCATGGCCCCACAGTATGCCAACATCTTTATGGCTGACTTAGAACAACGCTTCCTCAGCTCTCGGCCCCTAATGTCCCTACTCTACTTGTGCTATATTGATGAAATCTTCATCATCTGGACCCATGGAAAAGAAGCCCTTGAGGAATTCCACCATGATTTCAATAATTTCCATCTCACCATCAACCTCAGCCTGGACCAGTCCACACTAGAGATCCACTTCCTGGACACTACTGTGCTAATAAGCGATGGTCACATAAATACCACCCTATATCTGAAACCCAGTGACCACTATACTTACCTACATGCCTCCAGCTTCCATCCAGACCACATCACATGATCCACTGTCTACAGCCAAGTTCTAAGATACAATCGCGTTTGCTCCAATCCCTTGGACAGAGACAAACACCTACAAGATCTCTATCAAGCATTCTTAAAACTAAATACCCACCTGCTGAAGTGAAGAAACAGATTGACAGAGCCAGAGGAGTACCCAGAAGACACCTACTACAAGGCAGGCCCAACAAAGAAAGTAACAGAACGCCACTAGCAGTCACCTTCAGCCCCCAACTAAAACCTCTCCAGCTCATCAAGGATCTACAACCTATCCTGAAGGACGATCCCTCACTATCACAGAACTTGGGAAACAGGCCAGTTCTTGCTTATAGACAGCCCCCAACCTGAAGCAAATACTCACCAGCAACAGCACACCACACAACAAAAACACTAACCCAGGAACCTATCCTTGCAACAAAGCCCATTGCCAACTCTGTCCACATATCTATTCAAGGGACACCATCACAGGACCTAATCACATCAGCTACACCAGCAGGGGAGTTCACCTGCACATCTACCAAGGTGATATATGCCATCATGTGCCAGCAATGCCCCTCTGCCATGTACATTGGTCACTGCAATTAGAAGAGGGCACCTGGAATGATTGGTCCCTGCTGGAGCCCCAGGACCATGTCCACTGCTGGGATAAAAAAATGCCAATTGGTTTTGGGGGGAATTTCCCCAAACCTTCATTTAAAAACAAATTTCCCATGAAATTTGTTCAGGTTATCGGCTGAAAACAGAAATAAACCAAAAAATGTCTATTGCTTTGGGTTCCCCCTCCCTCTGCCTACCCTCTTTTCTGGTTGCAAAATGGAGCCAGAAGAGGAAAAAAGAAAAATTTCAAACAGAAAGGAAATGTTTTGTGAAAATCTTGATGTTTGAAGCAAAGGCCATTTTTCAGAGGGACGTGAGGTTTTTCACATTGGAAAAATGCTGACAGGCTCTCGGATTCAGACCCCACTTCTACCCCAGCTCCACATAACTAGGGTGACCAGATGTCCCGTTTTTAAAGGGACAGTCTCATTTTGGGGGACTTTTTCCTATATAGGCACCTATTGCCTCCCACTTCCTGTCTCATTTTTTCACAGTTGCTATCTGGTCGCCCTACACATAACACCAACCACCAGTACCCTGCATTGGGCGCCTCTCTGAGCTAAGCCCTGCTGCTGCTGCCAAGAGGGGCTATTTACTACCAGGCCACACCCCCTGCAGCTTAGGGAGTGAATGTGCTGACCCAGTGGCACAGCCAGCCTCTCGTCCTGATCACCTGCATTATGTCTAGGCAGCCATGCTGGCCACGTTCAGTTATTAATTCCCACTGCGCTGAGCCGCTTCCCTTCCCAAAATGACCAGCGCCCATCACTGATATACCAGGGACAGGGATGGGTCAAAAGAGAAGGATTCTTGATGTGATCTGTAACTGTGAGCAGCACTAACCAGTGTGGAACAGCTCTCCCCATGGGATCTGACTTTCTTTCGAGCAATTTTAGGTGCAGAAGAGGCAATGGAACAGGTGCAGACAAGGGCTACTAGGATGACCTGAGGAATGGAAAACATGTCTTATGAAAGGAGACTCAAAGAGCTTGGGGCTTGTTTAGCCTAACCAAAAGGAGGTTGAGGGGAGATACGATTGCTCCCTATAAATACATCAGAGGGATAAATACCAAAGAGGGAGAGGAATTATTTAAGCTCAGTACCAATGTGGACACAAGAACAAATGGATATAAATTGGCCATCAGGAAGTTTAGACTTGAAATTAGATGAAGGTTTCTAACCATCAGAGGAGTGAAGTTCTGGAATAGCCTTCCAAGGGGAGCAGTGGAGGCAAAAAGACATATTTGGCTTCAAGACTAAGCTTGGTAAGTTTATGGAGGTGATGGTATGATGGGATAGCCTAATTCTGGCAATTAATTGATCTTTGACTATTAGCGGTAAATATGCTCAATGGCCTGTGATGGGATGTTAGATGGGATGGGATCTGAGTTACAACAGCGAATTCTTTCCTGGGTGTCTGGCTGGTGAGTCTTGCCCACATGCTCAGGATTTAACTGATTGCCATATTTGGGGTTGGGAAGGAATTTTCCTCCAGGGCAGATTGGCAGAGGCCCTGGGTCTTTTTTGCCCTCCTTTGCAGTGTGGGTCATGGGTCACTTGCTGGAGGATTCTCTGCACCTTGAAGTCTTTAAACCTGAAATTGAAGGCTTCACCAGCTCAGACATAGGGTTTGTTACAGGAGTGGGTGGGTGAGATTCTGTGGCTTGCGTTGTGCAGGAGGTCAGACTAGAAGATCATAATGGTCCCTTCTGACCTTAAAATCTACGAGTCTATGAATGCACGCATCTTGGTCATGTTCTTCTCTGTTTGCAAAGCAGACGCAGCTTATCCTAGCCATGGAATCTGTAGCTGCTAAGAGGATTCCAGCAAACCCAGGAAGATAAATGTACTGTAAAGCAAACATGAACCTAGGCTTCCATGCAAAAGCAGATTAATCCTGCACCTATTGCAGTGTGTAGAGAGGCGGTGGGAGTCAGAGGTGGCTGCAACAATACAGGCCATTGTGTGGGGCTGTGGGTTTGGAGTATCCTGCTCAAGGGAAAAGTAAACATTGGGCTCTGTGACAGCTATCACTGCATTATGCAGGGCAGCGGAGCTGAGCGGTGGAAACGCAACAAGCAGGGCAGGATGGAAGCCAAGTCTGCCAGCCAAGGGCACAAAAACAATCACAGTCCTGAAAGCAGCAAAGAATCCTGTGGCACCTTATAGACTAACAGACGTTTTGGAGCATGAGCTTTCATGGGTGAATACCCACTTCGTCAGATGCATGTAGTGGAAATTTCAAGGGCAGGTATATATATGCAGGCAAGCTAGAGATAATGAGGTAGTTCAATCAGGGAGGATGAGGCCCTGTTCTAGCAGTTGAGGTGTGAAAACCAAGGGAGGAGAAACTGGTTTTGTAATTGGCAAGCCATTCACAGTCTTTGTTTAATCCTGAGCTGATGGTATCAAATTTGCAGATGAACTGAAGCTCAGCAGTTTCTCTTTGAAGTCTGGTCCTGAAGTTTTTTTGCTGCAGGATGGCCACCTTCAGGTTTGCTATAGTGTGGCCAGGGAGGTTGAAGTGTTCTCCTACAGGTTTTTGTATATTGCCATTCCTACTAATCTGATTTGTGTTCATTTATCCTTTTCCGTAGCGACTGTCCAGTTTGGCCGATGTACATAGCAGAGGAACATTGCTGGCATATGATGGCGTATATTACATTGGTGGATATGCAGGTGACACCAAAGTACAAATAAGTGATGGTCACATTACCACCACCCTATACTGAAAACCTACCGACCGCTATGCCTACCTTCATTCCTCCAGCTTCCATCCCAGGCACATCACACGATCCATTGTCTACAGCCAAGCACTGAGGTACAACCGCATCTGCTCTAACCCCTCAGACAGAGACCAACACCTACAAAATCACCACCAAGAATTCTCAAAACTACAATACCCGCACGAGGAAATAAGGAAACAGATCAACGGAGCCAGACGTGTACCCAGAAGCCTCCTACTGCAAGACAAACCCAAGAAAGAAACCAACAGGAGTCCACTGGCCATCACATACAGTCCCCAGCTAAAACCCCTCCAACGCATCATCAAGGATCTACAACCCATCCTGGACAATGATCCCACACTTTCACAGACCTTGGGTGGCAGGCCAGTCCTCACCCACAGGCAACCTGCCAACCTGAAACATATTCTCACCAGTAACTGCACACCGCACCATAGGAAATCTAGCTCAGGAACCAATCCATGCAACAAACCTCGATGCCAACTCTGCCCACATATCTACACCAGCGACACCATCACAGGACCTAACCAGATCAGCCACACCATCACTGGTTCATTCACCTGCATGTCCACCAAAGTAATATACGCCATCATATGCCAGCAATGCCCCTCTGCTATGTAGATCAGCTAAACTGGACAGTCGCTACGGAAAAGGATAAACGGACACAAATCAGATATTAGGAATGGCAATATACAAAAACCTGTAGGAGAACACTTCAACCTCCCTGGCCACACTATAGCAGACCTTAAGGTGGCCATCCTGCAGCAAAAAAACTTCAGGACCAGACTTCAAAGAGAAACTGCTGAGCTTCAGTTCATCTGCAAATTTGATACCATCAGCTCAGGATTAAACAAAGACTGTGAATGGCTTGACAATTACAAAACCAGTTTCTCCTCCCTTGGTTTTCACACCTCAACTGCTAGAACAGGGCCTCATCCTCCCTGATTGAACTACCTCATTATCTCTAACTTGCCTGCATATATACACCTGCCCCTGGAAATTTCCACTTCATGCATCTGACGAAATGGGTATTCACCCACGAAAGCTCATGCTCCAAAACATCTGTTAGTCTATAAGGTGCCAGTCAACCTATTGTCTTACTATCCTTGTACTTAAAACTTGGAAACAGAAGATTAGAAAGCCTGGAGATTCCTGTGGTCACTCTGAGCCGAGAAAGAGAACAGATCAAGAACAAAGGACTCACACCCAAAACTTCCCTCCACCCAGATTTGAAAAAGTCTTGTTTCCTGATTGGTCCTCTGGTCAGGTGTTGTTTGTTACCCCTTTCCAGGTGAAAGAGACATTAACCCTTAGCTATCTGTTTATGACACGCCCCCCAAATCGCAGACAGTGGGGAATCTCACTGGCGGCGATTTCTTCCTAGAACTCTAAAATAAACAGAGTTATACAACACATGCCCCTTTACATATACCACTAAGTATATAACTAACAGACTTTTACATTTTAAGAACACTTTTTAACTACTGTTTTCTGGGAAATTTTCATGGGAGAGTGCATCAGCTACTTTGTTAGAAGCTCCTGAAATGTGCTGAATTTCAAAATCAAAATCTTGGAGAGCTAAACTCCAACGAAGAAGTTTCTTGTTGTTCTCCTTGGCAGTATGAAGCCACTTTAGCGCAGCATGGTCAGTTTGTAGCTGGAACCGCCGTCCCCAAACATATGGGCGTAGCTTTTCCAGGGCGTACACAATGGCATAGCATTCCTTTTCACTGCCTGACCAGTGACTTTCCCTCTCAGACAGTTTCTTGCTGAGAAACACGACAGGATGGAAGTTGTGATCCGGTCCTTCCTGCATGAGCACTGCTCCTATACCACGCTCAGATGCATCTGTGGTTACTAGGAATGGCTTGTCAAAGTCCGGAGCCCTGAGCACCGGGTCAGACATGAGCATCGCCTTAAGTTGGGTAAAGGCCTTTTGACACTCATCAGTCCACTTAACTGCATTTGGCTGGGTCTTTTTGGTCAGGTCGCTCAGTGGGGCAGCGATTTGGCTGTAGTGTGGTACAAATCACCTGTAGTATCCAGCCAAGCCTAAGAAGGATTGGACCTGCTTCTTGGACCGTGGGACAGGCCACTCTTGGATAGCATCCACCTTGGCCTGTAGGGGGTTTATGGTTCCTCGACCCACCTGGTGTCCCAGGTAAGTTACTCTGTTTGTAAGTTATTTGGCCTATTTGACACTTTTTGGCCTTAACAGTTAGTCCGGCCTGCCTGATGTGCTCAAAAACCTTTTCCAGGTATAGTAGGTGTTCGGGCCAGGAGTCTGAAAAAATGGCCACATCATCGAGGTAGGCAACTGCATATTCTCCCAGTCCTGCTAGTAGACCATCTACCAGCCTCTGGAAGGTGGCGGGTGCATTTCGAAGCCCGAAAGGAAGGACATTAAATTCATACACCCCCGCATGGGTGACGAATGCTGACCTTTCCTTGGCAGGTTCATCTAGCGGTACTTGCCAGTACCCCTTGGTTAAGTCTATTGTAGAGATGAACTGGGCACGTCCCAACTTTTCCAATAGCTCATTGGTGAGTGGCATTGGATAGTTGTCCGGACGAGTTACCGCATTTAGCTTACGGTAGTCCACGCAAAAGCGTATTTCCCCATCTGGTTTGGGTACCAGAACCACTGGAGATGCCCATGCACTGGTAGATGAGCGGATTATACCCATCTGTAGCATGTTCTGGATCTCCCGTTCTATAGCAGCTTGGGCATGAGGAGACACCCGGTAGGGTGGGGTTCTAATTGGGTGAGCATTACCTGTGTCAATGGAGTGGTATGCCCGTTCAGTCCGTCCTGGGGTGGCTGAGAACAATGGGGTGAAGCTAGTGCACAGCTCCTTGATTTGTCGCCGCTGCAGACGTTCCAGGGTGGTTGAGAGGTTCACCTCTTCCACGCCACCGTCTTTTTTCCCTTCGTAGTAGACACCTTCAGGCCACTCAGCATCATCTCCCTGGACTGTAAACTGACAAACCTGTAAGTCTCTGGAATAGAAAGGCTTGAGAGAATTAACATGGTACACTCTGGTCTTTAGTGAGGAATTGGGAAATGCTATGAGGTAGTTCACAGTTCCCAGGAGCTCTTAGACTGTGAACGGCCCTTCCCATGATGCTTCCATCCTATGGGCCTGTTGCGTCTTCAAGACCATAACCTGGTCTCCTACCTTGAAGGAATGCTCTCTGGTATGTTTGTCATACCAGGCCTTTTACTCTTCCTGAGCATCCTTTAGGTTTTCTTTAGCAAGGGCTAAAGAGTGTCGGAGGGTGCTTTGTAGGTTGCTTACAAAGTCCAGAATGTTAGTTCCTGGAGAAGGCGTAAACCCCTCTCATTGCTGCTTCACCAACTGTAATGGCCCCTTAACCTGGTGGCCATACACAAGTTCAAATGGTGAAAACCCTAAACTGGGATGTGGTACAGCCCCGTAGGCAAACAGCAACTGCTGCAACACTAGGTCCCAATTATTGGAGTGTTCGTTGATGAATTTACATATCATGGCCCCCAAAGTTCCATTAAACCTTTCCACCAGGCCATTGGTTTGATCATGGTACGGGATGGCAACCAAGTGGTTCACCCCATGAGTTTCCCACAGTTTTTGCATGGTTCCTGCCAGGAAATTAGATCCTGAATCTGTAAGGCTGTCAGAGGGCCAACCTACCCTGGCAAAAATGTCTGTTAGAGCCTGACACACAGCGTTAGCCCTGGTGTTGCCTAGAGCTACTGCTTCCGGCCATCGGGTAGCAAAGTCCATGAAAGTCAGTACGTACTGCTTTCCTCTGGGTGTCTTTTTTGGGAAAGGACCCAGAATATCCACAGCTACTTGCTGAAATGGGACCTCAATTATGGGGAGTGGCTGGAGAGGGGCCTTGACCTGGTCTTGGGGTTTTCCCACTCTTTGGCATACCTCAGAAGATTGGACATACTTGGCAACATCCTTGCCCATCTCCTCCCAGTGGAAGGACTTCCCCAATCTGTCTTTGGTTCTGTTCACCCCAGCATGGCCACTGGGATGATCATGGGCTAAGCTTAAAAGCTTTTCCCGGTACTTAGTTGGAACCACCAACTGTTTTTGCGGCTGCCATTCTTCCCGGTGTCCACCAGAAAGAATCTCCTTGTATAAAAGTCCTTGGTCTATAACAAACTGGGATCGGTGAGAAGAGCTGAGAGGCGGTGGGGTGCTCCGTGCCGCCACCCAAGCTTTCTGAAGGCTGTCATCTGCTTCCTGCTCAGTCTGGAACTGTTCCCTTGAGGCTGGGGTCACCAGTTCTTCCTCAGACTGTGGACTTGGTTTTGGTCCCTCTGGAAGCGATGTACGTGATGGGGTTGTTTCCATTGCTGGTGAACAGCTCTCCGCTGGTGCACCTGAGGGTATTTCAGGCTCTGGCTGAGCCTTTTGGGTATGGCTGACTGTTGCTTCTGCCAGTTCTGGCTCGCTGGCGCCCTCTGGTGTTGAGTTTGAAGATGTGGTTGCAATTGCTGGTGCTGGTTGCTGTTCCAGTTCCGGGCCTGGGACTGGAGGTGCTGTGGCTGTTTCAGTGGTTGGCATGGAATCCGGGTCCACTACCTCTGTTTGGGTCTCTGGTAACACAGACAGGGCGTCTGTGGACGGCTCAGGAACAGGAATGGGTCTGGAAGCTTGCCTGGTTTGGCTGCGTGTAACCATTCTCACTCTCTTGGCCCGCTTCACCTGGTTGGCTAAGTCTTCCCCTAGTAGCATGGGGATGGAATAATTGTCATAGACTGCAAAAGTCCACATTCCTGACCAGCCTTTGTACTGGACAGGCAGTTTAGCTGTAGGCAAGTCTACAGCTTGTGACATGAAGGGGTAAATTGTCACTTGGTCCTTTGGGTTGATGAATTTGGGGTCGACGAAGGATTGGTGGATAGCTGACACTTGTGCCCCCGTGTCTCTCCATGCAGTAACCTTCTTTCCGCCCACTCTCAAATTTTTCCTTCGCTCCAAGGGTATTTGAAAGGCATCTGGGCCTGGGGATCTTTGGTGTGATGGTGGTGTAATGAACTGCACTCGGTTTGGGTTCTTTGGGCAGTTGGCCTTTATATGTCCCAGTTCATTACACTTAAAGCATCTTCCAGCTGACTGGTCACTGGGTCGAGGTGAGTTACTGGAGACTGGTGAGGTGGAAGAATAGGGTGTCTGTGGCTTTCCTTGGTTTGTAGGTGGGGTCTTTGGTTGCCCTCGGTTGTAGGGTTTATTGTCGATGTGCCCTCTGGGGTATTCGTTCCCCTTGACAGTAGCTTTCTTGCTTTCTGCCACTTCCATCCATCTGGCTCCAATCTCCCCCGCCTCGGTGAGATTTTGGGGTTTTCCATCTTGTATGTACTGTGTTATGTCCTCAGGAACACTATCCAAGAACTGTTCCATTTGTATGAGGAGGTGCAGTTCGTCTATGGATTTAACATTGGTTCCTGATATCCAGGCCTCATAATTCTTTCCAATGTAGTAGGTGTGTTTGGGAAATGACAGATCTGATTTCCACTTTTGGGTTCTGAAACGCCGACGGGCATGATCCGGGGTTATCCCCATTCTGTATCTGGCCTTGGTTTGAAAAAGTTTATAGTCGTTCATTTTCTCCTTAGGCATTTCAGCTGCCACCTCTGCTAAAGGTCCACTGAGCTGTGGCCTCAATTCTACCATGTTTTGGTCTTCAGGGATTATGTACCCAAGACAGGCTCTTTCAAAATTTTCTAAGAAGGCCTCAGTGTCATCACCTGCCTTGTAGGTGGGAAATTTCCTGTGATGAGGAACAATCATTGGCGCAGGGTTGTTAGGATTTTCTGTGTTTTGTTGCTTAGCCTTTTCTAATTCCATGGCCTGTCGGTGGGTCTCCCTCTGGAGTTCTATCTGTCTTCTGTGGGCCACCTCTTCTTCTTCTTGTTTCCTTCTGTGGGCTGCCTCTTTGGCTGCTTGTTCTCTTTTGTAGGCTGCCAGTTTGATGTTTTCTTCCTTTTCTTTCAGCTCCACCTCTTTTTCTCTTTTTCCCAGTTGTCGCCTGTGGTCTGCTTCTTTGATTTGTTTCTCTGCCTCCCTTTTCTCCTTGGAAGTCATGGTTCCTGTTTTCTTGTGTTGGGGTGCCCTCTGGTGTTTATTGTCTGAACTGCAGGCTCTCTGTTGTCCCCTGGGGTTTGCCTAGCAACAGTGCCTTTTTTTCTTGCTCTAGCTAATCTTTTAAATGTAAATTAAACCAGAAACACCACTTTATTTGCATGTGTGTTTTGCTGGGTACTTGACTCACAATTGGAGTGCTATTGTATACAATAGACCCTTTGTCACAGCTTAATGGTTCCTTGCTTAATATGCAAGCCAGAAACTGCAAGAGAGCAGAAAAAAAATTTCTCTCTAGCTCCTTTTAAAACCAACCTCTTTTCTCTCTGCTTAAAAGCCCTAGCAGAGAAAAAAGAAAATAATATTCCTACTGGCTTCTGGATTCTTCTATCTATCCACACCGCTCTGCCACCATGTCATAACATTTCTTCCCAGGTCTGGACCTTAGTGTCCAAAATATGGGTGTTAGCGTGAAAACCTCCAAGCTTAGTTACCAGCTTGGACCTGGCATCGCTGCCACTAGCCAGGAATTATACAGTGCCTAGCTCACTGTGGTCTCCCCAAACCCTTCCCTGGGGGACCCCCAGTCTCAGATGCCTTGAGTCTTACAACAAAGGGAATAAACCATTTCCCTTCCCCCTCCTCCCCTCCAGATGTTCCCTCCCTGGGTTCCTGGAGAGATATACAGCTTCAAGCTCTGAGTATAAACAAAGGGATTCCACCCTCTTTACCTCCTCCCAGATTTCCCTGCCCTAGGGACCCTAGGATACTCCCTGCTTCAAGTCCTTGAAACACAAGTACCGAGAGATCTAATCTCTCTCCCCCCTCACCCAGAGGGTATGCAAAGTCAGGCTTAGTAAATCTAACACAAAGAGATTTTCCCCCCTCCCTTTGTTTCTTAGCCTTAACCAGTGAAAAACACTCAAACAGGTCTTAAAAAGAAAGCTTTATATAAAAAGAATGAAAAAGGACATAAAAGGGTCTCTGTATCAAGGTGACAATATACAGGGTCAATTGCTTAAAAGAAAAATGAATAAACAGCCTTATCCAAAAAGAATACACTCCAGCAACTACACACATGTAAATACAAAAAAAAAACAATATAAACCTATTGTCTTACTATCCTTGTACTTACAACTTGGAAACAGAAGATTAGAAAGCCTGGAGATTCCTGTGGTCACTCTCAGAGCCGAGAAAGAGAACAGACCAAGAACAAAGGACTCACACCCAAAACTTCCCTCCACCCAGATTTGAAAAAGTCTTGTTTCCTGATTGGTCCTCTAGTCAGGTGTTGTTTGTTACCCCTTTCCAGGTGAAAGAGACATTAACCCTTAGCTATCTGTTTATGACAGTGCCACAGGATTCTTTGCTGCTTTTACAGATCCAGACTAACACAGCTACCCCTTTGATACTTGACAGTCCTGAAAGACCCTGCTGGGCACTGGGATGGTGAACACAGCCCCAGCAAATGCTGTCACAGCAAGTTCAGTGGCCTCCCTATGCTTTGTTAAGTTGAGGAGCCCCATGGGGTACCGGAGGGAGAGGACACGTGCTCACAAGGGTGAAATCCTGAACTCCTGGAAATCAACAGTAAAACTCCCATTGACTTCAGTGGGGACAGGATTTCACCCCAACCTTTCTGTTGTCTCTGCTGGTGACTCTGCTGGCTGAGCAACAGAGGGGAACGATGGGCTTGTGGTTCAGGCACTGGTCTGACACTCAGGAGATAGGAGCTCAGTTCTCAGCTCTGCTACACCTCTCTCTGTTGCCCCTGGGGCAATCACTCAATCTTACCGTGGCAGACTGTGAACTCTGCATTTCCACTGGTGAGCCACTAACTCCCATGTGCATTCCTAGTCACTGAAATGGGATTCCTCCTGCAAGCGCTTCCCAGGGGGAGTAAGGAGCTCACAACCAGGCCACCCGTAGCTTAGTTCTCCTGCTTCCTTTGCCTGGTCTACTTCGATCGCAAAGCCTTTAGGGGCAGAGACACTCTGTGTTTCTGTGGCGCCAGTCCCAGCTGGGTTCTCTAAATGCTAACGCAATATAAAGAATGATGGTCTATAGCTAAAGAGGTGAAACATGAGCACGGCATGCTTATTGCTAGACAAAGAGGGGCCATCAACTCCTGGCACTGTGAATTCCACGAGGATTTGCATTGCCTTTGGGGGGGTGTTGGGAGAGGGCTGTGAGAGCCGCACGGAGCGCTGCAGTGTGTTGTCAACAGCTCTGCAAGCAATAGGGAGGTGGCAAGGAAAGCGAGAGCCTTTCCCCTTAACTCCCCACTTCCCTGCCTTGGAGAGCTGCCATACATGGGCTGCATCCTGCCGCCACCGGAATGGAATTTTTGTTGCTCATAGAACAGTGTACAGCTGTACAAATGGCAGCTTCTCACTCAGTTGCTCTCCCCTCATGGGGATTCTGTCATCTTTGCTGACTGTATCAGCTACAGTAAATGTGTCGTGGCTGCTACACCTCTTAGCCCTGCAGAGCTAACACTGCTGAGAGTGTGTCAGCTGGAGTCTCTTTTGGCTCATCGAGAGATCTATAGAAAAATGCAGAAATAATTTCATCTGTTATAGGTTATTTCACCTTTTGGGCAACAGACTATCAGGGTTGGAAGGGACCTCAGGAGGTCATCTAATCCAATCCCCTGCTCAAAGCAGGACCAATCCCCAACTAAATCATCCCAGCCAGGGCTTTGTCAAGCCTCACCTTAAAAACCTCTAAGGATGGAGATTCCACCACCTCTCTAGGTAACCCATTCCAGTGCTTCACCCCCTGAGTGAAATCGTGTTTCCTAATATCCAGCCTAGTCCTCCCCCACTGCAACATCCCTTTACCCTTAATGTTGTAGTCATTTCCAGAAGGATTCAATGTAACTCAGAAAGCAGGCTAGAAACGAACACAGTCCATTTGGAGCACCATCTGTTCAGTTTATTGAGAAGCCATTGGAGAGGTTATTATATATTATTATCCATTATTTGTACTGAGGCAGCGCCTAAGAGCAGTCATGGAGCCTGCCCCCCTTGTGCTAGGCACTGTACTAACCCAGAACAAAAAGGCTGCCCACACCCCAAAGTATGAGGTAACTTGATGGTGACTCGATAGTTCCTGGGGAGAAGCTACCAGGTGCTTAGTCTCTTTAGCAGAGAAAGAGAACAAAAACCAATGGCTGGAAGATAAAACCAGGCAATTTCAAGTAGAAATAAGACACATTTTTAACAGTGAGGGTGACTAGCTCTTGGAACAGACTACCGAGAGAATTGGCAGATTGGATCTCTTGATTAATCTTCAAATCAGGCTCAGAAGATATGCTTTTGGGAAACACAAATTGGGCTTAATATCAAAGTAAGTGGGTGGAATTTTCTGGCCTGTGTTATGTGGGAGGTCAGACTCACTAAGGGTATGTTACACTGCAATATAACCGCAGGATTTGAACCGAATCTCAAGCCTAACCCACCCCCCACACACTCCCTTCTGTCTACACACAAATTGTGCTGACCTAAGGCTTGGGCTTAGGGTTCCAGGACCCTATGGAGGTGGAGTGTCCGAGCTGGAGTTAAGCTAGAACCCAGGGTTCAAGCCATATTGCTTTGCAGTGTAGCCACAGCCCCACTGGAGTTGTGCTCTGGGAATCAATCAAAAGCATCCCATACATCCATGGGCCAACTTCCTTTGTCCACCAGACCATCAAATTTTCCCAGGCTGCACCACAAACAAAGAGCTAGAGCGGCCAGATTTTGAGAGGGCATTAGGGAGTCTAGTGGTTGGACTTGGGGCTCAGGGTGCATCAATTCCCCACAAATGAGTGTAGCTGCTCAAGCCCTAGGTTAACAAAGCCAGGGTCTGCTAACTCGAGTTCCACTAACCCTGGGCTAACATTGCACTCAAGCTCCATGGGACTCTTCTTCAGGTCAGGCTCCCAAACCCACACCTGAGGAGGAGCTCTCCAGCACTCAGACCTTGTCTCTCTCACCAACAAAAGCTAGTCCAATAAAATATATTCTCTTTCTACACCTTGTCTCAGACATATTGACTGGCATTCCTATGTTATGTCCAAGGCCTCATTTATTCCACAGTCACAGAATTTGCTGCAGGATTCCCCACTGCTGCAGAATCACAGCTACGGAGATGCCCTTGGAAATACAAATGGCGTATGAACGGATGATGATGCCTGCTGCTGTAGGGAATAGTGCCGCAGCGAAGGTCTGGGGAGGAAGGGCCAGATGCTAGCAAAAGCGAGTGGTGTAGGTGGAAGAGAGATTGGGCATGAGACAGGGAAATGAGGCAGAGGGGCGGGGAATGGAATGAAAAAGTGGAAGGATGGGTGGCTAAGGCCCAGGGCTTGGAATCAGGATTGCAGGGCTCCATTCCCAGCTCTGCCAATAATTCACTCTGTGATGCTGGGCAACTCACCTCACCCCTGTTCAGGACATGCCTTAGGGAAAAGGGTGCCCTGGGAGAACTTATATTTTGAGTCCCCTGACCCAGGCTACCTCCCTGGGCTCCTCACCCTCTACGCTATCACCCCAGGTCCTGCTGCCTCCCCTGGGCTCCCACTCATCCCCTCTGGTCCCTGCCTTGTCCCCTGGGGTCCCCACTCATCTCCCTCTGGCCCTTGCTGCTTCCTCATCTCTCCCAGTTCCCCAGGTCCCACTGCTTCCCCTCCCGTTGCCATGAGCTCCTCATACCTCAGGCCCATCCTGCTTCTTGCCTCTTGACTATGGTGCTCCCTGACCACAGTGCCTGTATGGCCAGCCCTGCTCCTGTTTATCACTTCTCCTGCTCTGTAAGCTGGGGATGATTCTACTGACCGACCTCACAGGTAGAAGTAAATGAGGAGCCCAGGCTGGCAGGGTCATCATTAACGTCCTATTAGAGAAGACAAGAACGGCTGAATCTAACAGCCACTCACCATGTACCCATGTGCAGCATGCTGCGTAAGGAGCATCTGAACTTGGCAGCCAGGTCTAGTCAGACTCTTCTCTCTCTCTAAATCTATCATCCGCAATAATAAATAAATCAATAAATCGAAGTGTCACCTAAGCCTCAGCTCAATCTCTGAACCAAAAACCCCAATGGGGCATTGTTTGACTCGGACTAAAAGGTTCTCTGGTAATAAAACTTTATAGGAATAAGGACTTTTCTGGCAGGCGCCAAAGATCAAAATCAGTTTCAGTTTCCTTTCCCCGAGAGATTCTTTCACACCATGTTTGCTATCCATGTCACAGTGGCTGTTTACAAACATCCTCAAAGATATTTCTTCAGCATTAATAATAAAATACTTACCATAACTGTCACAGGATGCTCCATTCATCGCTGGTCTGGCATCTCCTCCTGGTCACTGTGGGAATTAACGCTTAAGGCTGACACCTATATTTGCGGTTTGCACACCGTCACTTCGACTCTGGTCTGCAGCTCCCCTTCCTCCAGGGCCCACAGTGTCCTCTTAGCACCGTAACCCTCCAGCTAGGTCACTGAGCGTTTCCCCTTCTGGGGTCAGTCCATCAGCAGTCCTAGGCAGTCTGCCCATTCACTGCTTGGGCTCTATGCACACCCTCGGTGGCTGATAGGTGAACCCAGGCCTGCCCGCTTCTCCAGGTTCCAGTCCAGGGACCCTCATCTCAGCAGTTCTGAGCTTCCTCTTTCTGCTCTCCATTCTCCTTCCCTGAGCTGCTTCCTACCACGCTGGCTCCCCGTCTCATTCTGGGTGTACCAGCTCCAAGAACCCTCCCCCTCTTCCCACGGAGTGACTGCTGCAGCCTTTCCAGCAGCCCCCAACACTCCTCCTTCACCCTAGGGAGTGACTGCCCTTTCTGAGCAGCCAAGGCTGTAGCCTGCTACCTGGCTTTATAGGCCCCACCAGTTCCTGCATAGCTGAGTCTGTTCCTAATCAATGTCCGGCTCCTGCTCCAGGCTCAGCCTGTGGAGTTAATTTGGCCTAATAGGCCACTATACCCCTGCTCAGTCATGTATGGGGTGAACGTGCCATCACAGTAACAGTATGATGTTATCAGATCCTGGAATCAGTGCTGGGAAAATAGCAAAAATGATTCACAGCGTGGATGTGCCAATGTTTCCTATATTTCTTCGCAGTAAGCTAGTGGGAAGTTTCATTATTATTTCCATTTGCAGTTGAATATCAGTGATCCTGACTGGCTGGAGCAATGCTGAATACTGGTGGGTATTGTGCTGTTCCCTGCCAGTCCTCCCAACTGTCAGAATGGAGCAGATGTTGATATTATCCAGGAGCTACACTATTGTTATAACCCCAGGCAAAACCAGAGAGCTTTAATGATCAAATCCAACGCCTGGAATTGCACTAAGAAATAAACTGGAAGCAAATGCAGTTTACTTCTCGTGTCTTGCCTAGAACACTCCTGCTGAGACATCATAGAGCGATGTTCACTTTTTTTGCAGCAGCGTTACACTATTGACTCACATTTAGCTTGTGATCCACTATGACCCACATCTCTTTCTGCAGCACTTCTTCCTAGGCAGTCATTTCCCGTTATGTATGTGTGCAACTGATTGTTCCTTCCCAAGTGGAGTGCTTTGCATTTGTCCCTATTGAATTTCATTCTGTTTATTTCAGACCATTTCTCCAGATCATTTTGAATTTTAATCCCATCCTTCAAATCACTTGCAACCCCTCCCAGCTTGATATTGCTCGCAAACTTTCTATGCCATTATCTAAATCATTAATAAAGACATT
The DNA here is from genome assembly GCF_025201925.1 of Gopherus flavomarginatus. Lineage (NCBI taxonomy): Eukaryota > Metazoa > Chordata > Testudines > Testudinidae > Gopherus > Gopherus flavomarginatus. The sequence goes on along the minus strand of NC_066626.1, from coordinate 5,360,589 downwards.
GAACTTAACCAGACCCTGGACTGATCCCTGCAGGACCCCACTTGTTATACCTTTCCAGCATGACTGAACCACTGATAACAGTTTTCTAACCAGTTATGAACCTACCCTACAGTAGCTCCATCTAGGTTATATTTCTGTAGTTTATGAGGTCATAGAATATTAGGTTTAGAAGGGACCTCAGGAGATCATCTAGTCTAACCCCCTGCTCAAAGCAGGACCAATCCCCAGATTTTTACCCCAGTTCCCCAAATGGCCCCTTCAAGGATTGAACTCACAACCCTGGGTTTAATAGGCCAATGCTCAAATCACTAAGCTATCCTTCTCCCCTCATGCAAGACCCTAGCAAAAGGCTTATTAAAGTCAAGATATATCACATCTACCGCTTCCCCTCATCCGCAAGTCTTGTTAAAGAAAGCTGTTAGGTTGGTTTGACACAATTTGTTCCTGACAAATCCATGCCAACTGTTACTTATCATTAGGACTGCTGATTAATTGCAGTTAACTCATACGATTAACTCAAAAAATTAATTGTGATTAAAAATTTTTATCACAATCAATTGCACGGTTAAACAACAGAACAACTGAAATGTACTACATATTTTGGATGTTATTCTACATTTTCAAATATATTGATTTCTATGACAACACGGAATACAAAGTGTACAGCGCTCACTTTATATTGTTATTTTTTATTACAAATATTTGCACTGTAAAAATGATAAGCAAAAGAAATCATATTTTCCAATTCACCTCATACAAGTACTGTTGTGCAATCTGTTTATTGTGAAAGTGCAACTTACAAATGTAGATTTTTTTGTTACCTAACTGCACTCAAAACCAAAACAATCTAAAACTCTGGAGCCTACAGATCTATTCAATCCTACTTCTTGTCCAGCCAATCGCTGAAACAAACAAGTTTGTTAACATTTATGGGAGATAATGCAGCCCACTTCTTATATACAATGTCACCTGAAAGTGAGAACAGGCATTCACATGGCATTGTTGTAGTCAATGTTGCAAGGTATTTATGTGCCAGATATGCTAAACATTCGTATGCCCTTTCATGCTTCGGCCACCATTCCAGAGGACACACTTCCATGCAGATACCACTCATTAAAAAATATTGTGTTAATTAAATTTGTGACTGAATTCCTTGGGAGAGAATTATATGTGTCTTACTCTGTTTTACCCTCATTCTACCCTATATTTCATGTTATAGCAGTCTCGGATGATGACTCAGCATATGTTCATTTTAAGAATCCTTTCACTGCATATTTGACAAAACACAGAGAAGATACCCATGTGAGATTTCTAAAAATAGCTACGGCACTCTACCCAAGGTTTAAGAATCTGAAGTGCCTTCCAAAATCTGAGAGGGACGAGGTGTGGAGCATGCTTTCAGAAGTCTTAAAAGAGCAACACTCCGATGCAGAAACTATGGAACCCAAACCACCAAAAGAGAAAATCAACCTTCTGTATTCCTTCCCCTCCCCCACTGAGTAACGGGCCATGTGATGTAATGTACATGATGATGCTAACTGGCACAGCATGGTGACATGTTGGTGTATAGTTTCAGTTTCCTTTTGATAGGATGTATTGAAAATCTCTCTTGTAGATTACACTTCTTTAGACACAAAGTAATGCCCCTAAGATGGAGTCCCATCCTGCCTTTCTTCACTTGCTGGCTGTAAGTTCTAACACAGGAAGCAGCCCATATCCATGGCTGCGTTTAGTGCAGCCACTCTGATTGTTGTACTTCCATTGTCCAGTCTTGCAGGTGCTTCATAGTTTGTCTGTGAAGCCCTGAAGAAGCTCCAGTTTTCACAGTGCAGCAGGAAGTGGAGTGTTGCTCACAACAACTGCTGAAGTGACTCTACCTCTGGTCAGCCACAATGAAGAATTAAAGCAGTAATGACTCTTTTACTTCTAACAGCATGTAAAGAGCAGTCAGAGGAAGCCATTTACAGTGCAACACAGGAAGCTGCATTGATTCTATAAAACTCAAGAACTATGCTGCACGGCCATCTTCTGGCACTTGATGTGCTAACTATGTCCACCTATATAGCGACAGAGCGCTCTGCGTGGGGGCAGAGCTCCACATTGGGCACATCCATTTGTGTTGTTCCGTTCACAAAGTGCGAAGCTGAAAGGAGGTTAAGCGGAACAAGTGCAACTTTATTAAACCCTGTGCACTGCTCTGTCCACGTGGATGGGTTGCTTCCACCTTAACTCCTCATGTTCCCTGTCCCCTGGTGTCCCTTCAATAAGAGTCACTCTGGGGAACCCTCTGATTCCAGTTTCACTGATCATGACACATCTTTCCTATTTAACAAATTATTATTATTAAAACAAATTATTGATGCCCAGACCTCTGCACCATGTCCCAGTTGTCAGAGGTTGCTAGCACATAGCTGAGTTGGAGTCTTGTCTTTACCACAGACTGAGCTGCTTACATAGTCTGATCTCTTCAACGGGTGACCATTCAAGAACACTTCTTTGCCAGTTCGTGCTGTCTCCTGCAGTGAATGCCTCTCACTATGGGTATGGAACATGGCCACCTGCTCTACTTTGCTGGTGACTTGCTAGCTGCCCCTTCGGATTGGTCTCTAGTGAAAAAACTCAGGTGTTGTTACCAAAAAACGAGCTTCGGGATCAGTTAAATAAAAACCACTGAGTGGTTTAAATTGGTGCCCAAAGAAATAACTAATAATCATGTCTCAGCTGCTCTGCTGTTCCAGTTCCTGCCTGGAGGGATCAGATAATCTTCATCAGCATGCAGGCAGCCCGTTATTAATTTAATCATGCAATATGTTATTGTGGGAACAGGTCCAAAATGAATTCTCGTTGCATGGATTGGTTTCTTTTTCAAACAAATCAACTGTCCACCTATGGTTTTGTTCTCCCTGCTCTAATGAACAGATATAAATCTTGAGTGAAGTCTTTGCAGGAGTCTCTGGGAGCAACTTCAAGGCAGAGGGCAGGAGCAGCACATGGCAGTGGGGAGGGACAGCTGCTGCACAGGGAACTTAGGGGAGAAGAGAGCTGATAGGGGGGCTGTCGGTCTACCCTGTTTCCAACCACCCACCAGCTAGCTGCAACGGGCTGCTCTTCCTGCAAACAGTGCACAAAACAGGAGGCTGCCAAATGACATCAGAAGGGAGCATTTCACAACTTTAAACGAACATGGTCCCTAATTGATCAGCAACTTAACATCGAAACAACATTAACTGGGATGACTTTAAGTGAGGAGTTCCTGTATTTGCAACTGTAACAAAATCCATTTTGTGTATCTACAGTAGGATTTGAACCCTTAGCACTGATTGTTACTAATTGCATCAGTTGGTACCAGGGAATGGCTGATCCCCAGTGTGGACCAGTCACAAGAGGAGGGTGCAGAACTAGGGCCAGATTTCACAGCCATGAAAAATGTGTCACAGACCGTGAACTCTGGTCTTGTATGTGCTTTTACCCTGTACTATACAGATTTCATGGAGAAGACCAGAGTTTCTCAAATTGGGTCCTGACCCAAAAGGGAGTTGCAGGGGTGTCATAAGGTTATTTTAGGGGAGTCATGGTACTGCCACCCTTATTTCTGCGCTGCCTTCAGAGGTGGGTGGCCGGAGAGTAGCTACTGTTGGCCAGACACCCAGCTCTGAAGGCAGCACCCCGCCAGCAGCAGCGCAGAAGTAAGGGTGGCAAGTGGCAATATCATACCAGGCCACTCTTACTTCTGCATTGCTGCCTTCAGAGCTGGGCGGCCGGAGAGTGGCAGCTATTGACTGTGGGTCCAGCTCTGCAGAAGTAAGGGCGGCAATACCATATCATGCCAGCCTTACTTCTGCACTGCTGCTGGCGGCAGCTCTGCCTTCAGAGCTGGGCTCCTGGCCAGCAACCACACTCTCCAGTTGCCCAGATCTGAAGGCAGCGCCACCACCACCAGCAGCGCAGAAGTAAGGGTAGCAGTACCGCAACCCCCCCTACAATAACCTTGTGCCCCCTCCACAACTTCTTGTTGGGTCAGGACCCCTACAATTACAATACCGTGAAATTTCAGATTGAAATAGCTGAAATCATGAAATTTATTATTTTTAAATCTTAGCACTGTGAAATTGACCAAAATAGACCATGAATTTGGTAGGGCCCTATGCATAAGACACTGAAATAGTGGGTACATATGTATGGTTAGCATCATTTTCTAGAGATACCCTATGACAAACATTATGGTCTCTTTCTGAGAGGCAGTCTGGCTATCAGGGTGGTGTTTGCATCTACTACATTAAAGATGTGGGCTGTAATCATGGCTTGTGTAACTTTGTATGGGGCCATGTGTCCAGCTGATTGCAAAATAGCATCTGGACAAAGTGGAAATTTTCACACCAAAACTTTAGTTTTCATCACAATCTATTGGGATTTGTTGAAAAACTGAAAAGCAAAACTTTTTTGAGTTGCAGGTTTTTTAAATTGATTTTATTTCTTTATTTACATTGGGTTTTCAATTCTTTGGGGGCTGTCCAGGCTGAATCCCCACTCTGGCACTTTGAGTGCAGAAGGCGGGGGCCCACAAGGATTTAAAAAATTAATACTGGCCACTCCAGGCTTGTATTACATTCCCAAGGTTACAGCTTTTCTCTGACCTTGGCTTAATAAACGCTGCCACCACCCAAATAAAAAATCTCCTTGAACCCAGGAAGGAGCACTTGGGAATTCCTTCCTGTGGGGTACCCTCAAGCCCTTTCACCCCCCTCTGGGGAAGAGCTGAGAAAGAAAAAGGAAATCAGCTGTTGCCACCAGGTAATTAAACAACATGTGTGCAAACCTCTTAGAATACCAAAAAATCCAATCCTGTTCTTCAAAAGGGTAAATTTTATTAAAAACAAAAAAGAAAGAAAAAATATCTGGAATTTAGGCTTTTGATAGATTTTAAAAGAGCAATTTCAAAAATTAAGTGCCCAAATTAGCTTTCTTGGGGGTTCGGCTTAAAGGTTACAAGCGCAGAGGGGTTAGCACAGAGGAGTCCACAAGCCAGTAAGAAATAAAAGAAATAACCCTAATCGCATCTTTCTAAACATTTTTGAGCTACTTACACATTTGGAGTTTCAGATAAGTAGAGCTGAGGTATGATTTGATGTTTTTTAATAGCTGGCTTTAAAGCTGCTTATAGCATTGCTGCTCTGTGTCCCTGAAGTCCAGAGAAAACAACCGACAAAAGGAAGATTTTTTTCCCCAACTTTAAAAAGTCCTAGCCCTTCCATTGGCTCTTTTGGTCAGGTGACCACTCCTTTTCTTTTACCTGTGGGCTTGTTAACCATTTACAGGCAAAGCAAGTAGAGAACAGCTACCAAGAGGGATTTTACAGCTAACTGGCTGGATAGGTGTCCGTAAAAGGGAGCTCCCTCACTTCATTTATCACAGGGGGAGGGTTATGAACACCTGAAAAAATCCACAGGTGATTTTGTTTTGTTCTACTGGCAATTTTTAGTAGAAAATACAATCATTTTTGACCAGCTCTAGGTAGGAGTCTTTGCTCAACAGTGAGGTGTGTCGGGGAGGGTACAGAATTATTAGCATCCATCAGTGGAGAAAGTGACTCTAAAAATCATGGTCTCCTTGTGCAGCTCAAGTTTCCTTTGACCAAAGCGTAGTTTGATGCAAGAACGCAGCGGATGGAGGATGCTGCTGTTGTGTCATTTTGTCTGTGAGCTGTGTGTGATTGCTGGCTCGTGCTGTGTAGCACTACAGAACTCTGAGGATGTTTTGTAAGCTGTCAGAAATAAGATGTGCTGTGTGAAATGGAGGGAAAAGAGATTTTTCAACAGGTTACAACTTGGCCAAATCGGAATGAATTTTCATGAGGCCACTTCCCTGACCCCTGGAATATTCCCCTTCCAAATTTCAAAAGCCTGGTGCAAGCTATGGGTGCGCTTCAAAAATGGTTGCAAGAAATGTTATTGTTGGGGAACCTTAATATAGGAACCTTGCTGTGAGCGAGGTCCCAGTGGGGAGCCAGTCAAGGTCACTCAATTTCCAGTTCACCCTAAGAAAGGGGCAGACAAACCCCAAAGCTAGTGGATAATTCAATACTTAGATTTACCAGACCAGCACTAAACAGCTTCTGTTATATCTTACTCACTGGTTACTCAGAAGTCCAAACAACACAGTTCCCTCAAAGTAACCCAGCCTCAGGCCTCCATCCAGGTACCTATGTCAAATATGATGAAGATTTCTGAAAATCTTATTCCATCATATAAAAGAAAAGGTTCTACCAATCCCAAAGGATCGGACACATTACCTCCCAGGCTAATGAATATTCCAGATTTTACCCAAATACACACATGTATCCAATTCTTATTAACTAAACTAAAATGTATTTAAAAAAAAGAAAAGAGAGAGAGTATGGTTAAAAGATCAATATACATACAGATATGAGTTCAATACTTGAGGTTCAGATTCATAGCAGAGATGGTGAGCCTTGTAGTTGCAAAGAATTCTTTTAGATATCAGTCCATAGGTTATAGTACAATGTCTAATATCATATTCATGGCAGAGCAGTCAGCACTGGGATCCCAGTCTTGTGGCTTAAGCTTCCCCTGCACTGAAGCATCAAGCAGATCTGAGGCCATGTCTACATCTAAAATTTTGCAGCGCTGGTTGTTACAGCTGTATTAGTACAGCTGTATAGGGCCAGCGCTGCAGAGTGGCCACACTTACAGCAACCAGCGCTGCAAGTGGTGTTAGATGTGGCCACACTGCAGCGCTGTTGGGCGGCTTCAAGGGGTTTCGGGGAACGCGAGAGCAAACCGGGAAAGGAGACCAGCTTCGCCGCGGTTTGCTCTCGCGTTCCGCGAACCCCGAGCAAGCCGGTCTCCGTCCCTGCGGTTTGCAGGGTGGTTCCGGGAACGCGAGAGCAAACCGGGGAAGGAGACCAGCTTCGCCGCGGTTTGCTCTCGCGTTCCGCGAACCACCCTGCAAACCGCAGGGAAGGAGACCTGCTTGCTCGGGGAACGCGAGAGCAAACCGCGGCGAAGCAGGTCTCCTTTCCCGGTTTGCTCTCGCGGTCCCCGAACCCGAGCAAGCAGGTCTCCTTCCCTGCGGTTTGCAGGGTGGTTCGCGGAACCGCGAGAGCAAACCGCGGCGAAGCTGGTCTCCTTCCCCGGTTTGCTCTCGCGTTCCCCGAACCCCCGAGCAAGCAGGTCTCCTTCCCTGCGGTTTGCAGGGTGGTTCGGGGAACGCGAGAGCAAACCGCGGCGAAGCTGGTCTCCTTCCCCGGTTTGCTCTCGCGTTCCCGGAACCACCCTGCAAACCGCAGGGACGGAGACCGGCTTGCTCGGGGTTCGGGGAACGCGAGAGCAAGCCGGGGAAGGATACCTGCTTGATTACCGGAGGCTTCCTCAGGTATGCTGGGATACCTGCTTATTCCACGGAGGTCAAGAAAAGCGCTGGTAAGTGACTACACTTGATTACCAGCGCTGGATCACCAGCGCTGGATCCTCTACACCCGAGACAAAACGGGAGTACGGCCAGCGCTGCAAACAGGGAGTTGCAGCGCTGGTGGTGCCCTGCAGATGTGTACACCTCCGAAGTTGCAGCGCTGTAACTCCCTCACCAGCGCTGCAACTTTCTGATGTAGACAAGCCCTGAGATAACAGCATCAGTACCCAAGGATCTTTTATACAATTTCATGTCTTCTTTGACCAGTTGGAGTCCCTTAGGGAACAATTGGCCCTCATTTCCTAAGCATCCTCGTTAAATAAGGCAATCTATCCATCAGGCAGTCTGTCACCGGGACTTAGCTATACGAATTAACATAAGACAATAGCCTGTTCCTCCACCATTCACTAAACATTTCAAAGAGATGAATACAGAGATGTCCCATGTTTACAATTCATTTAATGCTAGGATGTTCTTTTGATCTTTGAATTATCAGAATACAGCATAGACAGGGACTGTTGATTATATCGTTGACCATTACCCATATACATGTAAATACACAAAAACACAAGCATTACCGCCCCACATGTCTTTAAGGTTTGAATACAAGTCATTTATTTTGCAGGATGTTTAACCATCTGGCCATGTGTCACACATGCTTCCTCTAAACCCAAGCCAGCTCCTAGGAACAGGGGTCTGAGACTTTGACAACTGGGATTTTAACTTTAAAATGTGAGGAGTCGGAGAACAAATCCCTGAGGTCCTCAAGCCATCAGGCTGGCTCCAGACATTTTAATGGTATTAATATGTCAAGTGGGGAATGTGTCAAATGCATTTAAAGGGTGGGAACTGATGACGGTGAATTAGAAGAATATTACATACCCCATCCAATGGACAGGTTTATAGACATCCCTTCAGTTTAATGATTTGATTTTCCTGCAAAGTATGGGCCAATGTCCCACTGAAATCAATGGAAGTATTTGTGTGAGTGAAGGGCAGGATTTGACCCCCACATCTAGCAATAAGGAGGACGTGCTATATGGGCTTGATCGAAAGCCCATTAAGTCAATGGGAAGACTCCAGCTGCCTTCAGTGGGCTATGATCTGGCCCCTTGTGTGGTACATGAATGGTGTCTGCCGCTTGGTCGGTTGTTTTGCCTCTCAGGGTGAGAGAAAGGTGAGGCCCAGCTGTGAGATTTTGGCCCCCAAAAGACAAGAGAAGCAGAGTTCCTGATCAATGGAGAGAGAGACAGCAAAAGACCATCTGTTCCATTATACATATAAATGTTGGACACACTGGAATCTATAGTTATGAACAGGCTTGAGTGACTGGTGAGTTGAAATAATACTGAACCCTTTGGCTATGCTATACCACAAAGAGAGCCTGCTATCCACACCCACACACACACATGGGCAAAGCTATTGGATGCATGATGTCAGGTCCCAGCAGCTATGTACAATGCAGCCCTGATTTATTCACACTAGGCACGTCCCCTGAGGGGGTACTATACCCCTCACTGTGCTTTGGCAGGGGGAATCTCCCAGGCCTGGAGTATGGAAAAGGGATTGCCACATGGCTGGCTGGCTTTCAAAAGGCTGTGCTGCCTGGTGACTATCCCATAGAAAGTAAACAGCCGTGCATTCTCTTCCCTGTTCTGGGGCTAGACACAGACTATGAAGCCAGCTGACCCTTGGCTCCGCCTGGTATTTTCTTCACTCTGCTTTGGCACTGGGAGATCTGGAGCAAAGATTTTCCAAAATTTGCTGTCCCTAATTTTCTAACCCAACTCCCTAGTTTTCTCAATACCTTGAGTGTGCCCTCTACCCCTGTCCAAAAATTGGGGTAGTTTTGACTATGGCCCTGGTGTGGGAAAGCATCCCTGTTCAGGACAGCACTTAAGCACATGCTTAACTTTAGGCATGTATAAAGTCTCATTGACTCAAGCACATGCTTACATGCTTTCCTGAATCAGGGCCTATATGAAATAAGATCCATCTCTTTTGGAACTCTATTTGCATTGCAGACAGTTGGGCAAAACCTGTTCCTTGAGGCTGAATGCAGCAAAGCACCGAAACACTCACTCAGCTTTGAGCACCTGCTGAAATCCCATTGAAGTGAATGGGATTTAAAATTAAGCACATCATTAAGGGCTTTGCTGAATGCAGAAATGGATTGAAAGCTCCCCTGCTGGCACGAAAGAGAACAGCTCTGGCTGGTGCAAAGGAACCCCAGAGAGAACAGGATCTTATTAGATAGCTGGGTATTTGAAAACAGATGTTTTTTGTTTATTTAGCCCTGTATGTATTGCTTACTTATTTGCATTTCCAAGGACAGACGAAATGGTGATTGGAGGGATTGTGCTTTGGAGGGATTGTTCCTTTCACAGTTATCTTTGGCTTTGTTTCGTCCCCTGCTGGCATGGCTTTACATCTCATAAATCCAGCCATTAGCCTTTGCTCTTTGTACAAGCAGAGGGCTTCCCACATCTCCTAGGAGTAATTTGAGTCACTTGTTATTGATGTTAACTTGTCCTAGGAGTTTGCATATCCTCCAAGTAGCAGACTTCAAAGAAACTATGGCAGCGAAGGGCCTGCCCCGTTTTGCATTTTTATGACTTTTCCTGTTCAATATTTATAAGTGTATCTTTTAATTTCACCAAGGGTCAAAATTGTCTGAGATGTCTGTGGAGCAGATGAGCTTTTTAATATCCCTGAGTCCTTCCTGCTGGAGGTTGGGCTGATGAGAGAACGGGCAGAGATGGAGCCTTTCAGGAAGACTTCATTTATTTAAGCTGATATGAAGAATAATTTCCACTGGTCTCAGCTGGTCCTGAGAACTGATACCTAACATAAAACAGCCAGTGAACTGTAGAGCTGCGTCTCAGCTGTAGCTGGAGGGGGAGGGGAGGAGGATGGAAGCAGACATTTTGCCTGTAATTGACTTCTGGAGACAATGTTTAAAGCACTCTGCTGTCACATTGAATCAGAGAAAGACGCTATGAACTGTGATTGTCATTCCCTTCTTTCCAAAAGGAAAAAGTGCAAGCTCCTTGGATCTACACTTAAGGCAGTGGTCCCCAACCTTTTTTGTCTGGCGGGTGCCAGATGATGAGCCACCGAGGACCGTGGCTGGTGGAAAAGCATCTGCTGAAATGCCGCCAAGAAGCGGCAACATCAAGAGGCGTCGCCGTCAAAATGCCGCCGAGAAGCCGTGTCATCAAGAGGCGTCTCTGCTGAAATGCTGCCAAAAATCAGCTTTTTGCAGCAACACCTCTTGATGTTGCTGCTTTCTGGCAGCAGCTTGTCTGCGGGCACTGATAGATCACAGAATATCAGGGTTGGAAGGGACCTCAGGAGATCACCTAGTCTAACCCCCTGCTCAAAGCAGGACCAACCCCAACTCTTTAAATGGATTGAACTCACAGCTGTGTGTTTAGCAGGCCAATGCACAAACCACTGAGCTATCCCTCCTCCCCAATGCCCCAGTGGGTGCCATGGCACCTGAAGGCACTGCATTGGAGGCCACTGCCTTAAGGTGTTCTGAGGCCACTGCCATAAGAAAGATGAATGGAGTTAATTGCTCCAGTTCTTCAAAGTCATCCTTAAATCAAGCCTGGAATGGTTGTGTTCTGTACTGGAGCCTTCCATCACCTTTTCACATTTACATAATCAGACTGTTCTTTCTAAAATTAATAGCAATACTACTACTAATAATACAAAATTAGATATCACTGAAGAACTCAGCGTCAGAATATTAGACTACATATAACAATGCCACAATGATATACCTGAGATAGATCGATGATATTTTCATCCTTTTGGATAGATGGCTTAAGCTCCCTCATAGATTTCCACCACAACTTTAACAATCACCACCCATCCACTAAACTCTCTCTAGAACACTCCCACATCAGCATCAATTCCTACACACCACAATCAGCTTCAGCAATGGAACCCTACAAACAACTACATACAAGAAACCCACAGATCACCACACCTACCTTCACAGATTCAGTTATCACCCCAAACACACCAAGAAATCTGTTATCTACAGCCAGGCACTCAAATACCACAGAATATGCTCTGAGGAGAAGGGCCAGGATATACACTTTAACATACTTATATCTGCCTTCACCAAACAAGGTCACTCCACCAGAGAAGTAGATCACAACATGAAATGGGCCACTGGAATCAATCTGGAGTGGGCAAATCTACTGTGGGGACTGCTGTGATTCGAGTAGCCAATGCAATCAATGACATTCTGCTATCAAGGGTAGTGACTCTGGGAAATGTGCAGGTCATGTGGATGGCTTTGCTGCAATGGGTTTCCCAACTGTGTGTGTGGAGGGCAATAGACTGAGTGCATATCCCTCTCTTGGCACCAGACCACCTTGCCAACCAGTATATAAACCACAAGGGGTACTTCTCAATGGTGCTGCAAGCACTGGTGGATCACAAGGGACGTTTTACAGACATCAACTTGGGATGGCTGGGAAAGGTCCATGACGCTCACATCTTTAGGAACACCGAGCTGTTTGAGCAGCTGCAAGAAGGTACTTAATTTTCTGGTTTGGGAAGTACTGTTGGGGATGTTGAAATGCCAATAGTTGTCCTTGGAGACCCAGCCTACCTCTTGCTCCCATGGCTCATGAAGCCATACACAGGCACCCCGGACAGTAGTAAGGAGCAGTTCAACTATAGTCTGAGCAAGTGCAGAATGGTGGTAGAATATCTGAGAGTAAGGGGGAAGATGTTTATGGTGGGGTGGGAGGTTGAGGCAAATCTTCTGGCTGCCAATTTTGAACAGCCAGACACCAGTGCTATTAGAAGAGCATTGGTAGGCACACTATGGGCTTTGAAAACCAGTTTGATGACTAGCCAGGCTACAGTGTGACAATTGTGTGTGTTTCTCCTTGATGCAGCCCCCTACCCCTTGTTGATTTTAATTCCCTGTAAGCCAACCACCCTCCCCACTTCAGTCACAGCTGGCAAAGGAAATAAAGTCACTATTGTTTTGAAACCATGCATTCTTTTATTAATTAAAAAAGGGACATAACTGATAAGGTAGCCCAGGTGGGGTAAGATAGGGAGGGGGAGAGGGAAGGACAAGGCCACACTGCTTATTGTAGCTGCACTGCAAATCAAAACTGTTTGAATGACAGCCTTCTGTTGCTTGGGCCATCCTCTGGAGTGGAGTGCCTGGAGCCTCTCCCCGCATTCTTGGGCATCTGGGTGAGGAGGATATGGAACTTGGGGAGGTGGGCAGGCGGGTATACAGTGGATGCAGTAGCTGTCTGTGCTCTTGTTGGCTTTCCTGCAGCTCCACCAGATGCCGGAGCATGTCAGTCTGTCCCTACATTAGCCTCAGCATTGCATCCTGCCTCTTCTCATCATGCTCACTTAATGCTTTCCTGGCCTCTGCCACTGAATGCCTCCACACATTCAGCTGTGCCCTATCAGTGCGGGAGGACTCTATGAGCTCAGAAAACATGTCATCACAAGTGCATTTTTTTTCACCTTCTAATCTGTGATAACCTCAGGGACAGAGGTGATGGGGGAGCACAGAAACATTTGCACCTGTGGGGGGATAAAAAGGGAGAGTAATATTTAATATGATACAGTTCTGAGAACAAAGGGAGACTTTCACAGTGAATCAAGCAATTCACAGCAGACAGCATATGTGCTTTAGGCACAGGGTCGCATTTTGCCTTTTATATTGAGTGCCTGCTGGTATGGTGACACATCACACACGGCTCGGTGACAGAATTCAGTTTCCAGGAAGCCGTGGTAAGCCAAAGGGTATGTGGGTTTGGCTTCTAATGCCTTCATAACATGTGGGAATTTTTTCAAACTGCAGTGCCCTCTTTTCCCATAGCAAGCAATTCTAAAAAGGAGGGGCTGCAGCTTTCGAGTCGATGTGCAGCACACACCTCCCTCCACCCCACCATGTGGCTATTTGGGATGATCCCTTCACCCCTCCCCCCGCTGTATGTCTATTCTCTAGGATGATCCCTTTTAGCCAAGTGCAAACAGCCCCGCATGAACGGGGTCCTTTCACTGTTCCCTTACAAAAATTCCCCTATTTCAACCAGATGATCATGAATGATATCACTCTCCTGAGGCTAAACACAGAAAGACATAGACCGAATCTTGCTTGAATGAGACCAAAACCCAGGACCATTTGCTGCCATGCTTTGTGCTGCAATGATTCCAGACTACTTGCTACTGGCTTGGCATGGTAAAGTGTCCTATCATGGAGGATGGAATAAGGCAGCCCTCCCCAGAAACCTTCAGAGTACCTCCAGGAGAGCTTCATGGAAATGTCTCGGAGGATTCCTGCTCTATCCCCAAACACGTTAACAGACTTTTCCAGTAGTTGTACTGGCTGTGAATGCATCTCAAGTCTTCAGGGCAAATCAAGCATTAAACACTATTGTTTTTAAACCCTGTACTGTAGTTACAAATGTGCACTCACCAGAGGTGTCTTCTCCACCTTCAGGGTCGGGGATCCTGCTTTGGGAAGGTATTGACTCCAGGGTGATGAAAAGGTCCTGGCTGCAAGGGAGAATGGATTCACCGCTTGCCTGCTGTGCATTCTCCTCCTCATCATCCACAGAATCCTCCTCCGTGTTGCATGAGACTCCCCCCTTGCAGGTGTCCATGGAGAGTGGTGGGGTAGTGGTAGGGCCCCCCCCCCAGAATGACATGCAGCTGATCAAAGAAGCGGCATGTATGGGGCTCTGACCCAGAGCAACTGTGCCTCCTTTGTCTTTTGTTTGGCTTGCCTCAGCTCCTTGATTTTCATGGGGCACTGCTGTGTGTCCCTGTTGTAGCCCCTGTCCGTCATGCCCTGTGCGATTTTGGCATATATATCAGCATTTCTTTTTGATCGAAGTTCTGCCTGCACAGATTCTTCTCCCCACACAGCAATCAGATCCAGAGTCTCCCATTTGCTCCATGCTGGAGCTTGTTTGCGATTCTAGGGGGACTGCATGGTCACCTGTGCTGCTGAGTGCGCCACGCTGACCAAACAGAAAATGAAATTCAAAAGTTCCCAGAACTTTTCCTGTGTACCTGGCCAGTGCATCGGAGTTGAAAGTGCTGTCCACAGCAGTCAAATTAGAGCACTCTGGGATAGCTCCTGGAGGCAAATAACGTCGATTTGCATCCGCACTACCCCAAATTTGACCCAGCAAGGTCAATTTTAGCACTACTCCCCTAGCTGGGGAGTAGCGCAGAAGTCAACCTTAAGAGTCCTTTAGGTTGACAGAATGGGGTTGCTTGTGTAAATGCATTCATTATAAAATGCGACCTAATGTGGCTAAATTTGACCTAACCCTGTATGGTAGACCAGGGCTGAGACAACCTACTCCAATGCAGAAAAAACCTCCCTTCAGCTGCACACCCCTAGTTGTCACCTACCACTCCATACTGGAACCCATGTGGGGGTCTCATTAAAACAGTTACAACCCATGCTTGATGGGAATCACATCCTGAAAGAATTCCCAACCCCCCCTCTTCTGGCCTTCAAACAACCCCACCTCACCTCAGCATCAGAAGCAAGCTCCCACAGCGGAGCTCAAAGTGGTGACAGACCCTGCCAGAACAAGAGCTACAAAATCTGCAGACATAGCTCCACTTCTGTGATGAGCAATATCCCCCACAACACACCTTTCAAGATCCTTTGGCCCCAAACAGGTCTATCACAACATGCCGCATACCTCACCCAAGGCACTAAATGCCCCAACAACAACTATGCCGGTGAAACCAGACAATCACTGCGCTCTTGAATGAACTCACCCAGTAAAGCAATAAAAGACAAAGTGATCACTCCATATCTGACTTCTCAGTCCTTGTTCTTAAAGGAAACCTGCACAACACTTTCAAAAGACAAGCCTGGGAGTTTAAATTCATAATGTTGGTAAACACTAAAAAGTCAATCTTAATAAAGATATTGGATTTAGGGCTTATTACAACAATCTGTAACACTCTAACCTCCCCCTATTTTTGTCCTATGACTGTAGAAGTTTTAACACATCACTTCACCTTGAATGGTCTCTTAGAATATGTGCTAACTACTTATGCTAAACAATCTGTTCCACCTGTGACACTGGGAGTACCTTTCCAAGACCTGAAGAAAAGTGATGTGTAGCTTGAAAGCTTGTCTCTTTTGCCAGCAGAAGTTGGGCCAATAAAATAAAATACTACCTCATACTCTTTGTCTCTCATGCATATGTCAGGCACTCAGCCCTGTTCTAGTTGAGAACCACTGATGTAACTGAATTAAGCAGTACAAAATTTCCCAGGATACGGAACAGTGGCCGTGATTTTCAAAAGTGACTAGTGGTTTTGGGTGGTTCAGTTTTTGGCTACCCAGCTCGAAACTCCTTAAAAGGGCTGGACTTTCAGAGAAGTGCTCAGCCCTCTCCTCAGAAAATCAGGCCCCTTTAAAATCACTCAAGATGGGCACCAAAAACAGAGCCACCCAAAACCATGAGTCACTTTGCAAAATGTTGGTCAGTTTTCTTTCTCCCTGCCTCAGTCTCCCAGTCCCCCTTGCATGCATCATCCAATGTCTCTTTTCAAAGAGACCACAGTAGACACTAACGAGCCAGGAGACTGCATACTTGGTGTCACATAGGTCTCCTACAGGCACCCCCCATTCATTGCATGATGTGTTTAAAGTTGAGAACACAGATGTGCACATAACCACATTCCTGCCATTGCATCAAACACTGCTGATAGACCAACACTCCTCTGCCAGCTGGTTCGCTAAGCCCAACAGAGAATTGAACATTGGGTGGGATCTAGACTTGGGGTCTCTATTGGGATCCATGATAACTTGGCTGGAGTCTAATGCCAGACCCCGTCTGTCATCCTTGTGCTCGTCTTCCTCTTCCTCTCCAATGGCTTTGCCAGGCAGCCAGATCTAATGTTCCTCACTCATAACCCCCAGATTCTCAGTGATGGACACCATCTTCCTTTCACCCTTTGGCTCTGGCACTCTGCCCTGTAAGGAGAGGTAACACAGCAATGGCTGCACATGCTCCTGTCACTCCCTCACACACTGGGGCACTACATGCTACATTCAAACTACAGCTGGACTTCAGCTCTCTGGCCCCATCTCTTCACTATGTGGCAATGGGAAGTGGAAATCCACCTGTCTGGCCCTGTCCTGCACCTAATGGCTAGTTAGGCATTGACCCATTCTGTTTTCATATTATGCATATGTCAGGGTTTCTATTAATTATTAATAATTACTATGATTGCTCGTAGCCCAGAGGGATCCAGCAATAATTCATTTAATTGATTTCCATGAACAAAGCCGGGGAGGAACAGCTTTTCTGTTTAGTGGGCACCATGTTTTATTCATGTGTCTGCCTGGAAATATGAGAGTTGGTCAGGTGCACGGTAGGGAGTGGATGATTGTTTTGCTGATGTCTTCGGCATGGAAAGCCCCTGCCCGGCTGATTCAGAATGAGCAATTAGCCAGCCCACTCCATGAAGGAAATGCCCTTAGTGAGACTGTCAAGCTGAGCCCTGATTGGCTGTCTCCAATCTTGGCTCCGATTGGCTCCCAATAAGTCCTTTCTTATTGTCTGTCAGTCTGCATAGGCGCACTAGCCTGCCATAGCCCCTACTCTCAAGGAGTGGGGCAGTTGCCTCACTACACACTCCTGATCCTTGTTTGGAACCTCTGACCTTCACCTCCCTCCCTGATTTTCTCATTTGTTGTCCCCCACGTTCATTTGGTCCCTGGGTCCAGTGGTCCCTTCTGCTAGAAGCTGGGGTAGGGGCCTTTAGCAGTGGGCAGACTTGTGCCTGCCCACCCCACTGGGTTTCCAGTAAGACTACACACTCCTGTACCATAGGAATCTAGCCCAGAGAGTGGTCCAAGATTGCTGACCCATGTGCTGGGACATCCACACAGGACAACGGAGTGAGGCTAACAAAGAGTGTATGTGTGGGCTGTGCTCTGCATTCCCCCAGCACTCCGAAGGACTGTACAGATGCCTTAGGCATAGCACGCCCAACAATGAGCCTGGCCCTGTGTGCGCCCTGTTACCCACTCTGGGCGCACAGCCACAGACCTCATTTTTCTTTCCTCCTATTTTTCCTTGGAGGAAGGGAGAGGCTCTAAGTTCCTCCAAAAGCTTGGGGTCCAGTTCCTTTTTCACGCCCTCCCTTTCTCCAGGCCCATGCGTGTGACTGGGGTTATGGTGGGGAATGGTTTGTTATTTGTATTACATGCAGCCCTAAGAGTCCAGGGTGCTGGTGTGATACAAACACAATGAGAGACAGCCCTGCCCCATGATATTACAGTATCAACAGTCCGTGGGTAGCACGGGTCTCAGAGCAGTGAAGGGATTTGCCCAAGATCAGCATCAGAGGGTGAACCAGACCTTGGAAGTCCCAGAACAGAGTGCTAGTCACTGGTTCATGCTGCCTCTCCCCTGCAGCTTGAAACCCCAAAGTGCAAGGGCTGTCCTTCGTGAGTGGGGCACAAGGCATGACTGGGAGGCTCCAGAACACCCCGTTTTCCTACTTCCTACGTGCACTGGGGTTTGGGCTGGGTCCTGTGTCACTCTCACTCTTTCCATTGATGCTGCTGGCTGTGAATTCTGGGCTGAGCCAGGAGTGCAAGAGACAGGTAGGGCACAAGGAGAGGGCCCATCTAGCCCCCAAGGACCAGGCCAAATGTAGGCCTTGCACTCCTGGTACACAAGGACCATGGGAATCCAGCCCGGACAGTAGCTCAGGATTGACAAGGGAAAAGCCTGCTGACTATAAGGCTAATGAGGTAGTGGAATAGATTCTGGGGGGAGGCTGTGGAATCCCTGCCAGTGGAAGGTGGTTTAGAACAGGGGCTGGACTCGATGAACCTCTCGAGGTCCCTTTCAGCCCTACAGTTCTATGAAGCTTTGCAGATCACCTAGTCTGGAACACAGTGGGTGGATCAGGAAGACTGAACAGCAGAGACAGCGGCCAGCAGCAGCATGGTGGGGGCCAGCATAGGCCTTGCTGGGCCCTGGAAGCTCCACTGATGTACGGGATAGAAGAGCACTGTTGCCTCTCCACCCGTACTTCCTGCTCCCTGACAATGGGCAGCAGAGCCTTCTCATCCATCCCAACCCAGCTGCCTTTCTGCCCCTTCCTGTAGCAGGGACATGCTGCCAATACCTTAATGAGCTCCCCTGCGAGTTTTTCCCCCGGAGCCTGCAATGACGATCTGTTTGTGAGGTGCTTGTGCTGGCTGAGAATGAGGTAAAGAACAGAGGAAATCTATTCATTAACCAAAATGCTTTCAGGACAGTAACCAAAGCAGCACCCACTGGGCAATCAACCTCATGTTCAGAGGATTGCCCGTGCTCCTAGAAAACACACAGCTCTGCAGGGCAGGGTGTGTGTGTGTGCGTATGTGCATGTGCGCACAGCCTTGCATAATGGGCTTCAATCCTGCTTTGGACTGTTGGTGTCACTGCAGAACAAACAGACTCTTGCTGAATAGCTGGGCCTCCCAGGGTGGGCGGGGGCAAGTGGGGCAATTTGTCCTAGGCCCCGGGCCCCACAGGGGCCCTGCAAGCCCTGGCCCGGTGGTGGTCCGAGTCTTCGGCGGCATTTCGGCGGCAGGGGGCCCTTCAGTCGCTCCAGGTCTTCGGTGGCATTTTGGCGGCAGGGGTGCCCCTCAGTGCTGCCGAAGACATGGAGTGTCTGAAGGGCCTCCCCTCCCCCGCTGCCAAAATGCCACTGAAGACCAGACCGCTGCCGGGTGAGTACAAGCGCCTCAGCTCCTGCGGCTTTGCTCCAGGGCCCCTGAATCCTCTGGGTGACCCTGCTGAATAGTCTCTTACTCTACCAATAGCCCCAGTGAAGTCCATGGGTCCCTTGTGCAGAATGGGGCTATCCAGAATGACGGTATCAGGATCTGGCCCCTACTAAAGAATAATCTGAACAGCATAGTGATTGCTCAACGTGTATCAGTTCAAAGAGGGGGTGAAGAAAGGCTCAGGGGTGTCTACCCTGTGAATGATTTGAGAACAGCTGCCACTCAGGGTACGTCTACCCTGCAATCAAAACCCCACAGCTGGCCTGTGCCAGAGGGCTCGGGCTGAGCAGCTCTTTAATTGCAGTGTAAACATTTGGGCTGGGGATGCAGCCGAGCTCTGGAAGCCTCCCATCGTGCAGGGGCCTATAGCTTGGGCTTGAGTCCAAGCCTGACCGTCTACACTGTAATTAAAACAGACCTATGTCCTGCAAGCCCAAGTCAGATGGCCTGGGCCAGCCACTGGTTTTTCATTGCAGTGTAGACATACCCTCAGCGCAGTCTGATTTGTTCCAGAGACAAGAAATTTGCTCTTCAGAAGCCGCAGGGATGACTCATCTCTCATGTAGTTCAATGTGAAGAAGGAGGCAAAGATACCACAACCAGAGACTCCACAGCCCCCCTCCAGCTGAGAAAACATTTCCTGCAGGCCGTTCCAATCCATAAATGTATGGTCAATAAAGATACATGCAGAACAACTACAGCTTCTGTCATAATATAATTCCCAATTCTGGACCTTAGCGTCCAAAATGTGGGTATTAGCATGAATTCCCCTAAGCTTAATTACCAGCTTAGATCTGATAGGCTGCCACCAATCAGGACTTAGAGTAGAGCGCCTGATCGACTCTAGTCTCCCCCAAAAATCTTCCCTGGGGGTCCCAAGACCCAAATTCCCTGAGTTTCACAACAAAGGGGAATAAACCATTTCCTTCCCCCTCCCTCCTTCCTCCCCAGCTCCTTCCCGCCCTGGGAACACTAGGAGATCACCTGATTCAACTCCGTGAATCTAACACAAAGAGGAACTTTACCATTCCCTCCCTCAGGCAATACAGACTCAAGCTTCTTTGAGCCTTAACTAGGAGAAAACACTCAAACAGGTCTTAAAGCAAAGCTTTTAATAAAAAAAGAAAAAAAAGTAACAGGTTTATCTCTGCACTTTAGATGGTAAAAAGTTACAGGGTCTTTCAACTTATAAACAATAGAAAGAAACTTTCTCCAGCAGAAACACAATTTAAGCTACTTCCAGCAAGTACACATATGCAAATGAAAAAAAAAAACAAATTAAAAGACTATGACTGCCTTTTCTACTTACAATTCTGAACAGATAAGAGACTGTAGCAGGGAGATTGGCAGAAACCTGGTTACACCTCTAGCCCCGTCCAGGACTCAGAGAGAACAAAGCCAAACCCAAAACCCACAAACAAAGGCTTCCCTCCCACGAGATTTTAAACTACCTTGTCTCCTGATTGGTCCTCTGGTCAGGTGTTTGGGGTCCCTGTTTGTTAACCCTTTACAGGTAAGAGAGACATTAACCCTTAACTATCTGTTTATGACAGCTTCCACCTCTGTAATAGACACAGTGTGTGTCTAGCGAGACTAGGGGAACTGCAACAGCCAATTTCTGCTGCCCACATTTTTTTCACCAGTATCTTGGGATGAGGAGGTAGATTTCAGGTCACAGCTTCTTTTGTGCTCATGCCTTTGTCATAGAATCACTTACATTTGGAGCACAGACCAGCTAAGCTTCTTTATTACAGTATAGCCTGGAGAGAAGTAAATAATGTTACTGAGGAAGCAAAGCAGTGTCAATATTGTGATAGAAACGTGCATTACGGTGGTCTCTGCTGAGTTCCTTCCCTGACATTTCAATGAAAAAGGGCCCAAAATAAATAGAAACGGACTCCAACTGAACAAAGCTTTCCATCCTGCCTGAGGCACTGTCAAATTAATGCAGATGCAGCCAGTGCTGCTCCATTATGAGCGTGCCTGCCCATATTTTCTCCTACTGTCTTGGCAATAGAGTTCATTTGTTTCACTTGAATGTGCATTGGCCCCAGACACTTTTCTAACACATGGAAGCCCCCTCCTTTGCCCGACTACCTCGCTTTTCCTCAGTATCCTGACATACATAACGTTACAAGCCTAATCACCATCCGTCCTTTAAGGTAAGTTAATCACAAGCCCCTGCCTAAGACAAAAGTGTATGCAAGTCCACCCACAAATTAGCATTGTCTGGGAGGAGGGATCCACTGGGTATTGTTTGACCAGATGAGTTTGCGTGTGATGGAGAGACAGATTGAAGTGGGGGCAGAGACAGAAGGAGAGAGAGAAAGCCAAGCAGACATTGCTGGGAAGTACAGTAATGTGGCCCTGAGATGAAGCTAAGTGGAAAAAGCGTTTGGGGCACAGAGTTGGCTGGAAAGGCAAGCATGGTACAGCCACCAAACAACTATTTCATTCCTACTGTGTTCAGAGAAACAGGACTTTGTAATCTTGTTTACATGCAAGGAATGTACATCCACTAAATGCCTAACACCAGTTCCTCGTCCTGACTGGAACAACCTAGGAAAGTCTGAATTTCTGGCTAGCCACTCATGTCAAAAGAGGGTAACAAGAACGTTGCTGCTTGCTTTGTAAGTTCTACTGCAACCATAAGGAAGGCTGAATTATGCACCCCTCACTGCCCCATTCTTGACCACCTCCACCTCATTCCTTCTCCTGAGAGTTAATGAAAGCAATGGCAGCACTGATTTATCAGGAGGGGATGCTCCCATTTACACCTGTTGCTTCCTCATCCTGCGCTGCTATGCATGCCAGTCCATCCCAGGGATAAATTAGAGAAACCAGAAGGTGGCTCTGAATTGTGCTAGTTGCCAGTAGCCATAGGGCACCATTATTGCAGCTGGGGTTTTCTGAGCACAGGGCAGCGCTGGTTACACCCCATTTCTAGCCTTCTACGCAGCTGCAGGGAGGTGCTACAGCTGCTCAGTTGGTGCCCGAGGGTCCCTCTTGTACTGCGGCGATGCTTCTCTGACCAACTAAGTCAGCTTTATGGCTTCGCTGAGGTGCAAGAGTGTGAAGCTCTCCTAATGCAGAGAAGAATTTGCCCCATTGTTGGGAGGACTTTTCATCAAAGACATTTATGAACAGGAACTCCTCACTCCCTATCTCTATTTTACCAGGACCCAGAAAGTTTAAGTGACCTGCTCAAGAGCCCACAGGGCATATGAGTTTGATACCTAAATCCTTGTGGGGATTGGGGCCACAGTTCCTGTGACCTAGACAGCCCTTCCTACTGCTAAAACTTAAACTAGATTTGGTTCAATGTGTTACCGAAATATCGCGTCTGCCTAGCTGAGAGCCAATAACAGCCTGACAAGGATAAGGAAAAGATGCTTTATTCTGCAGAAGAAAGGAGAGCCTTGCACCTTGGTACAAAAGACTCTGTTCCATACAAATTTCACAAGCCTTTTATAAACATTTAGACAAAGACCCTTGCGTGTTAACACTTGATTGGTAGGTGTCAAACCCCACACTCTGTTATCTGGTTAGCAAAAACTGGTTTGAAGCAAGTTTTCTCTGCTTCAAGGCAGAAGAGAAAAGATAGTTCAAAAGTTCAGGGTACTGTGTACGTGAGGCTTCTGCTTCCCCCTAATAGCCAAACCGTTAGTTGTTAGGAGGGTTACCAGTAACTTTCACAGTCCCCGCTTCGGGCCTGACAAACCCAAATTGTCAGGCCCGTTATGTAATTTGTGATCAAGCTGAAGAGACAGATACTGGATTTTTTTCACAGACAGCAGAGCCTCTGGTCACAGCATTACACAAACATTTTGCACCTCGTACCATTGCCCAAATAATACATAAAAGGAAAAGAAGGAAAATAATCCATTTGACAATTGTACAGAAAAGGCCAGTAAACCATGACCCAAGGTCTGGGAGGAGGTCCTCAAAACTAAAGGTGTGATCAAGAGATACAGCATGAAAAACAACAGCAGTATTCTTAATAGCTTGTAAATCCTTTTCAATTAAGCCAGAGTGATTAACATAAAAACAGCATTTTTCCCCAATGCGAGCACAAGCCCCCCCCCCCAATTCAGCATTAATGGCATCTAGCACGTCTATTTTGCATAGCCACTTCTGCTACTTCATCAATCTCTCGTTGCAACTTTTGAAAAGCGTCTATTGATGCATTAGCTGTTTTTTCGAGCTCTGCAGAAATGTTTACAATTGCTTTTTCTAGTTCAGCTACCCCTTTTCCAGGAATGAGCGCACGAACAAAGGAGTGGAATCCTGTCTGCCTGACAACTAAGGGATTCTCGGTGCGCTTGGTTCTAGTTCTTATGGAGGGGGTTTAAAGCTTGTGAGAATAGCTTCCCAGGTTGAGGATCTGACTAGAATCTAACGTGCTGTTAATTTGGACATCAGGCAACATCCAGGCCACACCACACCGACCGTGCTAGCCTGGAGGGACAGCCTTGTAGGTGCTATGGCCACAGATAAAATACAAGCCGGGGTCTCCAAATAGAGGGTAAGGGTATTACCCGCAACTAGGTGGCGCTGGGTCACTGACACATCCCACTGCTTGGGTGTACCTATTATGCGGTCCTGGCACCTCCAATGGGAGATATTTAGGCGTCCCAGGGCATGGGTAGCATTTAGGACACTCCCACAATACATAACAGCAAACAAATTAGCTGCAAAACTTGCAAGCGATCCCATGGGCTGTGGGCATCCAGACACCTTTTTAAGGGATGGGTGAGGCAACACAACGCCAGAGTAAATATCCATATAAAACATATGTGTGCTATTTATGGGGCCCAACGAGAGGAACGAGGGGAACCATTTCCCTTGATAAAGAATGCCTGTTGATCCTACAGTAAAAGCCCCATGTAGGAGGCAAGGGGGCATCTGGGCGTTCTCAAAAGTATTTAAAGGGGAAAAGGTTCCAGTTCCAACATCAAATCGAAGGGTTTGGTCACAGGCCTCAAGGGGAAGGTAGCCGACCTCTTTCCCAATTCCTTTAGTATTTTCCAGACAAAGGGGCAGGTTATACCCAATTCCAAGGATATCAAAAAGAGGGACCCCCTTAGCCGCCCAGTAATAATGCCAAACTTCAGACACCTTCCTGTATTTATCATACTGGTATTCCCCTACCCACGCCCATTCAGGTTTTTGTACTATCTGCAAGGAGAGTACTTCGGAGAGATTTTCAGGAACAGCCCACAACCCTATTCCTTCTTCAGAACAAGTTTGGTGGTACAGCCAGCAATCAGACAGATGTCCCAATGGGGCCAGTCACTATAAAGGTCCAACCACTGGGTGGGGGTTGGCATGTACAAAGGGCAAACTAAAAGCAAATAACCATTGTACCACCACCCAGAAATTCATAGTCAGTAAAGTCTCAGGACTCGAGAGGCTCAGCTCAGCTCAGCTCAGCCTTCCAGGTATCCCATCGCTCCACTAGTTCCTGTGACCTAGACAGCCCTTCCTACTACTAAAACTTAAACTAGATTTGGTTCAACATGAAATCTCTTACCACATGTTCCCACTAACATTCCTGAACAAATTCTCAGGCCAGGATTTGCTTCCAGAGTCCAAAGGCTGTTTCTTTTGTCTTCTTAGGCAAAGGCGGGAGAGAGAGAGCTGGATAGGGAGAGAGAGTTTGGGGTGTTTGTGCCCCTCACTTTTATAGTCCAGTCAGCCTTTGAAATGCATTTTTCTGAGGGTTACTCCTACATGAAGTTCAGTCCTGCTGTGCAGATGGGGACAAGGTATCATGGGGAGAACGAGGTTCCATGCTGTTGTTTACTAAGATGCGGATCTGTTTGTTCCTGCCCCACTTCCCTGCCCAAGAATGGTCACGTGGCAGGTGCTTGCCCCTCAGCTTGATGACACCTAGCTAGAGGAGTCAGTTTGTCCTTTGTCTTTGAGAAACAGGTTTACCCACTCCCCAGCCTTGTCCGGTAAACACTCACCAGTCATTATTTCAGGTTATGTTACTATATAATCTCACCATGGTATTACTGATCAACAAGCTATTAGTTTTCAGCTGATACCTTACAAGGCATATTCTATACAAAGATTAGTACAAAAGTGTGGAATGTGTGAACACAGGGGAGCGTTTGGTCAATTGACAGTTATGTTAACATTTCCTGAGACAGGAATGTTGGCATCCTTTCATTTATGAGAGATGGTGGGAATTGTAGCCTATGATGTAGATGGTTTGCAATGTCTCATGTTACTGACTAGTTCAATCCAAGATTTGCATGATCTCTGGCAGTTATTACAAATGTTTGTATCTTGGTTGGGAGCTGCTTGCTTAGGCAAAACTAAGGTTGAAAAATCATCCAAGAATGATAACACTTGCAGAGCTGTCTATCCCTGGTGCTAAGTCAGATTGATCCTTGCTACAGATGTCCTGTTTAACAGCCTGATATGCTCCCTCAATAGCCCTTTGATTGACGGTGCTTGGTCCTTTTTATGTCTGGAAGATATGCACTGATGATTGATTGCAAGCTGTTATCCAAAGAGTTTGTATTCGTTTCTGAGAAAAAGATGCACAAGTTAAAGCATCCTGTAGTAACCTGTGAATTTCATGCTCATACATTCGGCATTATCCAGTGCTCCAGGACTCAAATGGATTTTTACAGGGCTGGTCTGTATATGGGTATTAGTGAATGGAGGAACAGTTAGTATATGGGGTTGTGAGTAAGGCAGTGGACCGAAACTCATTTCTTGGCCCTGCCACAGACTTTGTGTGAGGTCTTGAGCAAGTCCCTTGAAATCAATAGCAATTAAAAGCCTAAATACCCTTGTGGATCTGCACCTTAATCTCTCTGTGCCCAAGTTTCCCACCTGTAAAATGGGGAAAGTAATATACTTCCTTTCTGCCAATCTGTATTACCTTGCGATTATTTCAGTTGAGTTGTGCCTGCCATGCTACAGATGGATCCTTTAATAGTCTGAGTTCATTGGGAGTTCCTCACATTCCTTCCTAGTTTTTATTAACCTTTGATTATCAGTCTTCACCAACTTGCTGTCCTCTTCCAAATCATGAATAGACACAAACACCATTGATCCAGTTCCCACAAAGTCTGGGCCGATAATCATACCACTGCTCTCCCCTTCTGCTGGCATTTACATTGTCTGCCCCATGGAAGAGAACATGTGGTAAAACCACATTGGCTTTCTAAACTGAGTTGAACAAAAGGACATGGTGGCAAGGCCAGTGCAGTGTGCCAGAGGGGAGAGGGCTAGTTCAGTGGTTTGAGCACTGGCCTGTTAAACCCAGGGTTGTGAGTTTAATCCTTGAGGGGGCCACCCAGAGATCTGGGGCAAAATCAGTACTTGGTCCTGCTAGTGAAGGCAGGGAGCTGGACTCAGTGACCTTTGGGGGTCCCTTCTAGTTCTGTGAGATAAGCAATTTGGTGTTATTATCTCATTGTAGCCTTGACCTGACAATGTCATTACCAGTACAAAGTAATCAGTGATGCAACAGTTCACAGTGAAATGTCAGGCTCTCAACAAAGTAATTCCACAGCCCTAGGATTCTAACATTCTGTCCTGGTGTGTTGGGCACTTCCAGTGGGTCTCTTACTGTCATAAACAGATAGCTAAGGGTTAATATTCTTTTACCTCTAAAGAGTTAACACAGGGAACCAAACACCTGACCAAAGGACCAATCAGGAAACAAGACTTTTTCAAATCTGGGTGGAGGGAAGTTTGGGTGTGAGTTCTTTGTTCTTTGTCTTGGGTCTGACCCTCTCGGCTCTGAGAGTGATTTTTCTATCTCCTGGCTTTCTAATCTTCTGTTTCCAAGTTGTAAGTACAAGGATAGTAAGACAATAGGTTTATATTGTTTTTTTTGTATTTACATGTGTGTAGTTGCTGGAATGTGTTAAATTGTATCCTTTTTGGATAAGGCTGTTTATTCATTTTTTTCCTTTAAGCAATTGACCCTGTATATTGTCACCTTAATACAGAGACTATTTTTAATGTCCTTTTTCTTTCTTTTTATATAAAGCTTTCTTTTTAAGACCTGTTGGAGTTTTTCTTTAGTGCGGACTCCAGGGAATTGAGTCTGCAGCTCACCAGGGAATTGGTGGGAGGAAGAAGTCAGGGGGAAAATCTCTTTGTGTTAGATTTGCTAAGCCTGACTTTGCATACCCTCTGGGTGAGGGGGAAGAGAGATTAGCTCTCTCAGTACTTGTGTTTCCAGGACTGGAAGCAGGGAATCTCCTAAGGTCGTCCAGGGAGGGGGGCCTGGGAGGAAGTAACAATGAAACAAGGGGAGGGGGTTATTTCCCTTTGTTGTAAGACTCAAGGCATCTGAGTCTTGGGGTCCCCCAGGGAAGGTTTTGGGGAGACCACAGTGAGCTAGGCACTGTATAATTCCTAGCTGGTGGCAGCAATTACCAGGTCCAAGCTGGTAACTAAGCTTGGAAGTTTTCATGCTAACACCCATATCTTGGACGCTAAGGTCCAGATCTGGGAAGAAATGTTATGACACTTACACCTTAGGATGATTATGCATCCTCTGGTCCTGTGTTTGATCTTCAAGGCACACCAGTCTCAGCACTGTTTACCTCATTGGTATGTCCCTGGTGTACACACAGAGAAGTTTTTTAATCTTTCTGGAAGGTAGCAATGTAACTCTCATTTCTTAGAATCCAGAACCCTAACGCACAAGAACCAAAAAGCACAGTAAGACAAAACAGGCTGCTCCCTCAGGCAGAGAGGCACAACTCACCTCACCTTGCACTAGGGTGGGTCTTTGCAGATCGACTGCTAAGGACACAGATTGCACGCTTCCATCAGAGGCCCCTAGCCTGAAGGTAGGACCAGGAAACCTATGGAATTTAAAGTGATAGCTTGTCCTTTTAACACAGTTTTCAATGCCCCACACTCACCATGAATTCTTACTCTGTTCAAGATCCAGGCATTGGGAGGAGGGGTACGAATACACCTTCTTTTGTAACAGATCTGTGCTCCAGTCACGTATATTCAGCTACCTATGATGCGAATAACAAACATATGCACATTAACACATATATCCATACGTACACCTATGTGTGTTATAGGCAAAGCTGGGAGCGCCACCTATATTAAGAATATCCAACACTTTCCATGTCAAGACATTATTTCTCAGTTGCTTATAATTGTCCCAGATTTTACCCATTCAACCTGAAGTGTTCCATGCCGGGGATATGCCTCAGGGTGATTTGCTTGGGAAAGCTTCAGCCAAAACCGTTAAAGTTAGGGGAGAAAATACATTGTTTTGGCCATGTTAAAGAAAAGAGTCTTCCAGCAGTTTTGTTTGGAGCTGGAGCTTGAAATTTGGCAGCGGCGTGGGGAATAGAGGTCACCCTGGTGTCAGGCGTGCACCTGATGCTGTCCCTGTGACAGATGCCCAAATTCAACCAAACTATCGGTCTGGAGAGAGGGGGTGTGTGGAGGGAAGTTTGCACAGGTTCAATAGAGGCTTTTAAAATGTGGCAGCATTATTCTCCACAGGCTATATCTGCACTGGGCATATTCCAGCCCTGGGGCTGCTGGGCCTGAGCAGGATTTTCTCTGCAACTGCTCCTATTGCCTGGAGGGTCAGGGGGGTGTTACTGGGACACTGGAAACTTAAACTGAGAAGAGGGGACTGTCTTTCCTTTGCTGTCAATGCCCCCTTGCTGCAGCTAAGGCACGAGAGGGTTAATGCCTTAGGATCAAGCTGGACAGGCGGTAAGAGATGGTGCAGGAGCCATGAGAGGTGGTGGTTTAGTGAGAGGCGGTGCAGAGCCTTGGAAGTGCAGGGGGCAGCACTTCCCCTAGGTGCAGGAGATGGACCTGCCTGTGTGCACCCCATAGATGCTGGAACTTTGCTAATCCCTTACAAACTGCGAGTGCAGGGCAGCAGAGAGGGAAGTGTGGAAAGCAACGTGAAAAAGGGGTATTTGTGCACCCGATGTTCACGCTGGCTGGAGGGGAAACTGGAGGCAAGTTGCTACTGCTTCCCCAGATATTGAGGAGGCTAGGTGTTTTCCTTGTTATTTGTACAGCTATATGGTTGGTTGATTGTTGCTGTGTTTTCCCATCCCCTCTCCTCAATAAAAATGGGCTTTTTTAAACAGACTCAGTGCTGGCAAGAGGAGATGTAGTGCCCATTAAGGAGCTCAGGGAAGGTATTTAGGTTTTCTGGGGGGGAACCTGAGTCACCATGTTCTAAATTTTAAGCAGAACCTCTAGATATCTGAACCAGGCCCTCTTTGCTGCTCTTACCACCCTCTGGCAGAAGGGTAGATATATACACACATCTATGTCTATATTAAGATAAATATATATTATTTGTATATATTCATTTTATAGATCGCTTCTGTACAAAATATAATACAGACATACACATACACACATGCAAATATATGCATATATGATGTTCTAGCAATATTTTGTTACAGTAAGAGAGTCCATCTCCCTTTTCTTGTTCCATTTGCACTAAAAAAAAGTGGTATATAAAGTGAAACATAAAGTGTGGCATGAATTAACAGGGGGTGGTGCTCAAGGGCTGGATCAGCAGCTGTTACCCCCGAACAAAGAGTCATTTATTTTCCCTCATCAACATCACCTTGTGTCAGGAATTCATTGTAAAAATTTCAAACCACCAGTCTTCTGCCAGAATGAGTAAGAAAGAGAAAAACAAGTTTGAAATTGCCTCTGGCAACCTTTTGTCCAATGTTTATTTTAGATAAACGGAGTTTGCACTGCCATCACTCACCAAATGCTGCAGCTTATTAAATGTTAGCCAGTTTCCTTATGCAAACAAGGAAAAGGCTGTTTGTATTACTGTGGTTTACATTTCGTGAATAAGTTTAGGCCCCCTAGACTGCTGCTTTATCATAGAGATAGTGAGAGATATTATATTGGTATAACCTCTGGCTATACCAGCTGTGTACAGCTCTCTTTAGAAGTCTTCTATTTTCTTTTTGAAAGGAGATATTTTTCACCTTCTACAAAAGGCTCACTTGTCCCTAGTGTCTCACCTCCACATAGGGGAAGTGGATTTAAAAAAAATACAAGCTTAAACAAGGGTCAGCCAATCACTATAAAGAAAAGTGACAATTCAAGGAGAAGTCAGCTGTACAAAGAACCTTCCGTTTCCGTTCAGGGAAATACAATCCCTTTTCAGCACCTTCTGACTGGCTGAAGGTGATATATAATGCATAATATTATTCCTGAGGGGAATCACAAGCCCTACATGCTTAAAATGATTGGTCAATATCCTGAGAATTTCTAAGACCAGACTGGATGGCAAACTCACAGCAACAGAGTGTGCTTCTTTTGTCCTCTTGAAATTTGCTAGAGAAAAATATGTTTCTCTGTTGGTATAGGCCACAGATATTGTTGATCACATGATGAACGCTTTTGATGTAAAAACAAAGTAGAGAGTTTAAAAGTTGGATGGAACATCTCTGAAAAAGTAGGTTCTGAAACATACCAGCGGTCCTGCTCAGAGCCATCTAGATGATGTGGTGATTAATATCAACAGCTGCTACCATACCACCTGTATTAGTGCTCCCAACCCAGCTAGTGGTGGACCATTGAAGGCGATGGTGGGAATTGAGGGGGAAATATCCTGGTGTAGCCAAAACCAAATGTAGCAGACACCTGGAGCATATAATGCTTTAAGGACTGATACTATTGTGTGGATCCTGCGCTGTTTAGCATTTCCTGCAACATAGCAGGAGGCCCTGATCTTGGTTGGTCCCTAGGCACTAGTACAATAAACATGATTAATACTAGACAAGAAACCTGTTCAGTGCACGGGGCAATGTGTGCTGTGCTCAGCGGCTATAACAGAGCCATATTCACAACAGAGTTTTTCAGCCAGAACCCTAATTACAAAGGGAAATCTAATGGCAAAGAATTAACGAACTGAAAGGAAAGGCTA
This sequence comes from Gopherus flavomarginatus, assembly GCF_025201925.1. Classification (NCBI taxonomy): domain Eukaryota; kingdom Metazoa; phylum Chordata; order Testudines; family Testudinidae; genus Gopherus; species Gopherus flavomarginatus. Next base: position 5,329,402 of record NC_066626.1, on the reverse strand, counting down.
CTTTTTCCTTCATCCAACCTTCCCATACGTCTTGCTATATGTCTGTGCTGGGAGATTCCTTCAAAAAGAAAAAAAAATAGTAAATTTTAAAAGGAAGTTAAACACTGCAGCAATGGAACGCAAAGCAAACTCTAGCATTCGTCTAGGCATTCTTAGTGAGCCCCATTCAGATAGGAACAGTGTCAGTTGGAATCTCTACAAATGAAATCCTCTAGGCAAATTGTTGATGAATACTGAAGTAGCTTACTTGACTGCCAAAGACATTAACACGAAGGAGGCAGGAGGCCTGCTTGCAAAGTGTTGTTTTTCCAGCTTTAACTGAACAATGCTGTGCCTGCCAATGAGAGGAGTGACTCACCATTTACAAAGCGTCTTCTTCAATTGTCTTGGGACATTTGTGTTCTGCATGCAGGGCCATCCTTAGGCATATGCAGCATACACGGCTGCGTAGGGCACCCAAAAATTTGGGGCACCCCTGGGTCTTAGTGTCCACCCTTCTGCCTCTTCCTAATCCTGTTGTGACCCTTCCTGCAGGCTCCCCAGGATTTCCAGGTTTGTGGATCTTGGTTAGTAGATAGAATAATGCCGGTTGGGGCTCTAAAGGTATGTTGATTTGTGGGACAGACTAACACAGCTCTCCCTCTGATAATTGACACCATGCAAGATCCACAAACCTGGACACACCACACGATCCATCCTCTACAGCCAAGCACTGAGGTTCAACAGCATTTACTCCAACCCCTCAGACAGAGACCAACACCTACAAGATCTTCACCAAACATTCTCAAAACTATGATACCCACATGAGGAAATAAGGAAACAGATCAACAGAGCCAGATGTGTACCCAGAAGCCTCCTGCTGCAAGACAAACCCAAGAAAGAAACCAGCAGAAATCCACTGGCCATCACCTACAGTCCTCAGCTAAAACCTCTCCAATGCAGCATCAGTGATGTACAACCCATCTTGGACAATGATCCCTCACTTTCATAGGCCTTGGAAGGCAGGCCAGTCCTCGCCCACAGACAACCTGCCAACCTTAAGCATATTCTCATGAGCTACCACTCACCACACCATAGTAACTCTAACTCAGGAACCAATCCATGCAACAAATCTCAATGCCAACTCTGCCCACATATCTACACCAGCAACACCATCAAGGAACCTAACCAGATCAGCCACAACATCACCAGCTCATGCACCTGCACGGCCATCAATGTAATATATGCCATCATGTGCCAGCAATGCCCCTCTGCTATGTACATCAACCAAACTGGACAGTCACTACGTAAAAAGATAAATGGACATAAGTCAGATATTAGGAATGGTAATATGCAAAAACCTGTAGGAGAACACTTCACCCTCCCTGGACACACAATAGCAGATTTAAAGGTAGCCATCCTGCAGCAAAAAAAAACTTTGGGACCAGACTTCAAAGAGAAACTGCTGAGCTTCAGTTCATCTGCAAATTTGATACCATCAGCTCAGGATTAAACAAAGACTGTGAATGGCTAGCCAACTACAAAAGCAGTTTCTCCTCCCTTGGTGTTCACACCTCAGGTGCTAGAAGAGGGCCTCACCCTCCCTGATTCAACTAACCTCGTTATCTCCAGACTGATTCTTGCCTGCATATTTATACCTGCCTCTGGAAATTTCGACTACGTACATCTGACGAAGTGGGTATTCACCCATGAAAGCTCATGCTCCAATACGTCTGTTAGTTTAAAAGGTGCTACAGGATTCTGTCACTTTTTACAGATCCAGACTAACACGGCTCCCCTCTGATACTTAGCACAACGTTGGAACTGTTAAAGAGCCATTCAAGGGGCAATGAAGCTATTTAATAGGCATTTGTCAACCCCCAGGTATCTACTGTCAGTTTCTGAATGTACTGACACAAACAGCTGTGCATCACTGTCATATTTACTCAGAACGTTAGTCAACAGGACCGTAGTTTAAAATTTTCTTTAAAAATATTTCATTGGTGTGTTGGTGACGATTATAAAATCATATCTGTAAAAAATCCTTGCATAGATTTTTAGATGCACAATCTGAGTATTCATCTTTAGGCTTAAAAGCTTGGATCTTCAGCCATATAGTTTTTAAAATAAATCCTTCAAAAGACCCCGCTTACCTAAAATACACTTGAGGCCGGGCTGCTGTCAGGCATAGGGGCACCAGTTTAACAATACCACATAGGTCCCCATAAATCCTAGGGCCCACCCTATCTGCATGTCAGTCATGACAAATGGAGTAAGCAGCTCTTACATAGCAACGGCACCCGGATTGTACCAGGCTGGATCCTCACGTGGGGTCAGTCAGTGCAGCTCCATGATAGCCCCAAAAGAATCTCACTGATAAACCAGGCCCTTTTTTTGCAGAGGCACATCTCTGGACTATCTAAGCAGTGGTTTACAAAGAGATGTGTACCCCTCAGTGCAGAGAAAGTGGCTGTTGACCAGTTATTAGTACTGAATAAACTACACAGCACCATGACACATTCTGGTACTATTTAACTTGCTCTTCAGAATGAGATGTTTAACCTATAAAATAAGATGCGTGAATTTATGATCACACTGTTACTGTATAGTTGATGTTCTGATTTATTATTTTACTGTTTGTAGATGTACATGGTCTGGTGAAGTCAGAGATCAGTGCCATAGAAATAAAATGTTTCTGTATTCAAGGGTTTTCAATCCCAGAACCCGATCCAAAGCCCATTCAAGTTACTGGAAATTTTTCCATTGACTTTAAGTCCTAAGAGATCAATTCAGCAAGTTGCTAAGCACTTCCTGCAAGGTGATAAATGCAGTCACAACGACTGAAGCCAATCAGCATTGATTGGGACTACTGTGAGGGGTGAGGTCCTAAAAACACAAGCCAGAGAACAACCCGAGTCTTGACTGTTTCATGGAGGCTGTGAGAGTTGATGGATGGGGAACTAGTCTGGAACTCAGGAGAACTGGATTCTACTCCTGGCTTTGCTGGTGATCTTGAGCAAACCACCCCACTCCTTTTGTCTGTTTACACTGTAAAATCTTCTGGACAGGGACACTCTTGCTATATGGTGGTAGAACACCCAGTATAATGGACATTGGTGTCAGTGCTGCTCTACATAAAAGTGGAGTATAAAGGATTTTGGAAATCTCTTGAGGGAAGTCACTTGGCATTCATTGGTAAGAAAGCCAGTTCAGGTGAATAGTAGGGTATGGAAACAGGAGTTGGCAATACAGTAAGGAGTGGAGAAACCTTGGCTGTAGCATACAGTGCAGAAAGAGACATCTGGGGAGCAGGTAGAATTCTAGGCTATAAATATGTGTTAAGTATTGCTCAGCACTATCCGCGTGCCTGCGGAAGGTCCACCGGAGTCGCGGGATCGGCGACCAGCAGAGCGCCCCTTGCAGCATGCCGCCATGCTTGGAGCGGCGAAATGTCTAGAGCCACCCCTGGTATTGATATGTTACCACCTTTGCAAAATTCATTATATGTAATCTTTAAAGCCAGCTGCCCTGCAAGGGGGTTCTTTAAATTCACGACTCCTTTCAGGAGATCATGAAGAACGTAATTATAGTGCCAGGAGTATTTTAGGAGTCAGAGATGTAAATTGTGAGCATTCTCTTAATTGAAGTGGCAAGGATGGCGAATATTTATCAAAGGCACATTTTCTCTCAAGTATCTCTTGGGTGTTTGAGCTAAGTGGGGGTTAATAAAAGCAAACAGATACCCAAGAAGTGTTAAAGAGTCTGACACCTTCTCAGACAATCAGGTTTCACCTGCGTCCATCTGATGTGATTGTCCTACCAGTTTTCTAGATGTGCCTAGAGACTATCTGGGAAAAGAGCTTTTCAAAGATTTTCCACTTAAAATCAGAATTAGGGATTCAATTTCATTCCAAAGCTTAGAAAATATCAGCATCTAATGTACAAAAGTAGAATCACTTCCCCTTTCAATTTCTGTTTTAAAGTCAGGCCACAAAGAAAGGTCATCTCACCTTTCCTTTTCCCTTTGCAGGTCACCCATGTGCACTCCTTCCCCTCCACAGTGTTTTGGTACATTTCTGTTTGCAAGAAAGATACAGGGGAACATTAGTGCAAGAATTGCCCTCTAGTACATCTGGACATGCAGTTCGCTGCATTGATTGGGAATTCTGAAGATAACAATGAGCCCAATGACTTATTTTAGCCCTAAATGAAAGGAAGAAGCTGAGGGGAAACAAGTTTTTCTTGCACTGTAATGTTTTTGTGCCCGTAAATTGACTCTGTGCCGTCTGCATTGGTTCACTGATCCATATCCCAGCTCGGGCAAACAATTTGTTCTCCGTAACATATTTTGAATAAAAAAAGACTTCTACATGAACGTATGCCTGGGGGGTACTTTAAAATGTCACAGTCTATGAGGCTTCTCTTGAAATCTGTGCCTTACACAACGCGGAGTCTCAACAATACACTGACTATAGGGGCATTCCTAGCCCCTGGAGTCACTTTCAATATATCAAAAGATTTCTCCCGCTTAACTGATGTGGAAAAACAAAATATGCATTAAACCAATTGCCCCCCCCTTTCCCAAAACAAAGGACTGAGAGTTACTTTTTCATTTGAAAAATAGAACGCTAAGCAGTAAATAGGGCTGTGTGATTCAGCCCTGACAACCCATCAGAGAAATCCAGCAGAAACGGGGAGCGGGGAGATGGAAGGACTCCAGTCATAAGAGGACTAGTGCTTAGCTGCTAATACAGTTGACAGCTTGCTTCCTCTGTTCTTAGAGCACTGCAGACAGAATCAATTAGGCTGACCCCCAGAGGCCGGCTTGTAGATGAACCGGGACATGTCTAAGGTCATTTAGGACCCTCCTGACCTTTCTTCCAGACTGAATAATTGCTAGTCTGAGTCAGAATCCCCCAGCGGTCCTGTGATATTTCAGATAAACTCAGGTGGGTTTGGAGATGGGGGCCTCGTGTTTATTTTAGCAGCTGTGTAGCTGGACAGGAGCATTGGAGCCAGGGCCGTCCTTAGGCATAGGCAACATAGGCAGCTGCGTAGGGCACCTGAAAATTTGGGGCACCACTGGGTCTTAGTGTCCACCCTCTTGTTTTCCTATCCCTGTTCTGACCCTTCCTGCAGGCTCCCACAGATGGCTGCTCTAGCCTGGTGAGTCTTCCTTGGGAGGGAATCTAATAGTTAAAAGTGAAAAAACCTCCAGCCTGCCAGACCTATTAGCACAACATTGAAACTGTTAAAGAGACATTCAAGGGGTAATAAAACCATTTAACAGGCATTTGCCAACCCCAAGGTATATACTGACAGGTTTCAGAGTGGTAGTCCTGTTAATCTGTATCAGCAAAAACAAGGATGAGTCCTTGTGTCACCTCAAAGACTAACAAATTATTTGGGCATAAGCTTTTGTGGACTAGAACCCATTTCATCAGATGTCCACGAAAGCTTATGCTCAAACAAATTTTTATACTGTCAGTTTCTGACTTTACTGACAAAAACAGTTATGCATTCATGTAATATTCACACAGTTTTTTAAATAAATCCTTCAAAAGACCTCCCTTATCTAAAATACACATTTTAATTACTACAGTTAAAAAAAAAAGTGCTTCCAAGTCTTCCTGTGTCCTTTCTGTCCATCCCTTCACCACCTCTCCCCCCACTCCCCACTGAAGAGAGCCTTAAAGGGACAACAGTCCTTCCCTTCCAGATAGCTGGACAAAGAGTTTCCCTTTCTTTACTTCTGACTATCCGACGAACTAGTTTTAAAAGAACCCTCCAGCAAAATCAGTACCTTAGTAAGACAAAATCCTTGTTATACCTAAAATCTTTGGAAACATATTTTTTTAAAGTTGGTGAAATTTCATAACCATGTCTCTTGTTATGGAGATCACACAAAGTAAATTACTGTTCCCTTTTTCTAAAAGCAATGAACATTGTTATGAACACACTAAACCTCTCTGATTAATTTAAAAGAATGTCTTTGTTTCAGTGAGTTAAATATGTAGTAATCTGGAATGCTGGCTTAAGATTTGAGTACATTTAAAATATAAATTCAGTTTAGAAATACTGATTAAGAAAATGTAAAACAGAGAAGAGCTGCATCATGTATTCCATTATATGTAATGTTGTATTCAGCAGGACAGCTGACTCATCCTTACTATGAAGTTTTTGCAAATAAATCTCTGACAAACTTCAGGGCATATCAAAAAACCTGTGACTGACATTTTTTATTCCCAAATTTTAGTGCTTTTAATTAGGTACTTTTTTCATGTCCATTCTGCATGAGAGAGAGTGCATGGAAGTCTCTGTGGGGAAGTGTGACTCTCCGCCACCATGAGGCGGGCTGGGCATCTCATTATCCTTTGCTGTCAAGTCCCTCCTCCCCCTCCCCCACCAGGCTGTGAGCTTGGGCTGCCATCTGGCATAGGGGCACCAGTTTAATAATACTGCGTAGGGCCCCATAAATCCTAAGGACGGCCCTGATTGGAGCTTGTCAGCACAAACTGACGGTTCACAGAGAGCTCACTGCTTCTGTAAAGATTTAATCCTGCGTTTCTTGGATTTAAAGCATTCCTAGATCAGAGAGGGGAAGGACTGCAGAATGAATGTCCCGTGTTGTAAAATACAGAGTGAAACAAGGGGTCATGTTTTGCTCTCAGTTACACCCGTGGCAAAACTGGAAGCCAAAGGAGTTTATCAGGATAAATTCGAACTGCCTCTAGTCCAAGGTCTTTGCCCTGAAGGTCTTGTCTACATTACCCGCTGGATCAATGTGCAGCCATCGATCCAGCAGGGGTTGATTTACCGCGTCCAGTCTAGATGCGATAAATCGACAGCCGAGTGCACTCTCCTGTCAACTCTGGTACTTCACCAGAGCGACAGATGCAGGTGGAGTCGATGGGAGACCGTCAGCCGTTAACTTACCGCAGTGAAGACACTGCGGTAAGTAGAGCTAAGTACATCAACTCCAGCTGCATTATTCACATAGCTGAAGTTGTGTAACTTGGATCGATTCCCCTCTCCCCTCCCCCCAGTGTAGACCAGGTCCATTTAGTCATCTGATAGTGATCTTGAGTTATTTGGCTTTGTTGCTATTGACTTCCTCCCTTGTGAAAGAACTGCTTTGGGCAAGCTAATCATATTCCAACAAACGGTAAAGGAAATTCCTGAAATACATAACAGTTCCACAAATGCCCCATCATTTATCCACCTGTTTTTCTTGACTTCGGTATATAGATTTCACACTTTCTTTTAGCACCATTTTTTTTAACAGCCATCTACATAAAGAGGCAAAATTGAAGCAAAAAATGATCCTGCAGGCATGGAATAGAAAGTGGATGGCTAATTTTGAAGCAGAAAGTCTCTGGCTGCAAAACCACATTCATTTCCAATATAACACAGGCATTACACCCGCATGGAGCTGTGAATCGAGAGGAGGTAGTGCAAGTTCTTGGGTGCAGATCCTCAAAGGTACTTAGGTAGCCATTGTATCAATGGAAGTTAGGAGCCTGGGGCCTCTAATGCACTGATCCTATGATGAACTTTAATGAGAGGAACTAGAGATGGCAAAGACCTATTAGCTCACCCAGCGCCTCCCAGCCGATGTAGATTGTAACAATGGGCAAAAGTGAGAGCTTCTCCTGGTGTAAATTAGAACCATGCTGATTTACACTAACTCAGGATCTGGCCTGAACTTTTTTCATTAATGCAATAGAGCTGGATGGAAAAAAATGTCTCCCTGGAAAGCCTGAAAATTTCAAATGAAACGGAGTTTTGACAACTGTTTTCATTTCATAATAAAGTCAAGAAAAACATTGGTAGAAAATTCTGAGTTTGCAAAAATTTTGGGCCAGAACTTAAAAAAAAAAAAAATTAAACAAGAATTTTTTTCAGGTTGGGGAGAGAGAGGGAGCAGAAATTGTGTTATAGTTTCCACCCAGCTCTAAAAATGAAACAGGAGAGGAACAGGGCTTGTCTTTTTATTTTGTTTGCGCCACTACAAACACAATATCATCTAGGGTTGCTAGATGTCCAGCTTTAAACCAGAAAGTCCAGTCCAAAAGGGGACCTGGCAACATCTGGTCAGATGTACTGAGTGTAGGCGGGGCCTCAAGGGAAGAGGTGAGGCAGGGCGGGACCTTGGAGAAAGAGGCAGAGCATGGAGATCCGGTTTTCAAAAATTAGGAAGTTGGCAGCCATAATATCACCTGCAGAACATAAGAACGTCCATACCAGGTCAGATCAAACGTCCATTTAGCCCAGTATCCTGTCTTCCGACAGTGGCCAATGCCACATGCTTCAGAGGGATTGACCAGAACAGGTAATCACCAAGTGATCCATCCCCTGTCTCCCATTCCCAACTTCTGGCACACTAGGCTAGGGACACCATCCCTGCCCATCCTGGTTAAAAGCCGTTGATGGACCTATCCTCCATGAATTTATCTTGTTCTTTTTTGAACCCTGTTATAGTCTTGGCCTTCACAAACATCCTCTGGTAAAGAGTTCCACAGGTTGACGCTACGTTGTGTGAAGAAATACTTCCTTTTGGTTGTTTTAAAGCTACTGCCTATTAATTTCATTTGGTGAACCCTAGTTCTGAGAAGGATGAAATAACACTTCCTGATTTACTTTCTCCACACCAGTCATAATTTTATAGCCTTCAAACATATCCCCCCTTAATGGTCTCTTTTCCAAGCTGAAAAGTCCCAGTTTTATTAATCTCTCCTCATATGGAAGCTGCTCCATACCTCTAATCATTTTTGTTGCCCTTTTCTGAACTTTTTCCAATTGCAATATATCTTTTTTGAGATGGGGCAATGTGTATTCAAGATGCGGGTGTGCCATGGATTTATATAGAAGCAATATGATATTTTCAGTCTTAAAATTCACACTGAACTAAGAGCAGTCCCAGCCTGAAGTGGATCTTACTAATGTTTTCTGATGCTCAAATCATCACAGGAATCCTAAAAAGCGATGCAGTATCTCCACCTATGGAGCCAAGCTGCATTAAACAGGTAGACACTGGAATTGACTCTGACAGTTTTATAGGGCTTTTTTCACTGGCCCTGACAGAACGTGTATTCAAGAGCTTTTAGACCTGTCAAACACACTTACCAAGAGCACTGCTAATACAGCCTTTCAAAGTACAGTAGTACCAATGACACAGCAAGCCTGCTCCTTTCACACTGACTGGGGAACCAGCGCAGAGCTAAGTAAAAAAAACAGCAATGCAGATCAGGTTTTCAGGCAGATGGGAGGAAAATGCAGTGCCAGCCTCTGCTCAGCCTGGGGTTTAGGACCAGATTTCGCACTCTTGGGGCTTGTCTATACCAGGAGATTTGTGCATGGCAAGCTGGGGGGCAAGTCTATTGCTCTAAATATTGCACAGCGTGCTGTGATCTACCCCACCTTGAAGGAGGGGTAGATCTGAGTGCACTGCGGAATGGTCAGTGAGTGGCAGCAGGTTCCACCTGGCCTGTTAGTGCACAGTGGGTTAGCAAACTGTAGATTTACAGCCTACCTTGCTGTGCACTAACTGTGTAGACAAGCCCTGGCGCACCATCAGTAGTAGCATCCTGCGGACGTAGCCCCCTTGATTTTAATGGAATGGCTCATGGGGCAAGATGTAAGTGTGGCCCAGATCTCCCCATTTACACTCTGAGTCAGCAAACCACTTGCGTGCTTGCTTACCATCAGACGTGTGTTACAGTCCTATTGAAACCTATGGTACTTAAGCGTGAGGCTTAGTGTCTTTCTGAACAGGGATGCTTGACTGAATTGGGGCCCTAGGGTATCGGCCATGGGTCCAGTTCTTCCCTTGATTACACAGGTGCAACTTGCAACCAATCCAATATTTAAAGTAGTCCAAGCCAAATATGCAGTTGTCCAGTAAGTGGTGGTCACTCAACTGGGTTAAAAATCAACACCCTTCAATATTAGGGGGTGATGGAGAGCGCAGTAGAACACCTTTGAATTTTGCTTCCTGTTCCAGGCCACTGCAGATGGAAGGTGCCCTTACCTGGCCAGTAACCATTCAATTCCCGCATGAAAGCAATTCAGGCACAAAAGTTTTGTTGACAGTTTAAGTCATAATAGCTTCAGAGTCACGGAATAACATCAGGAGATGCACAAGAGATCAGTCACTCCCTATACCTGCATGCCTATCTGCAAATGTAGAAGGAGACTCCTGGTATCTAGCCCCTTGTACTTTTGAAGCCTATATTAAAAAACACAACCCATGACTGGGAGCTCTTAGCATCATTGCCTGCAGTAAGGTGCACGGAAAGGAGTGTTTTATGAAGTGCAACTGGTGGATGCTGGATCTGCATCCATGGCTCAGGAGAAAATGCATGTGAAATACAAGGAGATGGGTGGATTTTGGTGACATTTCAAAGGCATTTCATCAGAAAGAAACAGTAAAGAGAAAAAGAAAACCATCCCTGGTGCTGGGCATTGTTTGCTATAGGAACAGAGACCGAGCATCAACAGAATAGGATGTCTGTGGAGCCTGCCGTGGAAATAGACGCCAACAGTTCTCAGTGATGGACAGAAGAAGAGCTCCCTGAGATGGGAGTGGGAAGGGTAGGAACTGGGCAGAGGGACCTGCTTCCTGATTTCTCTTCTCCCACCCACCTTGTCTTTCCAATACCCTGGGAATGACACTGCTACAACCACACAGCACATAACATCTATTTGAGTTACAGAGCATGCAAGCAACCAGGCTGACTCCCCACAACACCGCACAGACCAGGGCAAAGATTAGCAGAAATGGGCAGAGGTGGAGCTAATCTTTATAAGTGGAGGACGTGTAGGCCTGTGCTAAGTAGTTGTGGTATGTTACAGAGTTAAACAACAATATGTAAATGACCAAAAATAAAGTGGCAAATGCCTGCTAATGTGAGAAACTGGAAAGCACAAATAAAGTGAACTAGAGTGCCTGGCAGTGGAAAAGGAGCTTTTGCATAGCAGGCATTGTGGAAACATGGTAGAATGCAATAAATAAATAGAAATCAAATCAATGGGATGCTACCATCCCTGGCATTCAACTATTCAGGGAGGGCCACATTGGGCCCGTAACACTGTGTCTAAAAAATTCCGCAAAATCCAATGAGGTAATGTTCTGAGTGGAGGGGAACCATACAGCTGATATGGATATAAATCCCATAATATAAGCAGGGGGCTCTTAGGGAAAAGATACAGAGCACTCAGTATTTTCAACAGGCAACAACATTTAATGAAGCATTAATAATGGGAGACTAGTTACCCCCATATTAACTACCACAAGATTTGGTGTAACAATGGATTGCTTCTTCTTGGAAAAGCTAGTCTGCAAACATGCTAAAGATGAGGCTACACAAGCAGAGATGTGTCTTATATGGCATGTAAGAGTTGGCTCAAAAAGTAGCTATAGTTGAGTTGCAAACAGTGAACCTAATATAGTTAAGTTCAAGAATCCTCCTTGTGGGAAAAGTATCAAAAACTAGCAGTGAAAGCAAAGAGCTGGCATAAATCATTCCCAGCATGGCTAAGAAGCACAACCAAACTGGAACTAGTATTGTTTAATGTGCTTATTCCAGATCTGGAAAAGGTAGCAACATCTGCAGGCATGAACTATTTTGTTTAGCGATGACTATGAAAGCTTTCAGACTGGTGCACGGGCAGCATGAGGGCACAATACAAGAAGATACACAACTGAAGGAATGATCTGATCTACTCATATATTATTGGATTTTAAATTAACTGTTACCACACTGGGGAAAGATGAGTGTCACTGTGGACAGTTTAATTAAAAACACTTGTTCTGTGTGCACCAGCGGTCAAAAAAGCAAATGAAATATTATCCTGTATTTAGTGAAAGGGATTAAAAAATAAAACAGCAAATATGATAATGTCACTTGTAAAACAACAGCACTCCCTTGACTGGAGCGTTTTTTTCAGTTCTAGTCACCACGTCTAAAACATGCTATTGCAGAACGAGAAGGAGTCCAGGGGTGGGTCACTAAAATGGACAGAAGCCTGGAAAGTTGCATTCTGTATGAGAGATTGAAAAAGCTGGCGAGTTTAGACTAGAGATATTATAGAAAGGGGGCATGATAGTGACAGAAAAAATAATGAATGTGTGAAGGTCAATCAACCATTCCTATTTACTAGTCCCCTTATAGAAGCACAAGCTGACTCAATGAAAAGGAAAAAAAAAACCTAATGTAACAGTGATAAAAGGAAATACATTTTTACACACCCCATACTTAACCTGTGGAACTCATTGCCACATGATATCACTGACATAAAAAGCTTAGAAGGATTAAAAAAGATGGGAAAGTGAGACACAGAACGATCTGGGCTAAGATTTTCAAAAATAGGGATAAAGATAGGCTGCTAAGCCCTAGTATAGTCTCCTAAATAAGCGGGTTGTTTTTCTAAAGCACCTTTGCAAATCTGCTTATTTAGGAGCCTAACGAGACTTTTATTTTTGAAAACCTCAGTCTAAGTGACTTGCCCCAGGTCACACAGGAATTTGTGACAGCATCAGGCTCTGAGCTTCAATCTGCTGAAGCCCCCCAAGCTCTTAAGCACAAAAGCATCTTTCCTCCTCAAACTCACCCCCTCCTGGGGGTTTGGTTGCATTAGTAGCTCAGTTAACACTAACAGAGTTAAACCCCGGGCTGGGCTGTTCCAATGATCATCTCTGACCCTCAGAAGTTCCAACGTTCTTATATCCTGGTGGAGCTGATTCAAGCCACCTGATTGCATGACTCTGCATCAGTTTAATTGTGTCTTTATATAGGGTTGAGGCCCTTGGTAACAGGATGACTTAACACGAGAGCTCTGTGTCCCAGATTCTGCCACCCTCTCACACTCACTATGTGGATATATCAGGCCAGCACAGGAGGGGCAGGTTTCCTTGAGGTGCATGGGCTGATGCTTAGCTGTCAAAGTGAACCATAGCTTCATGTGCATCGAGGAGAGACAAGAGATTCTGTTGCTTCAATCGCCCAAGAGCTCTTGTGCAGTCCCCTCTGGCTGAAGTAGGCCGTGTTTGCATGCAACAAGCCTACCTGCTAAAGGATAACTAAACAGGTCCCGTTGGCTTATAGCAGCTTTGGAAACCTGGTTGGCCATTCAGATCCCTGCTACACTGAGCATGTTGTGCATCTGTCTCTCAAGCAGCTCCACAAGCAAAGATGCTCCATGCAGGAGAACTGCTGGATAGCCACATATACTCTGTCATCTTATAGCTCACAGCTGGGACTTCGGGGGACCTACAAGATCTGTAGGCCACAGCTAGGGGAATGAAGTGACCGAGAAGAGCCCAGCCCTTTTGTGAGTAGCGTGAATTCTGAATGGTATGTGGCTGGTCCATGAAACTGGCCCCAGTAAAACCTCGTGGGGATGCTGGGCCAATGCTTCTCCTTCAGAAACAATGGGAGTCACGCTGCTTTACCTCCTACCTGATAAGTGTGAAATGCTTCCATGTCCTGGTTCCGACTGAGAATCTCCCTCGTGTTGCAAAATGTGCTTCCATTGCCGATGCTGTTAAAGCATGGCAGAAACTAAGCAGCTGTTCTGGGCTGTAGAATGAAGACAGGCTTTAAATCTGTAGCAGAGGATGGGCTTCCCACCCCCGCTGGAAGCCTTGGTGGGGTGCATGGACTGGCATGGGTAGAGGCTCCGATTTTATTGAAGAGCTACCTAGGAGGGCATGAGGGGCGCAGGTTCGGGAGGCTAGCGTAAGATTTCCAGGCCTTTGTTCAGTTTTGTTTAATGTCTGAATAATAAAGATCTGTTCTGCTTCATGGCCTGCGACTCAGAACCCCTCTCTATAATGTATGAAGTGCTTCAGTGCTGTCAGCAAACATCAAGCTGAGTTTTGACAAAATATTTACCCTGAGCTTCACTGCCTAGCTCAGTGCTGTTGGAGACATCTGCTCCCTGTCTCCAGAGCAGCTGTCTGGGGACCGGCGTGTCCTGCCACTTCACTGCACAGCAGTGCTGGCCTCGCCCTGCAGCGGATGTGATCACTTCCAGCCCCTCGGCAAAGACTCTCTCTTCATACCCTTGTGCTGCAGCATGGATGGAGACTCAACCGTCCTTTTGTCTTTTTGCTTCTGACTGGGGCTGGAGAGGAAGGTTTCAAAATGGAGAGAGCAAAATGCTGTCAAGTCTTTCACCTCCCCTCTGCTCCTCAGAAGAGATGCACCCCACTAAAGCTATGCCAAGGGATGGATGTGCTAAATCCATTACATAACCACAACCACAGCAGATGAGAGTTACAGGTTACAGGTACTGGAGTTAGGAATGGCCATTAAGCCAATCCCTGGCTAGGAGAGCAGGACACAATCCCTTGATCCTGTTCCTCCCGTCCCCACAGGGACTAGACTTTGCATGGAAGCTGAAAGGTCCCTCACAGACAGGGCTGGAGTAAAGCAGGAGCTTTAGGGGCTGCAGCCCAGGGCCCCAGTTCAACGGGGGCCCTGCACAAATAAATCACAGGCAGTGATCGCCAGGCCACTAAAAGGGGCGCTCAGGCAGGCTGCCTGCCTGCCATGGGCCCAGGCCACTCCCAGAAGTGGCTGGCACATCTCTGTGGCCCCCGGCCGGGGGGAAGGTGGCTCTGTGTGCTGCCTCCGCCCCCAGCACTGTCCCCGCAGCTCCTATTGGCTGGGAACTGACCAATGTGAGCTACGAGGGTGGCGCCTGCAGGCATGGGCAGCACACCGAGACCCACTGCCCCCCAGGGGCTGCAGAGACGTGCTAACAACCAGCTGCTTCCAGGAGTGGCATGGGGCTATGGCAGGCAGGCAGGCAGGCAGGCAGCCTGAGCCCTGCTGTCGTCGGCCGGGAGCTGCCTGTGGTAAGTGCCTCCTAGTCAGAGCCTGCACCTTTCACCCCCTCATGCACCCCAACACCCTGCCCCAGGTAAATATCCTTCTCCTGCACCCAAACTCCCTCACAGATCCCACACCTCAATCCCATGTCCCAGCCCCCTCCTGCACCAAACTCCCTCCCAGGATACAGACTTGTATACAGGGGCCCCACAAAGTCTAATCGCCCCAGACCCACAGGAGCGTTAATCCGGCTCTGTTCACAGACAGCCTCATTTTGCTGCAATACCTCAGGCACGGCTGGGTGACTTAAGGACACGTCCTTAGCTCCAGAATATCTCCACTGGATTAGCTAATACTAGCTGACTTCAATTGCTAAACCCCCTCCTTTGGAGCCCGTTGCTTTTTGTGGATCTGAGTCTGAAATGCACAGTTTTCCTCTCTCCTCTAAAAGGGAGTATGGTGTGGGTGCGGGGGGGGGGGAGCAGAAGAACAACCCTTACACTTCCCAATTGCCCTCTGGGGTCCACCTCTTTCACACTAGTTTTAATCCCTTCCTTCCAAACTCCCACATTTCAGCCAAAATCAAGGATTCAAATCCAAATCAAATTCACAGCCAGAGGGGTCACTGTTGCACACTCCACATCACTCCCTTCCTCTGATGTGCTCTTACGGCATAAACTCAGTCTCGTGAGCAAAAGAACACACACTGCATCTTGCAGAGTCTGTCCTGTGTAGGTGTCACACCAATGGGTAGGATCAAATCTTGGACCTCTGGAGCTAAATGCATGAACCGCTGCTGATCGAGCTAAAAGCCACCTGACCCTTAGCTGAGGTGGTAGCTGACTCATTAATCTCTAAGTGGTCTTGGTGCCACTAGCGGGGACAGAGCACCACACCCAGGAGGTGGGTGGATGGGTTACATAGGTTCTTACACTGCACCCATCATTGCGGTGTTTGGGCACTTATTCGGTGTCACCTGTATGGCAGGACAGAGCTCTGGCTACCAGGCTGTCTCCATACTAGGAGTAAGATCTTGTCATTGGTATGGAGGCGAATGTCAGCTGACACACAGTTTTAAGAGACATCTTACAAAAATCAACTTCCCCAATATTTCACTTTCAGGAACTTCAGTTTGTTGAACGTTTAGAAGCTTCCCAGTCTGAAGAGCCTGTCAGAATCTTGAGTGAGTGCAAATGTCAATGTATCTTGGGAGATGCTTTTCCCCCATACTTGCGCTATTAGTTGCATTACGATAGCCCCAGTCTCTAGCTCAGAGTGCTAGGTACAGTACAAAGGCACCAGGAAGGATAATCTTTCCCTGAGAAGTTTATAATCTAACTGAACAGACAAACATGGAAAAGGAAAGAAGTCAGAGCCAGGACAGGAATCCATGTCTCTTGAACCCCAAGCCAGAACTATCCTGCCTCCCTTGTAACTGTGCCACTGGATGTTATCAAGTTATGCTGCTCCCCCAGTGGGGAGCTCCCATAGCAAGAGCATCCCATAACTGGTCCTTAGTCAGCATCGTCCCATTTCCCACTTTCCTCAGCCCTTCAGCCAGCACCATCCCTCAATGGGGAATGCATCACACACAAAAGGGGTGTTCAGGGGCAGCAGGATGTATATGGGAAGATGGGACACCCCCCAGTAGTGGTGGCTGGAGGAAGATCCTTCACTGGTTCAAATTCTCCTAGATACGTTGTCTTCACTTGAGCACCAGGCAGGGTACTGCTCCTTCCTGCCTGCAGGGACCAAGGCAGACTGAATGCCTCTGCGTAAACTGGGCAGGAGAAGGGACTGCTACACCATTTACAATGGGGAAGCATGAGTTTCCCCTAGCACTCTTCCAGGGCCACTAGGTTGTGTGGAGGAGCAGGAATTAGGTCCATTGTCCATGCCCCTTTGGGGCATCCTGCCTTGTTGCAGATGTGACAGCTCCACTGGTGTTTGCATGCAGGAGGTAACTTTAGCCCTGTCTGGGCCCTCTGCACTACAGAGACTTCACCCGTGACCACATTTCCAGTGCTTCCAGGTGGTCCCATGCAGGCTGTCCATGGTCTTTCCTTCTTATGCACCTGCACCAAAGTGAAATGTCTCAGCTAGTTTCTCATTGGTTCTTTGCCTGAGAGTAGCTGTCATTTAAAATCCATAACAACAGTGAAGTCCCTAGTGGCCTTCATTCATCTCGATGATGAGTTAACTCAGTTGCCAGTGATGACAATTTAAACCTCTACACAGATTACAAATCCAATGCTCATGTGCGAAAGAAGAGGGACGGTCACAGATCCATACAATTTGCTGTGAGAGATGTCCCATCTGGAAGCCACAAGTGGATGGAGTTTGAGGAAGCTCATTGCTTGTCTTTCACCTCATTCAAGGAGCCCAGAAAGCTGCACAAGCTCCTGTGTGCTGTGTCGCTTTTAGCAACCCCCAGGGTGTATTTTCTGGGCGGAGCATGGAAGAGTATCACTAACTTTTCCCCTCCAGTCTGACTCTTGGATTGTGGTTGGCAGCAAAAACAAGGAGCACGTGTTTCTCTATCCTTTCCCTTGTAACTACTTTATCCATCAATTCTTGAAAGAAAACCTGCCCCAAACAAGACATCTGGCTGATTTGTTGCTCTCTTGTTTTCAGGCATCATCATTCCATGGCAGCCTGAGCCATTCTTCCTATCCTCCACCCTTGCCCCAGGGGAAATCTTTCCCTTTATATCTTCACTATCATGACACCTCTCTCTGATGCTTCCTGAATACAGGATTATTGTGACATAGAGGGATATTGTTATGATACCAGTTTAAGAAAAAAAACAGGTTAAAAAAGGGTTCTGATGAGCAGCATGCTCCCTCTGCAAACTAGGCAGCAAGAGGGACAGCAGTGACAAAACTACTTCTCTGGGGGTGGTAATAATTCACACTCAGTGAAAAGCACTCAGTGTCAGACCTCAGTGGAGTGATGCTGATATACACCAGCTGAGGTGCTGTCCTATCAGAATACCTTTGTGGAAGCTCTCAGTAACCCAGATGATAAAGGACAATTAAGTGATCTCCCATCAATCGTTGAGTATGGGCCATCCATCCTGATGGAATTGGCATCGTTAGCACTACAAAAAGTAATTTTTACTCTGTTGACAGTCACGCCTTCTTGTCAGCTGTTGGGAATGGGAAACATCCACCCTGATTGAATCTTTGACCCCCCCACTTGGTAAGGCAACTCTCATCTTTTCTTGGGCTGTATATTTATGCTGCCTACTGTAATTTTCACTCCATACATCTGAAGGAGTCATAGCCCATGAAAGCTTATGCTCTAATAAATGTGTTAGTCTCTAAGGTGCCACAAGACTCCTTACTGTTTTTTTCTTATCACAGCTAGCAAATGCAAGAATTCACCAAATCCTAGTTTCTAGGTTAGGCTAGCACTTCTTAACTCACTACTATATGGCTTCTGAGATAAAGAGCAGCAGCCGGTCATCATGAGTACACGGCTGGAGAATGAATTATGTAAGCTCCAGACTCTTTGGAGAGTCATTTCTGGGAAGGGGAGGGGATTGGTGAAGCAGTTTGGCTACAGAAGGCTTGTGTAAAGATGATGGCTTTTATTCAATAGACCTCAAACGGAAAAAAAAAGCAGATTTTAGCTTTTGTTCACTGAGATACTGGCCAGTTTAGTTCTGTGATGTATCAGGTTAAGGTATTGCAGAGGTAAGGTCTATAGGAGACCTGGGGGTGTATTAGTGATGGGCAATTAGAATTAATGCCAGGGGAAAAACTCTCATATGAAGACTGGAATTGTTACCTTAGAGAGGAGACAAATAAAAGGAAACACGATTAAAGTATGCAAAACAATCAACAGTCGGGAGACGGGCGGTCAAGAATTTCTATTCACCCCTCCTGGAACAAGATGATGCAGGTACCAAAATGGCTAATCTCATTCAGGGGTGTATTAACAGGAGTGGTGTATGTACGACACGGGAGTAACTGTCCCACTCTATCCTGTACTGGTGCTGCCAATTCTGGCACCACCCTTAAGGAAAGATGCTGCTAAAGTAGGGAGAGGAGATCAGAGGAGAGCAACAAAAATGATGAAAGGTTTAGAAAACCTGACCTTGAGGAAAAGTTAAAAGAATGGGCAAGCTTAGTCTTGAGAAGAAAAGTCTAAAGAAGGCGCATGGCAACAGCCTTCAAATATGTTAAGGGCTGTGATAAAGAGGATGGTGATCAGCTGTTCTTACTATCAACTGAAGGTAGGTCAAGGTCAAGAAGTAATCGGCTTAATCTGCAGTAAGGGAAATTTAGAGTAGGTATTAGGAAAAACTTTCTAACTATAAGTATAGTTGAGATCTGGACTAGGCTTCCAAAGGAGGTTGTGGAATGCCCATCAGAGGAGTTTTTTAAGAAAAAGTTGAACAAACACTTGTCAGGGATGGTCTAGGTTTACCTGGTCCTGTCACAGCACAGGGAGGCTGGAGTAGATGACCTCTTGAGGTTCCTTCCAGCCTGACATTTCTGTGGTTTTAGAACTGTAGCAAGGCACCAGTCTTTGCTATAGTTAAAGTTAAGACCAGCTTTCTGGTTAAAGCTCAACTTTTCTACATGTTCTAAAACATGGGTAGGTAACCTATGGCACGTGAGCTAATTTTCAGTGGCACTCACAGTGCCCGGGTCCTGGTCACCCGTCCGGGGGGCTCTGCATTTTAATTTAGTCTCAAATGAAGCTTCTTAAACATTTTAAAAACCATATTTACTTTACATACAACAATAGTTTTATATATTATAATCTATAATTATAGATTTATAGAAAGAGACCTTCTACAAACATTAAAATGTATTACTGGCACGCAAAACCTTAAATTAGAGTGAATAAATGAAGTCTTGGACACCGCTTCTGAAAGGTTGCTGATGCCTGTTCTAAAATCTGCAGTTACTTGGATTACCATGACAATTGGTGCACCTCATGGAGATGCAAGGTAGGGTTAAGTGGTCCAAATTTGGGTCATTTGATGAAGGGGCTTCTGACTGAAACAAAAACAAAACAAAACAACACAAGAGTTTCTTACAGTTGATGGATTCCACCCATATTTTTTTTTTGCCCAGATCTGGAAATCAAACCATGACTCCTCTCCTGGCACAGGGGTGTCTATTGCTGCCCTTGTGCCCCAGCTAGTGGCTGGCTTCTGTTGCTCCTTTACCGGAGCAACTGAACATGGTTTTGGGAAGAGACTTAAGCTCTCAAGTTAGCCACGTGTCTAATGCTCACAAGCTAAATGGAGTACACTGAGCATGCACTGACAGAAGAGGGTTTCCAGTCAGTTTTCACTCTGTTCCCAATTAACTGTTTTCTCAGCTATTCAGGTTAAACCATTTCTTCTCGGCAGTATTGACTTCCCTCACTAACGGCTGGATCCACATTTTTGACAAAGGAACAGGTTGAGGTTCCTGTCAAATCAAAATTTCTGTCTCCTGAATCTCAGCTGAAGATGATTTAAGAAAGAAGTATAAGAAAGGGGAATGGAAGATATAAAGTACTCCTCCCTTTCTCTCTGCTCATAGCATCTAGAATGCCTGAATGACAAGGAAAGTAACAGTGAACTGGGAGAGGGGTCCAGGCTGAAGGAATCTAGCCTGGAAGTCTGCTAGAGCATGTGGAAAGAGAGAGAGACAGACCTTTGCTTTGAATTCTTTTAGCTATTTAAGTTAGGTGTTAGTTGTGTTTTTACCTTTTATTTCTTTGTAGCCAGTTCTGACTTTTATTCCTTTTTACTTGTAATCACTTAAAATCTATCTAGCTTTCTGTAGTTAATACATTTGTTTTATCTAAACCAGTGTGTTTGAATTGAAGTGTGTGGGAAACTGCATTTGAGATAACAAGGCTTCTGCATATTATTTTCTATTAATAAAATGCCAGACTTGATATGAGCTTGTATCGTCCAGGCGAGTGCTGAGCAGTACAAGATGTACCTTTTCAGGGGGAAGTCTGGGACTAGGAATTTGCGGGTGTAAGTAGGGATCTCTGAGGAGCAAAGTTACCATGCAGGTGTCTCAAAAACACAAAAAAGTCTGTGCAGCTGCCAAGGAGAAATTACTGACATGCTCAGAGACTGCATCCCTTTCTACAAATATGCTCCAGCTCAACCATGAGCTATGGACTTGCTGCCAGAATGTGGGGTGGCATTCTATGGCTTTTGCTATGCAGGTGATCAAAACAATCCCTTCTGGCCTTAAAAACTATAAAAATATCACCCTGATAGGAGTGATACAAGAATCAGAACAGCACAGAAGCTTCAGCCAGTAGGAATTCTGGGCAGGTTTCCAATTGGAAATGCACACAGAATATGCTGTAGAAGACACCTCTTTGGTTTTTTGCCTCCCTGCTCCCTCAGGGTGATGATGCCACAACTATGTAGCACAGCAGCAATGGAGTCAAGATTGTAAGCCCTCCCCCCCGGCCCAGAAGTTAGGAGAACTATTATATTTAATTATTTTTAGAAACAGTGAGCAATGGCTAGAGTAAAATGGGACAGCTTCACTTTTCTGCTCCCACTGGCTGGCCCCACTCTGACAGTACGCCTGCTTTGCATCACGGGGGGCGGGGGCACACTCTGATTATTTTATTTTTAATGAGGGAGAAAAGTTTAGGAAAAAATGGCCCTTGCAAGCAGATAATAGAATGAGTTAGTTTTTTAAGAAGTGGTGAAAAGCTCTTGTGCACCTCAACTGGGTTCTTCACTTCCTGTCCTAATTAATTTTTTATCATCACTCACTGCTGGTGCCTCCTCCTGGTCACTCTGAGGATTAGTTCAAGGCCGATGCCCCCCTGGCCCATGACTTGCACACTGTAACTCTATCTCTGCATCTGCCTGCAGCCCCTCTTGCAGCCTCAGGAACTGCTGCACCCTCTTCACAATTCAGCCCTCTCATTGTGTCACCATCTCTGTTGCCGGCTTCTGGGGGCTAGTGCCTCAGTCCAAGAATCATGCCAATGCTCCAGGGCCCAGTAGTGGGGACCTGGATCCACCCACTACTCCAGATCCCAGCCGAGGGACCCTTTGGATAGCAGCCTCCAGCTGCACCTCTAATTCCTCTCACTGCTGCTACAGTCCCCTAGACCACTTCCCCTCAACCCCAGCATCTTCTTCACCCTTACCTCAGGGCACACAACTGCTCAGTCCCTTCAGTCAGCCAGGAGCTTTCTCTTGCTCCCCTAGTTCCTGCCAGCAACTGACCTGTCAGTGGTGCCAGCTTTCTTTCAGACTATTAGGGACCCAATCCTCACCCCTTGGGCTCCCAGCAGCAACTAACCTCTGCTCTGCCCTGATGCTCCTTTTATGTAAGCTTGCTGGGCCCTGACTGGCTGCTCCTTGCAGCCTCTGTCCTATTGGTTGCGCCCCACACAGCCTCTTTAGACCGCTCTGAGGACTCACCTTGACTATGCCCTACTGGGGTTAACCCTTTTTTACACCTGTGTGGGGCCAATGTCCCATCACAATCACCACATTATTCTTCGTTTAAAATAGCTGCTGCTGCATTCCACTTCAGAGATGGCTCTATTTTCCTGATGGAAGAAGTCATTCCTCATGGTGTGTGTCTTTGTGCCTACAGGAGAGTGCAAAATGTTATCACAGGATTGTAAAGCACTTCAGGACCCTCTGAGATGGAAGGAACTGTGTAAATGCAAAACATTCTTATTAGCAATAAAATGAGAGGCAGAGGGAAAAAAATGGAGCCCCACTTATTGATCTTTCTTTTGCGTGTGAAAAATTCTAGTCGCTTGAAGGAGGGCCAGTTCCACTTTCAGTTCCATTGAATGTACCCCGGGGTAAGTGAGAGTCAAACTGAGCCTTGAATTATGCAATCATGCATAGTGGAGCAGTGGAAAGGGTTGTGCTTTTACGCAGATGCACAAATGTTGAAATCCTGGCTAACGGGCACTTCAAATGCGATACTGTGGAAAAAAGGGCTATGCTGCTACTCTCTTCACCTTCATTCTGCACATTAAAGAACATTGTTTCCCTTCATACCACTAGGACATCCATCCCTCTGACTGGTGACTTT
The DNA here is from genome assembly GCF_025201925.1 of Gopherus flavomarginatus. Lineage (NCBI taxonomy): Eukaryota > Metazoa > Chordata > Testudines > Testudinidae > Gopherus > Gopherus flavomarginatus. Next base: position 5,306,538 of record NC_066626.1, on the reverse strand, counting down.
AGCTCTGGTTATGGCACTGGTGAGACTGACACTGGAATCCAGAGCACAGTTCTAAAGTCCCCAGTTCAAATAGAATGTTGAAAAACTGGAAAAGATACAAAGAAGAGCCCCCCAAATTATTCTAGGGCTGAAAAAAATGTATGACAGCGAGAGACTAAAGGAGTTCAATCTGTGTCACTTATCAAAAAGATCAAGAAGTGACTTGATTATGGTGTATAAGCATCTTCGCAGGGACAGAACACTGGAAATGAAAGGGCTCTTTAATCCAATGGAGAAAAGCCGAACTAGAACCAAAGGGTGGAAGTGAAAGCCTCACAAATATAAGTTAGAAATAAGCATGCATTTTCAAACAGGACAGACGATTAACCATTGCAACAAGCTACCGAAGCTTGCTGTCTTTAAGGCTGAACACTTTTTGGGAAGATATTGCTTTAGCCAAACAAAAGTTATTGAGAGCAAAAGAAGAGTAATTGTTTTGGGAGAAAATTCCTGATCAGCTCTAGTAATAAGATGTCTGCAGACCCCCATTTGCTCCAGCAATCAGGGCCGGCTCCAGGCCACAGTGTGCCAAGCGCGTGCTTGGGACGGCATGCCGCGGGGGGCACTCTGCTGGTTGCCGGGAGGGTGGCAAGCTGTTCCGGTGGACCTCCCGCAGGCATGCCTGCAGAGGGTCCGGTGGTCCCGGAGCTCCAGTGGAGCATCCGCAGGTACGCCTGTGGGAGGTCCACCGGAGCCGCAGGACCGGCAAGTGGCAGAGCGCCCCCCGTGGCATGCCACCATGCTTGGGGCGGTGAAATTGCTAGAGCCAACCCTGCCAGCAATTAATTGCCCTGGTGCACAACTATAGGCTGGGTTAAAAAAAAATCAGGCCCCTGACATCCTATGCCTAAACTTAGTGTGCATGGTTGTTTCTCCTTTGTGCACATACACTAATTTGCTATTGGAGGGTTGCCTGTGAGGTCCGAGCTGCTGGCAATAAGCTAAAATTAATTTAAACACTGGTTTGGGGAAGGTGTTTGTACTGATTTAGCAGCCTGATATGCTGGCCCAATTTTGGGGGTAGCAATTCCAGAAGCAGTGTGGCCTAGCAGGTAGGATATCAGCCTGGGAGCCAGGAAATATGGGTTCTATTTCCAACTGACCTGCTCCATGACCTAGGATGTATCACTTCTCTATTCCTCTCCCACCTTTTGTCTGTTTAGTCCAGGGAAGTTCTCTGAGGCAAGCACTCTCTTACTATGTGTTTGTACCTGATGTTTCAAGTCAAATCCAATGGACAAATGTATTTACAAGTCTTCACCCATGTATGGATATTTTCCCTGCTCCTATTGAAGCCAATGATAAAATTACGCTGGTAATGTTTAAAGGAAAAAAATCAACCCCTCATCACATGTGTGGAATGGTGCGACTACAGAATCAGGGCCCTAATGAAACAAAAGGACGAGAAGTGAAAGTTGAACTTCACTGCGGTTGTTTATAATAAATAACAAGCGCAGAGGTCAAGGAAGCAAATCACAGAAGAGCTAAGAGCCAAAACTTTTTATTGAAATAAAAAAGATGTAAAGTTAATGCAAAACCAAGGCTGATGATACAGAAAGGATGTTCTTTTATGGTAGGTTTCTGACAACAGGTGACCATAATTTCTGATCCTTTGAGTAGTCAATTTTTCTTGTTCCAAAGGACGTTACTTGAATACCTTGGGAAGATAAGATATGTTTTTCTCTGCTGGAGTAGCATAAAAATATATGTTGGCTCATATTATATACATATGTATGGGTTGTATTTCTTTTGTGGGAAAATATCACTATGTCACATATTTAAAATTAAGTATCATTATACTTATTTTCTTTATCGTATTGCAAACTTCTCTGTACAGTAATCTGACTCTTCCTCTGAACTAGACAAGTCCTCTACTTATTTGCAATCTTTTTAGGCACAGATACAACATATGGCTTCTATGCCAGTCTGCTCCTAATTTTTTATAGTTAAGTACCTACACATGAGATGCTGTGGCTTTGAATACTCTTAGTGGTTTAGAACCACTTTTAGACAGAATACATGGTAGGTACTCTGAGAATCAAAACCAACCAACTTGGGCATATCATACAGAAGACAACAAAACGACACTCAGTGAGATTTACTACAATACCTAAAGCTCTAATCTGTGGAATCAGTTAATGTTAACGGCTGTGAAAGGACCCATGTAATATCAGAGTATAGGTCAGTTGTTTGCAGACTTAATGGAATGTGACTTCAGAGCTATGTTTGGAAAAGCAGCAGCTCAGGTACTGGTTCATGGCAGTAACTTTCTGACGAGTGCAACTGGCTTCATGGTCTATCATGTCATATGGAAATGTGTTTTTTTTTTTAAAGCAAACTGTCACAAACCGAAAAGCTTTGGCAAACCCAGAAGGAAGAGATTCATTACAATCTGTGCACAGTTAGTGAAATTCCACATCTTGCCTTTTTTACAGTGGTGCGGCTTCACCAAAACAATATCTACACGGTTGAACCTCTGAGCTCAACGACAGAAATAAAAACATCCTAAATTGTAGAGACTGGTTAAATGTGTTTAAAAAAAAAACCAACCAACCCAACAATCTTATATAACAGTAGAACTAAAATTAGTGTAGTGCAATAGAGAACTCCTTTCATCAAAGTGCAAGATTTGTTATGTCAATGTCACATCTTCAACAGGGTAGTCTTTGTTGATGTTAAAATGTAGTTTTCTACAGCAAAACATTAGTTCTGTATTCAATTTAAAAGACTGCTATAAAAGAAAGCTATGAGGCTGGGTCAAGATATTTCCAAGCCGATTTTCCTTTGTAGCTGGATGTCTTTGCCTTTCTGCAATCGATAACCCTACCAGGGAAACATGAAAGAAAACAGATAGGGCCCTGACATTTGGAAACTCCCAACTGAGGAAGCAAAGAACACAAAAAACTCTCAGCCATTGCGAGATAATCGTACAAATGAGACTTTGTGTACATAGCTCAAGCCCTGGCTATTTTTACAAATGCATTACAGTGGGATTGTGAAGGATTAAAAGTTGTTTTCCCCCTGCCACGGCCTCTCTAGTAGACTGCTGTAGGTGGAACATCAATGCTCAGATCGGTAATATCTTTGTGAAGATTAAACTCCACCATGTAAAGTTCCTTCTCACTTCTGGCCAAGCCCTGTCTGTCACAATCACTATCATGTGAGGTTGATAAAAACAATAAAAGACGAGACAAAAACAGTCAGAAAAAAATAGCTGCTTGTTTTCCATAACTTAAACACAGCTTTTTCTCCATATGGTCTGAATAATCCTGGTTTGGGCAATCTAATCATCTACTCTTAGAGATAAAAGCCACTGCTGGAGGGTTTAGAATGATTTGGAAGCAGCTCTGTGCAGGAATGCAGCTCGTCTGAGGAAGCAGGGTTTCTGTTGGGCAGGAGGCAGTCTCTGGGGTATCCCACATTAGCGCTGGTCAAAACACAATCATTTTCGGGCTGAGGGAAGACAGAGAGAAAACATTTAGGGGTTCTGGAGGATTTAATGTTTTAAACACTGAAGGTAAAGATGGACCAGTGGGGAAAGTGTCATCTAGGAAAGACAGGTTCAATTTCTAAAAGATCTGTTCTAGGGATTATTTTGGGGCAGTTCTCTGCCCTGGGCTATCTATAAGGTCAGATGAGATGGTTACAATGGTTCATTCTGGCCTTGGAATCTGAATCGATGAATCTAGGAATTCCTTGGTCTGCCACAGACTTCTTATGTGACCTGGGTTAAGTCACTTGCTGTTCCTGTGCCTCACTGGGGTGCAACAAGGAGAATCCATTCTTGGCCATAGTCCTGGCCCATCTTGGACTCTCCAGGGGAAGGGGAAGGTCTCAGCTGGTCTCTCTCACCGAGGGACAGTCCTTGAAGATAGGGAAGAAGCATGGAATGGAGCCACAGCCCAGGACAGGTCAAAATGCCACTCGCTGGCCTAACCACCTCTCCAGCACTCATGTAGGGGAGGGGCTCTGCCCCATACCACCTGGCTCTAGTTACTGCTTCTCCTTGGCAGAGGTGTGCCTTACCCCTGCCCAATGCTGGGGGGCAGGAGGGCTGCTGAGAACCTGATTGGCTCTCAGCTCCCAAATGGCTAGCCAATGGGGAGGCAGTAAGTGGAGCTGGGTGGCATGGGGCAGAGTGGAGCCTGTGTTGATGGGGAAGCAGCACAGCATGGGCAGCGGCTTTAATCACTGCTCTCCGAAGGCTTGTGGTGTGACCCTGTAGAAGTCATTTTAGTCTCTCTGTGCTTCAGTTTGTAAAACACAATCACTCTGGGGCTGAGGGAAGACAGGGCGGGGGATAGCTCAGTGGTTTGAGCGTTGGCCTGCTAAACCCACCATTGTGAATTAAATCCTTGAGGAGGCCATTTCAGGATCTGGTGCAAAAAACTGTCTGAGGATTGGCCTGCTTTGAGCAGGGGGTTGGACTAGATACCTCCTGAGGTCCCTTCCAACCCCGATATTCTATGAAACAGGGGCACATGAGGCAACTTGTACATAAGAGCATGAGGCACTCAGATACTACAGGTGAGTACGACTGACAGGTAACTGGCCTATAGGGGCAGAGGTGAAAGTAAGCCACTACAGTACAGCATACCGGCAAGAGCTAGTACGGCCTGCCAGACTGGACCGGCTTCCACAGTGGTAATTTAAAGGGCCCAGGGCTCCAACTGCTGCAGGGAGCCCTGGGCCCCCCACGGAAGCTCTGGCAGCTGGGCTCTCACAACGATTTAAAGGACCTGGAGTTCTGTGGTGGCCAGAGCCCCGAGTCCTTTAATTCACCCCTGAGCCACGGGGCTACCAGCTGCGATTTAAAGGTCCTGGTGCTCCCAGCCACAGCCAGAGCCCCAGGTCCTTTAAATCTTCTAGTTGAGGCCACACCTCTCCCGGTTGAGGCCCCGCCCCCATCTAGGACTCCAGCGTACCGGTAAGCCCTTTAAGTTACTTTCACCCCTGTATAGGAGACATTGTTCTAAAGGCATTCTGAAATCTTTGCTGCAAAATCAGTCCTTCACCTTTGTTTTGCCAGAGCGATAACAATGGGCATATTGCAATGATCACTCTTTCTGTCCATAAATACAGAAGTGAGGATTTTGCCGCACACTTTGTGCTGTGATCCTTACGGAAACTTGAGCCAGGAAAGTTCACCTGTTAAGGACAGGAATCTATGCCGCATGTTCTCCATTCTTTTGTTCTTCAATTCATCATAGGAGAAAGGGTTAGCAAAGGCCCATTTTTCACCGCAGTGCACCACAGTTCAGCAGGACATTCTGGCAGGCTAACTCAATGTGTGTGTATTTGCAGACTGAAGGAGAAGCCCAGAGTTTCAAAAAGGGCTAGTGATTTCAGTTGCCCATCTTGAGAATCCTTAAAGGGGCCAACTGTCAGACTCTCCTGGACTCTCACTCTATGAACAGCAGGCCCCTTTCAGGTACCTCCGGTTGGACACCTGAAAAGTGAGAAACTTCACCCCACTACTCACTTCTGAAAATGCTTGGCCAATGGGGCAGGTCCTCCTCCGATGCCGCTTGACATTGGTGTAAGTCAATGGCCTACGGTGGAGTTGCTCCTGATTTACAATGGTGTAAATGGGAGGAGAGTTAGTTCCCAAATTAATGAAATCACCACTAGATGAGGTGCTGAAACATGTAACAGATTCAGGAAATCTTTAACTCCAATGTAAAAGAGCTGCTTACCTTATGGGTATTATCCTGGCATAATAATGGCATGTGTGTCCCGTAAGAGTGCATGGAGGCTTCCTGTTGTCCATGGATATTCACAAAGTGATCCAAGGCTGAATTTGGACACAGGTACTGGGACGCTGAAGGAGTAGGGGTCAGCTGCTTTTCAGAAATGACCTGAAATGAGGAAGCGGGGACAGAACCCGAATATGGAGTCATCTCTTCTTGGGATGCTCCTCTCTCTCCTATCTCCATTCTGGACAGCCCGTTCAGATAAAAATGAATGGTGGACACTCCTGTGTTTGGCACCTGAGCTGGGCAGAACTGGGAGCTCAGCTCCTGTTCAACACCATAGCTATCGGTTTGTGCTGGGAGCCCCCTGGGTGGCTGATTTGCAGGCCTGTAGCCGTATCCCTGCCATGTGTTACCCACTAGGATTGGTTTTTGTTTCAGCTGTGGCTCTGTGTGCACCTGGATCTGGTTTTGTTGGCTGCACAGCTGGCTTTGCTGCAGGAGTGGTTGATGTGCTCCCTGCACTGCGTGGAGGTCGCTCTCCAGCTGCTGCCCATGTTGCTTATGTTGGTAAGGGATTTCTATGGGTTGACGGAGATGGTTTGATCCATGAGGTCTGACCCACCGTGGACTCTGCTGCTGATGACCAAGAGGTGACTGTACAAACGGAGACAGCCCAAGCTCGGCCGTTCCTGCTGGTAGCCTCCCCTGCAGGCTGCTATCCTCAGCAGCCTGCTTCACCAGCGAGGGTGTTGGCTGACTGAGAACTGAGGGTAACAGCTGCTCCCACGGCTGGCTGCTCTGCTGGTTTTGGGTCACAATGTGCTGCTGCATTTGCTGCGGGAGATGCAAGATCAGCGATTGCTGGTTTTGTGGCGGGGGCTGGGGTGAGCACTGGGATCCTTTCTCTGGCATCTGAGATGGATACACCACTGGGTCTTGGCTTGGATTCTGGCCTGGGTCTGACAAGGAACAGGCCTGCTGCTCCCCAGTGGGCTCATCCTCACCTTTGTTTACAAGCGAACCATGAATATAGGAGAGGATTTCATTGTTTGTTAATAGATCGTTCAGAGATGGAATATAATCCAAGTCCATTTCTACCCTCACCATTCTCTCATCCAACAGCAAGAGCTCCAGATCCTCAGCATTCAGCCCCAGACCCTCCAAAGCACTAAACAGCTCATTATTTGAACAGTTTTCATCACTGCTAATCGAGAGAGAATCCAGTGTGGTCAACAGTGGGTCCCCATGCCTTAAATCATCTAGCTTCTGCTTGGGACCATTTTCCCCAGAGGACAATGGATTAGCAACCGCATTCCAGTTCTCTTCTCCAGTCCCAAATAAGCCAGATTCTCCCAGGTGGCTGAAGAGATTGCTGCTGAAGGAATGTTTGGACGTAGAAGCCGGGTGAGAGACATAAACAGCCTCATCTTGCCTCATCATGGCTCCCAGGAGAGAGTTTGGGTCTACTTTGTCCTTCTGGGACCTCCCCTCTTTACTTTGAGAATTCTTTTTGGATCCGTTGTTTTTCCCTTTGCTGTGGAAAGGGTCAGGGAAGCCAGGAAGCGGGTAGGACATTTGATATAATAGTGCCTCTCCTGTAGCAAAGGTAAAAGGAAGATGCATAGAACGCTTCCGAAGGTGCTCCCCTCCTTCTTCATCTCTGCACAGAACAAAGACAAGATTGGTTATGAACACATACCCACAAGGAGCCCTAGAATGACTCATCTCACAGGTTAATATTCACCCTAATGCTCACATAATCAACACTGGTATCAAAGATCTTTTTTGGAAGCTTGCACCTTATATGTGAGGTGAGGGAGGGGAACCTAGGCGAGTGACTTCTGTGCACAAAAGGTAAAGGAGATATTAAATAATCTGAAATCTTCCTCACATATAACCCTTTCAGAAGGCTGCACTCAAACAAAACTGGATTTTAACATTGCTAAGAGAAAGGAATGTAGTTCAAAATCAACTTTCCATTAAACACACACCAGCGCCCCATTGATGATAGTTACGTTGCAAAGACTAACAAAATCCAGCCTATCAACGTTCTCCATCGCTGCCTACTCCAAAGTTTCTTCTTCTGAAGCAGCTGGTGCTGGCCACTGTCAGAGACAGGATATTGGACTAGATGGACCATTGGTCTGACCCAGTCAGGCCATTCCTATGCTCCTGGAAAACCTTGACTTTAATTTTGGAATCTGATGCAGAACTAACATAGGTTTCTTAAAACAGGGGAGTTGTGTTTGGTTCTCTGGTGCATGTACAAAGTCAGGTAGCTGCACTAGATTTATATTTCATCCTGGACAAAATAGAAACGGAAACTCCAGATGGAATGAAGAATGACACTAACTAAGACTTGAAAAACAAATCCAATAGCATTTATCAGCTGTTTTGTGTGAAGGTAAAGTCTCGCTGAGGGATATTCCCAGATGGTAGAGAGATGTTCTAGGCTAGGGACTGTGTATCTTACAGCAAGCTCACATATGCCTAACTGATGATATAAGTGATATCAGGGTATCAGTCACAATCTTGTGCCATTGAAGTCAATGGGAGTTTTGCCAGGGAGTTCACTGATGGAGGTTCAAGCATTTACCTCCCTAAAATGCAGCCCGTGATCGAAGCAAAGTCTGAAGGCAAGCCCGCTGCAGTTGTGTTGGTGCTGTTTTCATGACTTCTGATAGGGAATCTCCCTGCACCCCCCCACTTCTGCAGGTAGTTCCCATACATGGGAGAAATCCCAGTGAAGTTGGAGACCACACAGAAGAGTCAGGACTATTTGTAGGAGAAAAGGTTTCCAGGATCAGCCACAGAGAGTATTGTTGGCTTGGCTTAATCACTGGCCTGTTGTTGCATAATGCAGATCAAGTGCGTCGCATTGTGTGGGACATCCTGCATTTGGCCCCAGTGTTTAAGGCTGTCCTGCAGCCCCACGCTGCCATCACACAGTATCAATTCAGCCGCTTGGCAAGTTTTCCTGGTTGCGAGCTGCATGGCTTGGTGCTTGATATCACCCCACCTGATGCTCCTCCAGGTGGCTGTGCTGCCTGAGGAAGGGGCAGCCAAGCGATTGCACCACACCTCTCTGAGCTGCTCCCCTACTTCCCCAAGCAGTTGGGCTTGGAGCTGCCTGTGCTGGAGCTAGGCTGGCCAGCCTTTTCCAGGGGCTCACACTGCAGACTCATGCCTGGGGAGGCGCATTTCCAGAGCAGCTTTGGGGAAACCATCCACAGCTGCAAGGAGGTAGCACTCAGGCACATCTATTCCACTGGGGAGGTGAGTCCCCGTCTCAGCTCTTCCCTGCAGCAAGGGGTAAAGCCCCATCCAGTTCCCTGCATGGAGCCACCCATGCCCCTTTTCCATGGGCTACTGTGATGGGGTGACTATTCCACACTGGACTGTTTGGAGTTAATCAGGCAGCTCTACGAAAAGCAGCCAATAGGAAAGGAGCTGTGAGGAGCAGCCAATCAGGGTTGGGCAGGCCCATATGAGAAGAGCTGCAGGGCAGAGCAAGTTCAGTAGCTGACTGGAGCTTGATGAGGGAACAGCAGGCTCCTGGCCAGGCAGAAGGGAACTAGCACCCTGGACAGAGCAGTGCTGCTAGCAGCGACCGGGAATGGAGGAGCTAAAGATGGTGCCTGGTTGGCTGCAGGATTCACAGGCTGAGGCCCTGAGACAAGGGCAAAGAGGATGCCGGGGGCTGCGGGGAAGTGGCCCAGGGAAAGGAACGGAGGAGTCAGAGGGGACATAGCAAGTGGTAGCCATCTTCCGGGTCCTGAGCCGGGACCCAGAATATTGAGCAGGCCTGGGTCTCTCCCCATGTGCCACAGAGGAAGTGGCCAGACAATGGGCTGCAGTTCCCACTGAGGGAAGTGGCTGGACAGCAGACTGCAGTTCCCCTGGAACGGGGGAGAACAGAGCGTGACATGGCCATAGGGATGTGGCATGAAGGGGACGCCATGGTTCTGGGAGTGACGTGGGTTCTGGAGCAGAAGTGACAGCAGTGAGACTAATAATTAGCAAGCAGAGCTAATCCCCAGGACAGCCAGCAGGAGGCACCGTGAGTGAACACTGTCACAGCTGCAAACTTGGATCTTGAAAACTGGAGTTGCAACGCTGCTCCCCCCGGGTCTGGTCAGCTAACCTCACAGTTCAGAGTGTAATAGTAAACGATGGGTTAACCCTAACATTATTTATTGTTTTATTGCATTCTTTAAAAGTGTCTTTAACATTTTGCTCTAGCAAAACCTATGACATTCCTGGTTGAAGGTAAAACAACTACTGCTGAAAACTAGCCTCTAAAAGACACAAGCTTCCATAATTCCCACTTTAGAATCTGCAGTATGCTGGTAGTACACAGGATTATGTTGTAGGTCAGTGTACAAAGTTTCTGGCTATTTGCATGGGCATATGTATTTTTAAAAAAAACAAAACCAGTGTGTTTGATTAAAAAAAAAGTGATGTCCCTCACTCCAGCATCGGAGGATTGAGAAAGATGCAGGGGAGCAGCAGGGGTATGCGATCCTCTCTTGCCATAAGTAAGCGGCCAGAGGGGAAGAGGTAGTCCTAGGGAAGGCCAGAGGGGACTGTGGAATTTCAGAGCCCAGGCTTACAAGGGACCGATTCTGCTCCAACAGTGCAGTAAATCACCAGCTCCCTACTCTAGCCAGTGTACCAGTGTGACGCTGGTGTTAGATCAGAATCAAACCCAGAGTATTTTCTTGTTCTTTAGAATAATACAGTGGTTTTTGTCCCTGGGTCCCATCCCAAGCAATGGGCGAGTTTCCAAGTTTTTGTATATTTCATGGCCTAGTGGCTTGAGTGCTAGACCGGAACTCAGGAGCCTTGGTTTCTATTCCTGGTTCTGCTGGGTGACACTGGGCAAGTCACCTCAATGCTCTATGCCTCGGTTTCACCATCTGTAAAGTGGAGCTAGTGGCTTTTGTAAAGCACTTGGAGATCGACTGATGATAAGAGCTAGGCATTATTATTACATTGTTTTCATTATAGTCATTGCCCCCGCTGCTCCTTCGGAGAAAAGCAACAAGCAAGACAGCATACTAGGAAGAAGAAGCAAGTGACCTGCCGTACTCTGACTATCAGAGCTTCCTTACTAACAAACTCTGAGACTGAGAGCCTCTGGAACCCAGGAGAGGTTAGACCCACTCCAGGCCTGTACCTCTGCACTTACACAAGTGGCCTTTGCGTGGCGATGATGTAATCGGGTTTGCCATTCTTGTAGACGAGTCTAGCGTTGGCTTGGACCCATTTCCATCGATTGTCTTTTGTCAGGAGACGGAACACAGTCAGGCCGCTCTCGCCCGTTTTTATCACTGGAAAAGAGATGCCAAGACAATGCAGGGAGCGACACCTGATCTGCAGAGGTGGATCCGGGGGTGCAGTGGCTGCAGAGCAGAACCTTGGTGTCGCGAGGTACTGTGATTTCTGCAAGACCGAAGTACCCTGGAGCACACGAGCCCTTCAATACAGACTGGCCCAGCTGTGTCCATCCAATCTGGTCAAATGCCACTCAAGGACAATTCCTCATTTTTCTCATTCATGACACCTATGCTAGTAATATTTGCATGTGTGTTCGTTTATTTGCTGATACTGTGGCATTAAGTGATCTGGGAAGGGAGGGGGGCAGAAGAATTAGCTCTTTAAAGGAGTAGGGCCAGAATCCTCAGCTGGAGTAAATAGGCATTTCTGATTTACACCAGCTGAAGATCTGGCCCATGCTTTTTATAAAAGCCATGTTGGAAAAATGATAGCCATTTAAGAGGTTATGTTAGACAAGACCCAGAGGCAATTTTACCCCCCAAGCCAAATTAGAATGCCCACGTGTGTGGGGCTGGGACCAGAGAGAAGGGGCAGATAAGGGTTACACTAACTGTGTCTTGTTTAATGAGGCCATTTAAACAATTAACCCTTTCTATATGGCTGCTTTTACAGAATACCCCCTCTTTCTATGGCTAAACTGTGCGTGGGGTTTCTTACTTGGCTCCCTTTCTGTTACATGCAACGTGTTTTGGGTCAGATCCATCAGAGATAGACCTGTAGCATAGACATGTTGCACCAAGAAAGGACTCCTGAAAGTGGCTCAAGTCACTTGGTGATGCTGGGGGAAATAACTGAACCAGTCTGGCTTTGGGGACACGAACCTGAAGTGGAAATTGTGTCCAACATCGCTGCGGTTCAGTTTGTGGATCACCCCATGGGCTCCTGATTAGACAAGCAGGAGGCAAAGCCATGATTTGTCCAACAGATTCACAGTCCTTAACATCAACACCGTCCCTTCAGAAATCCTTCATTCAGTAATTAATCAGGCATTGCTCATGCCTTTACGAAGGCCAGGTCGTAGTGCCTGCCCTCCTGACGTGGGACACTTGGCTGTGACCTAGGCTTCCAGCACCACTGGGCTGGGGAAACAGAGATGCTCCTCTCCGCTCTGTGTGGGAGAGTGAATCCTGAGCACCAGCGGACGCTGGAGCTCCTCATGCTGGCTCTTACCCTCCAAAGAGCTGAGCAGGTGTCCAGCACCCTCAATGCCCTTCTGAGCGCCTCACTGGGTCGGGCCCTGCTAATGGGCTGAGAATTATCTGTAGGAAACTCAAACTCCTCATGTGCTATGGAGAAATTTCTGGGCCAGACTGGGTCCAGCCCTGTGTGTGTTCACAACAGGACAAGAAAGGATCCATGCACCACGCCCATCAGCTCCTGCCTCATGCAGGGATGAGCCAAAGAGTAACCCAGCAGTCGTGTTCGCCAGAGCCTTGGTGGCACTGTGCAGCCCCACGGTAGCCCCAGTGCACGCCCCCTTGCAGTCTGTGTTTGTAGGAAACCTCTGCAAGAAGGGAAGGCAGAGACATGGCCTGCACTCCTGGATGTGGTTATCTCCTACCAGTTCTGTCTGGAAGATGTTCTGAGCCACCTGTACCAAGCCAGAGTAACAGGGCTCTGCAAGGGGTGCTCCCGTGGTGATCGCTCCCATGTGACTGTGAACATGGACTACAGCAGCTGGCTCCAGGAATGGCATTTAAAGGGGAAGCTACCAGATTTCTGTTCCCCTGAAGCCCTTAGGACTGGTTAGCCAGCCAGGGTGCCCACAGCCTTGCCCAGGGACACAGAAGGGAACGACAGTAATAAGAGGGTTACCTGCTGTGATGCTGCCAAGGCGATCCCTGAAGGGGAGCAGGGTGAGGGCAGAGCTGGCCAAGTCAGGGGGCAGCATCTCCAGGTGGCAGAGCATGTGCTGCTGTGGAGACCCTGGCAGGAGTTCTGGCTAAGTCAGACAGAGTCCCTCCAGCACACCAGTAGCTGCAAGCGCCAGACTCTTGTGTAATGCACAACACGGCACAGAGAGGGGCTCGTCGGCTGGACAGGGGCTGGACGTCCATCCCCATGCTGACGGGGGTGGCAGAGTGAGCAAGCCAGAATAGGGCCCAGTCCCCAGGGTCACATACTCCATGGCAAACTGAGCTGCTGGCTCCTGCCATGACCCCCAGGAATCTGAGGAGCACACTGTGGTGGGAGGGTTGGGATGGGAGGGAGGGAGATTTTTAACACTCTTACTTCGGACGTGATTCTCAGCACAGTGCAGCATGTCAGCGGCATGAATGAACTGGTACCCAGTGCCGCGCACCCGCAGCTCTGCCTCCGTATAGCCCAGCACGATCTTCCCTCTGTGGGAGAAGAGCAGAGCATCGCGATTGCAGGGAGAGGCCAGCAGCCCGGCCTTCAAAAATCCAGCCACTGAGGAAAAGGCTTCTAGCAACACTCCACTGCCAGCTTATTTACAGTGTTGCAGTGGGGACGTCGCCTCACCCATGGGGCAGACAATCAGTAAGCGCCTCCCTGACAGGGTCCCCCAGAGCCTGGATCTGGGTGCATGGGAGATAACAGCATTGCTCCCTCCCTTCCTGGAGCAGGTGGGTGAAGAATGGTTTTCCTCTGCGCCCTGCCCTCTACCACCCCACCCGTGGGCGAGAGCAGAGAGTAGGGTTACTAGGCATCCAATTTTCGACCGGAATGCCCAGTCAAAAATGGACCCTGATGGCTCCGGTCAGCGTTGCTAACCTGACTGTTAAAAATCTGGTCGGTGGCACAGCGAGGCTAAGGCAGGCTCCCTGCCTGACTTTTCATGGCTCCTGAAAGCAGTGGCATGTCTCCTCTCTGGTTCCTAGGTGCAGGGGCAGCCAGGGGGCTCCGCACACTGCCCCCGCCCCAAGAGCTGGCCCCACAGCTCCCATTGGCTGGGAACCGGACCAATGGGAGCTGCGGGGCAGTGCTTGTGGACGGGGCAGCAAACAGAGCTGCCTGGCCATGCCTCTGCCTAGGATCCAAAGGGGGGCCATGCTGCCACTTCCAAGAGCCACCTGAGGTAACTACCACCCGGAGCCTGCACCCCAAACTCCCTCCTGTGCCCCAGCCCTGAGCCCCCACCCACCCTCTGAACCTCTCTGAAGAGAGGCCTTGCTAGGCCTCCTCAGCTGACTGAGGAATATCAGGGTTGGAAGGGACCTCAGGAGGGAATCTAGTACAAACCCTTGCTCAAAGCAGGACCAGTCCCCAACTAAATCATCCCAGCCAGGGCTTTGTCAAGCCTGACCTTAAAAACCTCTAAGGAAGAAGATTCCACCACCTCCCTAGGGAACCCATTCCAGTGCTTCACCATCCTCCTAGTGAAAAAGTTTTTTCTAATATCCAACCTAAACCTCCCCCACTGCAACTTGAGACCATCGCTCCTTGTTCTGTCATCTGTTACCACTGAGAACAGTCTAGATCCATCCTCTCTGGAACCCCTTTCAGGTAGTTGAAAGCAGCTATCAAATCCCCCCTCATTCTTCTCTTCTGCAGACTAAATAATCCCAGTTCCCTCAGCCTCTCCTCATAAATCATGTGTTCCAACTCCCTAATCATTTTTTTGCCCTCCTCTGGACTCCTTCCAGTTTTTCCACATCCTTCTTGTAGTGTGGGGCCCAAAACTGGACACATGTGGCCAGATGAAGCCTCACCAATGCCGAATAGAGGGGAATGATCACGTCCCTTGATCTGCTGGCAATGCCCCTACTTATACAGACCAAAATGCCGTTAGCTTTCTTGGCAACAATGGCACATTGTTGACTTATATCCAGCTTCTCGTCCACTGTAACCCCCAGGTGCTTTTCTGCAGAACTGCCACTTAGCCAGTCGGTCCCCAGCCTGTAGCAGTGCACGAGAGTCTTCCTTCCTAAGTGCAGGACTCTGCACTTGTCCTTGTTGAACCTCATCAGATTTCTTTTGGCTCAATCCTCTAATTTGTCTAGGTTCCTCTGTAACCAATCCCTCCCTTCCAGCATCTCTACTACTAGTCCCAGTTTAGTGTCATCTGCAAACTTGCTGAGAGTGCAATCCACGTCGAAAACCGGACACCTGGTAACCCTACTCTCTGCTCTGGCCCACAGGTGGGGTGGTAAAGGGCAGGGCGCAGAGGAAAACCATTCTTCACCCACTGCAGGTCCAGGTAAGAGTGCATTGGCAGAGGTCTGCAGAGAAGCCTCGCCAGCCACTTGCTATCTGTGCCTGACTCTAACCCATGGGACGAGTCTTTCACTTTCATAAGCAAGGATATTGACTACTACAGTTAGCCAAAAAATGAACTACTGGTTATGAAAATGTTGTTTCCATGCTGAAGGATTCTAAATGGACCCCATCCCTTTTTATATTTAAACTGTTTTTAATTTCTCCACCCACCCAATTGTGTTTACTCAAAAACGTTCCTGACCTGGTTAACAATACTTTTCATTTACCAAAAATCGTGTTCCCAGTAACTGAAAATCTTGAATAGTCATTTGGACAACAATTTCAACATGGCTGATAAACAGTACCCTGTCCCCAGAAAAAACACTCTAACAATTTTTTGCAAAAAAAACCAAGTCATTTTCCTCCCCAAAACCCTTTTTTGTTAAAAAGAATTTCAACTAGCTGTATTAACCACATCTTAAAAAAATAAACAAACTGTTACTAAGTAATTATTGTTATAATTAATTTATTTGCAGTTCAGTAGTTCCTCAGAGGTCCCATCATGGCCCAGGACTCCCCTGTGCTAGGAGCTGCACAAACACGGAATGCACAAACAGCGCCCGCCTCTGCAACATGCATCTATCTGAATGTAACGTGAGTCTTGCTTGCGAGAGTATTTGAGGAAAATCTTGTTTAACAGCACATGCCAACATGATCAGTCCCAACTTCTGTACTTACTTGGCATCACAGGCCATGGGGGTGAAGTCCAGTTTGTGCTTGGTTCTGAAGAGCATGTGTTTAGTTCTGACCTCCAGGATGGAAGGGGGCTGCAAGGGAGTGGAGATGGCAAAGAGAGCCAGCTGGGGAGACAGCGGGGACCCATTTTCAGACCTTTTATTCTGGCCGTGGAGAAATTTCAACCTGCCCTGAAGGTTTAAAGCCTTGAAAAGAAAAATTAGGAGTCACTTCTGGAACTGAATTGGGCCGGTAACTTCAGCAATGAAAGGCTTGTTTAAAGCAAATGCAGCATTTATTAATAAGTAAATGCAAACGAACAAGCTAGGCTGAGGGGAAGAGGAGAAAAGCCAGTGAACACTGCATCACCGGGGCTGTATGCTATTCAGAGGAGATTTTTCAGAGGTGCTGCTGGAGCACACTGTGATAAAAATCCCCTGCCACTGGGTCTGGACCCCTCCTCCCTCACGGGGCCTCAGACCTTGAAAGTCTACACTGCATTTAACAGCCCCGCAGCCTGAGTCAGCTGACCCAGGCCAGCTGTGGCTGTGCCACAGGTCTTATAACAGTGTAGCTGTGGCAACAATGCCATAAACCAGGTTAGACCCATGCTGTAAGGTCAGGATGTAGGTAGGACCTGTTCCTGTGATCTCTACTCATGTGAGCTCACAAACAAAATTATAGTACAGTTTCAGTGGTGGCAGGACACAACCCATCCCACCCAAAACCTTACAAGTTGGGAACCAAGAAGTAAAGAGGAAAGACTTATGAATTTCCTTCCCTCTTCCTGCTGCCTGCAGCATTGTTGCTAAAACAGTCCAGTTCTCCCATCTCCAAACACACACCCAAAAGCAATCCGTACCCCACCTTCATCAAATGTTCATCCAGTGCAAAACCAGAGCAAGCAGCCATGCTGCTGAGCTGTTTCTGACAGGTGTGAGAGGCAGGGATGAGCCTCAGTTAGTTTTCTGACTGCACAACTTGAAAAGTTACTGGAAATAAATACAGGAAGTGATGTCGCCTGGCAGCTGGAAGGAAGTGCCTATCAGGAATGGGTCACCACTCACTCTCCATTTTTGCGACTTAATGTCTTCAACCACACATGTAGGGTTTCAACTATTGTTTTGTTTAAAAAATGATTTTTTTTACTCTGTTGAGTAATTTGATTTCACTACAGTGCCCCAATACCTATTAGGGTTCTTGTTTAAATGTCATAAATATAAAGAGAAGGATAGCATAAAATCCCTCCTTGGCAGCTGTACTAAATCACTTTACTTCTAAGGGGTTAAGAAGCTCAAATAACTTAGTTGGCACCTGACCAGAGGGACCAATGAGGAAAGAAGATACTTTCAAATCTGAGGAGGGAGGAGAGGATTTGTTTGTGGCTCTCTTTGTTTATTCCCTCTCTAGATGGAGGGAGAGACCAAGCAGGTACAACATCTCCTGAAAACATACCTGGAATGATCCATTTAAAATTACAGAAATTGTAAGTAAGGCAAGGAAATGCGTTAGGTTATCTTTTGTTTTGGCTTATGACTTTTCCTATGCTACAAAGGTAGTTTTATTCCTGTTTTTGTAACTGTGAAGCTGAGTCCAGAAGGGAATCCTCTGTGTCTTAAATCTTTTTATCACCCTGTAAAGTTACTGTCCATCCTGACTTTGCAGGTGTGATTCTTTTACTTTTTTCTTTACAATAAAGTTCTTCTTTTAACAACCTGATTGATTTTAGTGTCCTAAAGATAAAGGATCTGGTCTGTACTCACATTGCTAAGGCAATTAGTTGGTATATTATTCTCAAGCCTCCCCAGGAAAGGGGGTGAAGGGGATTGGGGGGATATTTTGGGGGGATAGGGATTCCAAGTGACCCTCCCCTGAATTTTTGTGTAAATCACTTGGCATCCAAGGACAAGGAAAGGAATTTGTGCCTTGGGGAAGTTTTTAACATAAACTGATAGAATATAAGCTTAGAGGGTCTTTCATGTGGGTCCCCATATCTGTACCCCAGAGTTCAGAGTGTGGGGGGAAACCCTGACAGCAACCCATATTAATGTGCTTGTTAAAATGAAATCAATTCTGAATATAAAAACCAAACCATCACCACATGCAATTACTCAGAATCTGTGCATGTGATTTTCATTTTCCTCCTAGAGGCAACAGTTAAAAATACTTGGTTAATTTAACTCAACAGCAGATTCTGTTGTGTACTAACTTTCACTCAAATAGTTAATTTTGTTACATAATCCCCAAGAAGCAGTTGCGAAGCAACATCATCTATTCCCGAAGGACAGTAAGTATTATACACAGAGTGTAGCTGTGTCTAAACCCAGCGGGTCCCAGAGCCAAATGCTTATACTGCAGCTTTATAGTTCTGCAGCCTGAGACCCATGAGCCCTGGGTGTTGAGTTGTAGTGTCGACATATCCTTAGAAAAAAGATCCTTGTCTCCTTTTGCCCACTTCTTGCTCTTTTTTAGCCTTCCTTGCCAATGACAGTGTTTGTGCTGCAGCACATTTGTTATCAAACTAAAATTTGATAGATTTACCTTGATGCCCATATATTCCCTTATGGCTAAAAGTCATAAATTCTCATACAGACAAATACTCCTGCTGTACAATGGATCCTCGTGGGATGACTCCTAGAGTAGCAGCCATGTGGCCAAAGCACTAATCTGAGCGTGTGCTAGATTTCTTGTAATAGGAGGGCAAAGGAAAGTGAGACAATGCAGTGAAAAGTCACCAAAAGGGGTGAGTTTTTTTTTCTCTCTTTAGTCCCTCTGTATCTCTTTGTTTCTAACGAATGAGCAGACAGGCCTCTGTAGAGACACAGGGGAAAATTTGCCATCACTTTCTTACAGGACCTGATTGGAAGACCACTGGAGGAAATCAGAAACCCTCCATTGCCTTCAGCAGACTCTGAGTCAGGGCCACCTCAACTTTCCTGAGTAGAACCATGCTCCTCACTGCTCCCATCTTTCCTTTATTGGGCTGTTCTGTGCTTGCGGAGCCCTGTTCTTGCAAGTATGAGTCCACTGCTCTGGTGTATGAGTCCACTGCTCTGTTGCTAATCTCCTGCTTTGTACTAACCCCTCGGTAGTCACCTGGTCTGTTCTTTGAGGAGTAAAGTTCGCACAGCTTCCTATCTGCACTTCCTCCCATTCACATGTGCCCCCTCTGGCTGGCTAACACACACACTCAACCAAAGCGTCGAGATCCTTAAAGCACATCCTGGTGGAAATAAATGGGACTCATGCTGTGGTGATCTTGCATTGTCAGAAAATCCCGCTCTAAAATAAAGGCCTCAGCCATGTCTCCCTGTAGCTGAAAATCCAGGCCATCTAACGTAAACATCTCAGGGCTGGCTCCAAAGGTGACTTCACCAAACAGATTGCTTTTCACACACTAGGCACCCAAACCTTTCCACCAGGCACCTTGCTGAGGACAGGGGGTTAGGGACTGCACGCTGGCTGGGAAAAAAGCCATTCCAGGCTCAGGAATAGCGCATACACACATGCCCCTGGGCACAGCAGTCTGGGGCTACGTCTTCACTACCCGCCGTATCGGCGGGTAGCAATCAATTGCTCGGGGATCGATATATCGCGTCTCATCTAGACGCGATATATCGATCCCCAAACGCGCTTATATCGATTCCGGAACTCCACCAACTCCAACGGAGTTGCGGAGTCGACATGGGGAGCCGCGGACATCGATCCCACGCCGTGAGGACGGTGAGTAATTCGATCTTAGATACTTCGACTTCAGCTACATTATTCACATAGCTGAAGCTGCGTATCTGAGATCGATTTTCCCCCGTAGTGTAGACCAGCCCTGGTTTACGGGGAGAATAGGAATAAGGGAATCCCAGGAAAACGCACCACCCACGAGATGCAACTATTACCCCAGTGGAGCTCTGAGTGTTATTACTGCAATTGTATCCAGTGCTGGTGAACTGTGTCAGACCAACACTGGTGTTTGACAGCCGCTCTCCGCAGAGCAGATGGCACAAGCTAACCCAGCCTTTCACTAACGTGTCTCAGGCCACTAGGGGTTAAGAGGATAGTCAGTCACCATCTCTGGCTTCTACTTAGCCACAAGCTGTGAGGGTGACTTTTCACACCTGCCTGTGGGCTGAAGCCACAGTGTGAAGTGCATTTAGACATCACACAGCAATGAGGCATGGATGACTTTTGGTCACTACCAACAGCGGCTGCATTTCAATTGGTGACCAAGCAGTGAAAAGCTTCTCAACCTATTACCGGTCCCCTGAGCCAACCAGCCCTCTTAGCATTTTGCATGAGACATTCACCATCCTTCACACTTTCGCCCCCAGGCAGTATCACCTAGAGCCAGACCCTCATGCAGAACTGACCCTGAGTGGTGGTTTTTGTGTGCAAAGTCCTCGCTTTGGCAAATCTCCTACCGATCACTTAAAAAGCTTAGAGGTGATCTGAAAACCTAACTGTAATGCACTCTGCACACTTGATAGAAGCTTTATGATGTAATAATAAGGCCTGGTGGGAAAAAAAAGCTTCATTTTCCTGGAAGTGATTTTAAAGCATCTTTGTTTTTGTGACATATATTTAATTCAGATGCCTGGCAAACAGATTGGAGAAAAACACGGTTGTTGAAAGAGTCTGTCCCTCTGCTCCTTCTGTTAAGGGTTGAGTGAGCTCCCAATCTGCATTTCTGGCTCCTCCCCAGGAGAACTCAGGCACGGTGGAAACATAAGACCTTGTTTTCTATTTTGCAAGTCACTTTTAAAATCACCATTCCACAAAGCCACTGAAAACTGAATGCCATTTTGTTATTTACTGAAATTAACACGAGCAAATTCTCCTGTCAGAATCTAGACAAACCCCTCAATTTAGGAGACAATGGTCCTGACCCTGGTGTATGGTGAATTGCACTATGTGCTATGGGGGGGGGCAGGGCCGAAGGGGAAGTTAAGCCAGTTTACACCCTCCACTCCGGATCCAGGGGTCAGCCAAGGACGCCCCACTTTGAGCTGCTGCCTGTGCCCTGTAAGGGCCATTCCAATAGCTGCAGATCCCCAGGGTGAATAGATAGGAGACCCACTGGTGTTTGGCAGGTTTGCCCTGATAGATTAGGGGCCACAATCTGCCCTCAAAGAATTTAGGAGTGGAAGTACGTCACTTTAGCTGCTACACTAGCCTTGTTCTTAAATTGTCCCACTGCAGGTGCAGCTCCATTGGTGGTAGCAGAGCGGAAAAGGTAGTGTGTACAGAGGACACTGTCTGACCCTGTTCTGAACATTTCTAGAGGATGAAGTGCTCAAAATGCCAGTGGTCTGTCTAGACCAGTGCTCTCGCTGGCAGAGATGTGCTAGAAGTGGAAGGGGAACTGAAGAACAAGGCTGGAGACGGCCTTTGTTACAGACAGTCAAGGACTGGCTGAAGGCTCAGAGGAAAACAGGCCTGCAACAGAAACAGCCTCCTGGTTCTGGTAGGGAGATGCAGCCCTGGCAGAGCTGTGCTAAGGGTCTGTGCGGGACCCCTTCTGCAACCAGTGGGGGGTGAGGATACTCAAGGAGCAGTCCTGCCCTGTCACACTTATGAGGAGATGCTGATGCAAGTTCTTACTCACCAGGAACCCAGATGAATTATCCAGGAGGCAGCGGAATCGGCACACAAAGCTCCTTTCGAGGAAAGAGGAGTTCTCAGGAGGCAGCTGGCCGGGCTTGTAAGTGGTAACGGAGGAGCTGATACTTTTTTCACCTAAAGGATGCAGGAAAAAGGAGAGCCCAAATTAACACACATGGAAGTGTGGAGACTCTCGATGAGGCTGGAACATGGACAACATGCATCAGCAGCTGTATCTATCAACGGTATTACCAAAAAAAAATCTCCTCTTGAGGGATACACTTGGTTCCTTCTGTCTAATTAAATGCCCCATACAAAAATCTGCATGTACATGAAGAACCGGACCATTTCAGAGTGAAGCACTGAAAAGTCAGGAAAGTTCCAATGGCCTGCTCCGGGTGCAGCCCTGAGTTACAAGGTCTCTCTATTGTTAACACAGCACCTCTGCCTTATACAGTGCACAAGCTGGACACTGCACAGAGAATGAGGCAGCTGTGAACTGAAACTATGAAGGATTTGCCGTCTGTGAGGCCTGCACGTTACTGCAGCTGAGGCTTGAACCGAGTGGAGTCTGTAGGCAGCAGCTCTAGCAGATGATCTGTCTCCACCTGGCCAGGGCCAAACTCCTCTTGACAGGATCTGCCCAGGACTAACAGGAATACAACAGCATTTTTATGGAAGCAGTGAATAGTCAAAGGACGCTCCCAGTGGTCTTTGGGGTTGTAACAGAACCGGCCGGCCAGCCAACAGGCTCTATGGACAGTGCCAACTCCCTTTCTTTAGTCTCCTGCACCTACCATCAGGCGATGGTTCG
Organism: Gopherus flavomarginatus; assembly: GCF_025201925.1. Lineage (NCBI taxonomy): Eukaryota > Metazoa > Chordata > Testudines > Testudinidae > Gopherus > Gopherus flavomarginatus. The sequence continues at coordinate 5,284,158 of NC_066626.1, read as the reverse complement.
TTCTCAGGAGTGGGAGGCGGGTTAAGGGCCCAGTGAAGGTTGCGCCTGAATTCCTGCTGGTCCTCAGTGTGGATCAGCTCGAACACACTCTGGTGCATGACATCTGTCTGGAACGAAGCAGAATGACAGGTGAGTCCAACCGTCTGTCCCGGGCACCTGCAGCTACCGCACAGCTGGGGACAGCCTGGACTCTCGCCATCGGAACTGCCACACACACAATGGACCAGATTTCACCACCTTCACTCCCAGCGGCAGTTCCAGGGCCCGCAAAGGGTCTCGTCCTACTGAGATCAATGGGGGTCCCCATGGGGTAAGGTACATACCCCAGGCCTGAGCCCGCTCTGCTGATGTCAGTGGGAGCTGGGTCAGGCCAGGGTGGGTAAAGGTGGCCTGCAGTGTGCACAGGAATGATTTTGATTTGTTTTACAAGCTTGTTCTTTATTTGGCTAAATTCTGCAGCCCTCACCTCCAAGGTATAGCCAGCAGTCCCTGCAAAGGCAATGGAGCTACCTGTTGGAGCCAAAACACCACAATGGACCCAATTCTGCCACCTTTATTCAGCGTGGGGAAGGACCTGGTTCTTCAGTGGGGCCATTTGGGGCATAAGAGAGAGTCAGTGTGGAAAAAAACTGATTCAAGTGTCAGCGGTGCAGAATCAAGCCCAATCTGCTCAAAGAATCCCAACAGAACGGATCACCCTGATTAATTCTGCTTTTACCCTGTCATCACCTAAAGAGTGAGATTGTGGCTCTGGACTTCACTACACAGGTGTGCAGTTACAAGCTACCCCAGTGTCATTAATATGCAGTGTGTTTGCTGGCAAGATGAAGCATGTTTAAGCAGAAAAAGCAAAGCAATGCTGGACCAATAAAGTAGCTCTGATAAGAACAAAGGCCAAAGAAGGTCCGTAATGAAGTCACACTTCATAACAAACACTTTGCCTCATTTCCCTGCATGAGTCAGAAGAACAAACAAACATGATTGACAAAGAGCAGATCAGAATAATAAAATCAGAAACACTGCCTTTGCTGCAACTTGCCAACTAAGTTATTCATCAAGATCTTCACATTTAAAATAATAAGACAACTTCTGAATGATTAACTATAAATAAGGTTTAGAATGCTAGACCCACATACTGGAGCCATTTAGCTAAATCCCCTGAACATTACAGGAGCTTTGTATTGGTTATATTTCAATTTATTATAATACATTTTTTTAAATGAAAGGACATTCTGCATATTGGAAGAAACATTCTTAAAGCAATTTGACACCCCTGCAGCTGATTTATGCATATGCTGTACGGTACTTAGATTATTTGGATACCAGTAGTACTGAATCGATTACTTAGAAAAAACATTTTGAAAGGAGAAAAACAGCACTAAATCTGTTCCATTGCCTGCAATAATGCAGCGCCATTAATAGATGACAACATCACTTATTTTTGAAATTCCTAACAAAAACATTGCAGATGCTGTCAGAAACTAGTATTCAAGATACTGTGCCATGATGGCTACAGCTGAAGACTGGGAGTCAAGAGATCTGAGTTCTAATCCTGGCTTTGCTACTGTAAGTCCTTGGGCAAATCACTTTGGCTCAGTTTCTCCATCTGCAAAACTGAGCTAATAACGCTTACTTTGGGATCTACAAAGGATGAGAAGCACTATATATAAGAATGAGGTCCTTTATTTGACTTCCTTACAGGTTAAGGCAGGCAAGTCAATATCTACTTTGCACACACAGTTACAGCAATTGCATGCATGCCTCAGGTATCTGTGCACAGCAAAGACCAATGCTGGAGATTTGGATGTGCAATTACAGGACCCAATCCTGTGCTTAAGGCTATTACATATGCAGATTAGTTGAGCAGTTGCATTTATTTTACACATGCATTTGTGATCTGGCCTTGTTTGAAAATCTAGCTCTCCACATTTAAGTGCCCATTTGAGAGGGGCTGCCACCACTGGGGAACTATTTCAAATCAGTCACTGACTTTTATTTATCACTGAGATTTGAGATGGTTTTTCAGTGCTGCTTTTGGTAATTCTGAAAAGCAGTTTGTTTTTAGAAAAATCCCTCTCTTTCCTGATCCTCCACAGAAGTTCTGACGCTGAATTGGTGACACTGCTAGCTTTTAAATGATACATTCATTAAAACACGTCAATTTCGGTTTTAAGAACTGGCAACTTGGCTTAGGCAATTAAACTTTTCCTACCATGCTAGGAAAGGGACATTCCGAGGTATCCATGGTAATGCTGGAGCCTGCAGCCCTGACTCAAGAGATTCTCCTACCATAGCCTGGAGGCACAGTCCAGTGGTGGCTGGAGGTCAACTTGTCCTGCATGGCCTCAGTAAGGTCTTCCATGACAAGCCTGCCAATATTTACCTACCTAGATATTTATAAGGCCTCCATCCCCATCGCATTTGAATACCTCTCAGTTACTGACATATTTATTCTCACAACGCCCCTGTGAGGTAGATGGGGAAGTGAACTCAGGTTTTCTGTGTTTCAGGTTAGTGCTTTAAACAACAAAAGACCATCCAAAAGAGCTTCCGCCTTTTATCAGTTTGATGAAACATACAAGGCAGATGGAGCCAGCAGGGAGCACAGTGCTGGATGCCACAGCTGAGGAAAGGAAGAAGTCTCCATGCTGGCATTCCTTGCAGGTGAAGAAATCAGCTGAGAGGCTAGCCTGCCAGCCTGATAGCATGAGGATCTACACAAGATCCCATCAAATGGATCTGGCAAGGCAGAGAAGAAAAGTCCTGCTGTGCGATTAGAAGATTATGGGTTCGCTGCAGAAGTCCCTATTTCCCTGGCAAAGGGGCTATTTCTTTTTGTTTGTTTGTCAACTGCTGCAAATTGACCATTTTGATTACCACTACAAAAAGTGTTTTCCTCTCCTGCTGGTAATAGCTCACCTTAACTGATCACTCTCGTTAGAGTGTGTATGGTAACACCCATTATTTCATGTTCTCTCTGTATATATATATATCTTCCTACTGTGTTTTCCACTACATGCATCCGATGAATTGGGCTGTAGCCCACAAAAGCTTATCCTCAAATAAATTTGTTAGTCTCTAAAGTGCCACAAGTATTCCTTTTTTTATTAAGAAAGGGATAGCTCATAAGACAGAAAATATCACATTGCCTCTATATAAATCCATCCTCCGCCCACATCTTGAATACTGCGTGCAGATGTGGTCGTCTCATCACAAAAAAGATATATTGGAATTGGAAAGTAAATCAGGAAGTGTTATTTCCTCCTTCTCATAACACAAGAACTAAGGGCCACCTAATGAAATCAATAGGCAGCAGGTTTAAAACAAACAAAAGGAAGTATTTATTCACACAATGCACAGTCAGTCTGTGGAACTCTTTGCCAGAAGATGTTTGTAAAGGCCAAAACTACGACAGGGTTCAAAAAAGAACTAGACAAATTCATACAGGATAGGTCCATCAGTGGCTATTAACCAGGATGGGCAGATGGTGTCCCTAACCACTGTTTGCCAGAAGCTGGGAATGGGCAACAGGGGATGGATCACTTGATAATTCCCTGTTCTGTTCATTCCCTCTGGGGCACCTGGCATTGGCCTTTGTTGGAAGACAGGATACTAAGTTAGATGGACCTTTGGTCTGACCCAATATGGCCGTTCTTATGTTCTCACAAAACATTTTAAAGAAAACCGAAGTTTTTCCATTTTTTGTCAGAACAGTTTTTGCAAAATGTTTCCAGGTTTCACTGAAAAACCTGAAACCCAACAGTTTTTTGGTTTTCAACAATCAAAAATTGATTTTCTGTTGCAGACAACCGGAACATGTTATTTTTCAATTGCAAAAACCAGAAGAAATTGCAGCTTCTGGGAAGGATTCCATTCAGCCAAAAAGACATTTTTCAACATTGTTATTTGACCAGCTCTCCAGCACTATTCCCAGTGCAGGGCTGTGGCAAAAGACCACAACCAAGTCTTTTCTACCAGTAATGTTTGTCTTTCTTTCCTTAGTTGACTTTCCTCAGTGTGGCAATGTCATTCCACATCTGGAAGTAACAAGGGATTGTATTCAGAGAGGGAAAAGGAATACATGTATTGTAGTCCCACTCCCTGATATTTGTCCTTTTCAATTCTGTAGTCCCTATGGTAAGTGATCTTAAAAGGGGCAGTGATACCCTGCCATGCCACTGTTAGAATGACAACAGGTGGACTCTCTAGAGTCAAATTCTGCTTCCATCTATATGGGTGTAAATCCAAAGTAATGCCATTGGCTTCAGCTGAGTTACTGCATACTTACATTGCTGGAACAGAGCGGAGTTTGGCCCACACTCTGCAGATAGGAGATCAAGTCTATCTCTTGGCTCTGCTTATCAGCTTAGCTCTTTATTTCCAGCACCAAGAGCAATTTTCTGCTCCTCTCTCTGCTGGCCTCAGATCAGGGGAGCCAGGCATGTGGTTATGAAATCAGCCCAGAAGAGTCTCACTACTTTTGGGAGCAGAAACATCTGGTCAAGTCTCATCCACTCATGTCAGAGGAGCCTGGGGTCCATTGGCTGTCAGCTATTTCCCAGGTGAGAGGATATGTTTTACCAGCTAAACCAAAAAAGGAAGTCAAAAGCCAAAGAGAAACCATGTTAAAAAGTGATGGAACATTCTACTAACCTGATGAAATCCAAGATAGTCTTGAATCGTGTGCGAGCAATAAAATATCATCCCTTCAGATGTCACCACCAGCACAAAGCCATTAAGAGCCTAGGAGAGAGCGACAGAGTGAGCACCAGAACTTAGCTCCCAACCCAATACCACTGCATGTGGATAAGAGTCAAGCGGTCAGGTTACCCTATGACAGCTTTCTGATGGCCAGCTGCTAGTGGGGATAAGAAAGTAGTGGGGGTAGGACAACAGCTTAGACAGTTGTGAGAGACACCCTAGGAAATGTTGCTGCTGGGGATGTAGAGAAATAAGGATTTATAGTCAGGCCCAAATGGATCGGGATGGGAAAGGAGGTGCGTTCTGAAAATCCGAGAGGGTGGGTGGACAAGGAATTCTAGCCACAGGGAAACAAGGTTCTGGAGATTAGCTACATGCAGAAAGGTGCAGGATTTGATCTCTTGTTGACACTATACATGAACTAGATATTAGTGACATTGGCAGTCACTGCTAGCCACGAGCCGGCTGCTATCAGCTGGCCATGTACTGGAGGCACCATGGTAGGAGTGGGTTGGGAGGAGGGCAGACTCATTTGAGGAAGGCGTTCCATGCATGAGGGGAGGCTTGGCAGAAAGTGGGGAGGTGCTGCTGGGAAGCAGACGAGTGAGCAATACAGGCTGTCATGGCAGGCAGGGCTGGAGCAGGGAAACGTTACGTTTCAGCTGATGCAGGGCATGCATGAGGGGATAACAGACAGGCTGGCACATGGGAGTGGACAGCGAGTGAAGGGTCCGTTTGTAAACCATCGTCTTAAAGATGGCAGCTGAAGCCATGTAAGGGGGCCAGATAACCTAGAGACAGGGTGCACCGGGGGAGCAGCAAGAGGCTATGCACAGAGCTCTGACTGCTGTTCCATTAAATAGGGTTTGATTGATCTATTCAAACAACATGCGAGTGGACCGACACATTCAGTTACAAAACCACTGAGCTAGCTCAGCACTGGCTCGATGGACAATGGCTTCCCTTTGCCAGTGCTGAGGGATCAGAGAGACTGCAAAGAACTATTCAGTGTACACAGATAGGTGTAGCCTCATGTGACATCCTAGTACCTCCCTTTCTCCAAAATATCTTCCTGGATGGCCTGCTGGCTACCTCTGCTTTCACTTAGTGCACAGACAGGATGTGCAACAGCAACACATAGAAACAGGCAGTTAGGGGAAGTCTTTCCAATGTCATCTTCTCTGCTACAATTACTCTGAACTGTTCCTCCTAGAGCTACCTCTTTGTGCTATGGGTGAGGGGAAAGCATCATTCATTTTGCACAGTTCATAACTTTGAAAGTCAGTTCTTAACACATAGAAACTGTAAATCATGCTTGAAAGTAAATACCGTGGGCCAGACCCTCAAACCACCTCCAATCAGTTGCTTTGCACTGACCTAAAGGGGCTGTTGGGGATTCTCCGGAGGCAGGGGAATCCCCAGCTGATGATAAATGGGGACATTCAGACCTCCAGCATGCAGGGCACAGCTGAACGTCTCCTGATCCCTGACTGGTGGAATGGTCTCTAGAGAATGTTACTGCAGACATAACTTAGAGCAGCTCTTAGGCTGCTGTAAGTTACACCAGGGTTGAACCAGCAGGAGGAGCAGAAAGGTGACTTAGTTCCACTCCTCTCAGGTCCTGATCCCAGCACTGTTCTTATGGCTTCATATGTTCAGAGCCTAATGCTGGGATAGTTACTTTGCCTAAAAAAGACAGTACACCGCTACCTCAATATAACACCACCTAATAGAACATGAATTTGGATATAACGTGGTAAAGCAGTGCTCTGGGTGGATGGGGCTGTGCACTCCGGTGGATCAAAGCAAGTTCAATATAACATGGTTTCACCTATAATGCAGTAAGATTTTTTGGCTCCCAAGGACAGCATTATATCAAGGTAGAGGTGTATTTGTGATACTGTCAGGAGGGAGGACAGTTTGTATTCCCCTTAAACACTAGTTTAACGAAAAAAATAATAATCTCTAAAATAAGTACACATTTGGTTTACACACAGCACGTTGAAGCTATTTCAGTCCTGGGGGAATTCTGTGCCGCTGTGCATTCAGAATTCATGCCCCTCTGCAGATTTCTTTGCTTCCCCGCAGAAAATTATGGGGAAAGAAAAGGGAAGCTGCAAGAGCAGTCACATGCCGGCGTCTGGAACAGCCAGCGGAGAGGTAAATCTCCATGGGGGTGGGGCAAGGCTGGGGATGCCCATGGATGTATTTTGGGATAGCAGGGGGGCACAGCCCCCTCAGACAGGTGAGGCATGCAGGGGAAAATGTGGGGTTACATGCCACTGTCCCCATTCCCATTTCTGTGAGTGCAGAGCTGCCCGGGTGAAGGAGGGTTCTGCTATAGGTAGCTTACCCTGCTACTGGATGCTGTCTCCTGGGTCCTAGCGCTGGTTTCCTACCCTTTGTGCGCTGGGAGCAATTCTGTCTTCTGTACAATGGGGAATGCCTACGGTGAGGCAGGGCAAGGAGGGAGGACATGGGAAAGCGGCAGTGGGGAAGGAAGGGGGAATAGGATAGGGCAGGGGGAGGTGGATGGGAGAGGGGAGGAAGAAGGAATGGGGGAGAGGCAGTGGGGGAGGGGATACGGGAGAAGTAGGAGCCCAGCATGCAGTGTCCTCTCAGCCACCCTCATGAGCCCTCTGCACCCAGACTCCCACCCCAGCACCCATACCCCCTGCTGAGTCCCAACCACCTTCACCTGTAACCCCCCACTCTGTGGATTCAGATCCCCACAGAACCCTCTAACCCCACCCCTGGATCCCCCCACAATAAGCCCCTCCACACTTGGATCCTGCTGGACTGAGCCTGCATGTCCCACACCTGGTGAGCCTGGCACAGGGGAGCAGAGCCTCAAGGTGTTTCAGGCGCAGGCCCGGCCCTTGAGCTGTGACAGCTTCACATGCAGCCTCACCACCAAGTCCCTGTCCGGGGGGGCTGGGGTGGGGTGGCAAGGGCCTGCAGGGTCATCTCCACCCTGCTACCAACAGGTAAGAGCTACTTTACAGGACATTTCTTGTTCTCATCATTTCTACCAACAGCACAACACACAATCTAGTCAGTTGTTTGCTATGCTAGGGGGAGAAACACGTTTTCAGTAAATCCGTGTGATGCTAAAGCAGCCTGATTCTTGTGGCTCTGTCTTCTGCTCCGTCACAAAGTTACGCTCCTACTATGCTGCAGTCACTTTATAGTACACGTGCAGTCAGCCACACACACCAAATATTTAACACCAAATATCATTCCCTTAGCAGCGGATTGCCACCTCTTTATTAAACAGCAAATACACAACCAGTATTTGTAGGGGTGGTTCCACCCATGCTCAGTGCTTGATGGACCTGACCCAAAGTCAGATGACGTCAGTCAAGAGACTTCTATTGATTTTACTGAGTTTTGGATCAGGTGATATATTCCTAATGCTTAGAAGATGGCACACACATCCCAGCTCCCTAAATTTACTCCCCGCCTCAGAAAAATGTACAGAGAGGACTGGAACATCACCCAAATGGATCCAACTATTCCCTCAATATAAAGCATCTAAATATAGGCCTAATCTGCTGATCCTATTAAAGCAACATGGCACTAAGAAATTTTATTTCTTTTAGTATTTGAACCTCTTGGTCAGTTTCCCTATAGTTTTGGCTGGGGCCAATACATTTTAGCAGGCTGTGAACCTGAACAGTGTGTTTTATTTACAGTGGGTTGAATCCTGAGGGTTGTCTTCTCAGGTTTTGCTCCATTTTTATTTAGCCTTTCCTCAGACAAATTTCCACCAAGCACAAAGATTGACATGCAGTCAGTGGAAGTGTACACTGAAGAATGGCTGCAGGATTCAACCCGCCATTATTTATTTTTATTTCTTACATATTCCAAGTAGGCTCATCACCAAACCTCTTGGTGCCATTTACACAATTGAAGTTTGAAAGTACAGTACTTTCCCCTTCTACTTTCTTAAAGGCCAGACACACAAGAGTAGCCAGGACACCAGTCAATTGGACTTGTGCTCCTAAACGCCTTAAGAATGTGGGAAAAATCTCCCCTGTGGGTCCTGAAGCAGAGCTGAGTCTAATAAAACTGGGGTTGTGCATCACTTTAATGATAGGAGCATAGATGAACTCAGTTCAAGGGGAAGTCATAGCATCTGCCAGGCTCTCAGAATGTTACTCCCTGCCAGGAAGCATCACCTGCACTATTTTCCTCTTGGGTGCTACACTTAGATAATGCCCTGCTGCTACTGTGACGCATTTCACCACTCTCTAAAATCTCCCTGAAAGGTCTCAGCAGAGCCAATGTAAAAACGAACATGCATTGGTCTGCTCTTTTTTGGATCATTATTGAGCAGAACTTGTCATCAGCATTGACTCATGTCCTCTGGAATGGTGGCTGAAGCATGAAAGGACATATGAATCTTTAGCACATCTGGCACATAAATATCTTGTGATGCTGGCTAAAACAGTGCCACGTGAATGCCTGTTCTCACTTTCAGGTGACATTCTAAAGAAGACGTGAGCAGCATTATCTCCTGCAAATTGCAACTGAACTTGTTTGTCTGAGCGATTGCTGAAGTAGGACTGAGTGGATTTGTAGGTTCTAAAGTTTTACATTGTTTTATTTTGGAATGCAGTTATTTTATGTATATAATTCTACATTTGTAAGTTCAACTTTCATTATAAAGAGATTGCACTACAGTACTTGTATTAAGTGAACTGAAATATACTATTTTTTTTGTTTTACAGTGCAAATATTTGTAATAAAAAATAAAGTGAGCACTGTGCACTTTGTATTTGGTGTTGTAATTCAAATTAATATATTTGAAAATGTAGAAAACATCCAAAATATTTAAATAAATGGTATTTTATTAGTGTTTAACAGTGCGATTAATCGCGATACATTTTTTTAATTGCACAATGAATCGCAATTATTTTTTTTAATTGCTCGACAGCCCTAGTGGGAGCAGATGAAAGTAGTCCAGGATCAGTTCTTTAGCCTGAACATCCTCATTTGTGATCCCTGTTCTGTAATGCAGCATTTCTGATGGGACTAAATCGACAGTAATGAGATCACAGCAGGCCTATGCAGAACGGCGAAAAATATTTGTCTAGAACAACAAACGCCCGCTTATTTATGAGGGGCACTGTGGTGGGGCAACTGCCCCCTGAGAAAAAGGCTGGAACAGGCCTTTGAAGCTGCGCAGGCTGGCAGCCAATCAACGGAGGCCTGTGGGGAGCCAATCAGGGCAAGGCAGAAGCAGCCAATCAGTGCGGGGAAGGCCCTATATAAAGGCTGCCTAGGAGGAGGAGAGGCAGTCTCTCCCTGGTTGGCAAGGGGGAAGGACTAGCTCCTGAAGAAGAAGCTAGCACCTTGGACAGAGCAGTTCTGGGCAGGCCCGGGGGAGCTAGAGTAGCGAGTACGGAAGGGGATGAGTCTGGAGTAGTGAGCACTGCTGGAGGGCAGTGTCCTGACGAGGACGCCGCCAAGCAGAGAGCAACACGGATCGCAGAGCAGAATGGACAGCGGACAAGACACCACACACTGAGGGTGCTCCACAGTGGACAGAACTAATTCCTGGAGCAACCAGCAGGAGGCACCAATGGTGGGGAGTCTTGACCCTGCCACAGGCACTCAAGAGGTACTCACACACACTCCATGCCCCCAGTTCCTCTATATGGTGGACTGGGAAGAGTTGCTGTTACAGCTAGTGTGGTCAGGAAAGTAAAACCAACAAGCCTGTGTATTTAAATGACAAGATCAAAGAGGTTATTCAGGCCAAGTAGTTCACCCTCAGAAAATGGAAATCCAGCCCAAAGGAGCAGAAGGTAGGTAAAATATAAGACAAAAGTTCAGATTATAAGGCCAGAAGGGACAATTGTGACCAGCTATTCTGACCTTTTGTACAACCCAGGCCAGAGAACTGTCCCAAAATAATTCCTAGGGCAGATCTTTTAGAAAAACACCCAGTCTTGATTTTAAAATTGTCAGGGGGAGATTGTTCCAATGGTTAATTACTCTCGCCGTTAAAAGTTTACACCTGATTTCCTATGCTGGATTGTGTTAGACCTTCCTCTGCTAGACTGAAGAGATCCATTATTAAATATTTGTTCTCCATGTAGGTACTTACAGACTGGAATCAAGTCACCCCTTCTCTTTGGTAAGATAAAGAGATTAAGCTTTTGAGCCTATCGCTACAAAGGCATGTCTTCTAATCTTTTAATCATTCTTAAGGATACGATTCTGTCAGGGAGGTCATGGATTCCGGAACTTTCTGGGACTCCTTCTGGGTAAGGGCCGGAGCAGTGGACTGGCAGCCAGCCCCAGGGATGCGGCGCGGCAGCCGCCAGAACAGAGTGGCCATTGGGGTTGGGTCAGCTCCCCTGGGACTAGAGCAGGAGCGGTCAGCCCCAGTAGCGCTCTGTTTGTCCCCACTCCCCCAGCATATTTTTAGTAAAAATCAGGGGCAGGCTGCGGGCTTACGTTAATTTTTGTTTACTGCCTGCAACCTGTGCCTGACTTTTACTAAAGATACCTGTGACAGAATCCTAACCTTAATCATTCTCCTGAATCATTCTCTGAAACCTCTTCAATTTATCATCATCATCCTTGAATTGTTGGCACCAGAATTAGTGCCAAACACAGAGATAAAATAACCTCTCCACTCCTCCTCGAGATTCCCCTGATTATACATCCCAGGATCACATTCGCTCTTTTTGGCCTCAGAGTCACACAAACTTTATATGAGGAGAGACCAAAATGATTGGGACTGCTTAGTTTAGAGAGCAGATAAATACAAGTGGTCAGGATAGAGGCATATAAAATAATGAATAGAATAAGAAAGAGGGCAAATTGTGTACTCCTATTTACATTCTCTCTTCATACAACAACAAGGAGACTTTCATCAACTGAAAAGCACTAAAGTCAGAAATGTCATTGAAAGAAGATGCACAATACATTCTTAACCTGTGGAACTCATGGCCACAAGGTTTTGCTGATGTTAAGGGCTTATTAGGATTCAAGAACATATACACAGTGACAGAGAAAATAAGAAATTATGAGGGCTATAAAACCTCTTGATCCAGGGTGTAAGCAGCCTCTAAAAGACAGGGAATAGGAAAAATTAATAATTTTCGACTATGGTGCTTTCTTTTGCATCATCTGGTACTACATGCTACATAAAGCATTTTGGAACAGGACTTTTATATATAAGCCAGAAGAGCTAATTTTACAGGATTCCATTGGGGAGCATGTATAAGCAAACAACAATATGCGCACATAAGAGCTATAGCCACCCACCCACGTGTCCCTATGAACACAACTGTCTGTTTGGTATAGAACTATCTGAAATATCAAATGCCGTATAGTAAAATATGTATACTCCTTCAGGCACATTCTAAACCCAAACACAGTGGTACTAGCTACATGAGTGGTATGTTCTGTTTTTATAAAATAAACACGTTCTTTCGCCTGTGCAGAATACAGAGCACTAAGAATCCCCAGAACAGCACAGCCACCAATACACATTTTTAGATGCATTTTTAATGGTACACAACTTCCAGACTTTACGGTTCAAAGGCTTTCCACCCTCTTCTAGAATTCAGTGACAGGAAAATCAATAGTAAAAGGGGAATGTCTGTATTCCCCAGCAGGAATTTGCATTGGCTTGTATATTTTTAGCCAGTCCCCAACCCCTTTTCTTCAGAGGAGACTAAATTCAAACCTGCTCAGCTGTCTTTGCTTGTGTTGGTCTGAGGAGGTCCCCATGTTGCCTTGAGGGCAGCACAGCTGGGTGCTAAATAAAAGATGGGAGGCAGTTCAGAAACGAGGCACTGGCTTTAATAAGGATCTGCCAGAAGCAACGCTTCTTTCATCACAAACCCTTCTGCAGTGCAGTTTCTTGAGTCAGGCACTATGTGTTGCTAGGGCTTGTGAACAGTCATTGGCTGATGGGTCAAAGGGCGGCTAGCTCTAAGTTAACAGCTTCTCAGAGTCCAAGCAGAAGTTGAGGTGGAAGATCAACAACACTGATCTTGTATCTCCATGGCACACTAGGGGCATGTGTGTGTGTGCACGTGTGTTAAGATATGCACTACTTAAAACAGGAATTAGGGAAGTTCTCCATTTTATACGGGAGGTCAGACTAGATGATCACAATGGTCCCTATCTATGAATATAGCTAGTTGTCTGAATTCACAGTAGCCTTAGGATTTTACTGGAACTCCTGCATTTGCTTAAGCAGATAAGTTAGCAAATATCCTCTCAGAACTGACAACATCCGCATCTGAATATCCCTGTGATGTTCCATGTAGCTGTCATGACTGTCTGTGATCTCAGTTCTGGGACATAATGACCTATTGAGCTCACAAATTATGTGACCTATATTGGCTCCTGATTTAGGCCCTAATACGGGGCAATATTACACCCTTCTCTGTTAATGCCCACAAGGTTGTCTCAAAGAAATCTGCAAGGTTGGGGTGCTCTCTTCCATGCCCTGGGTATCTGCAGGGAAGAGACGCTCTACGCTGCAGAGGTGCTTTCTGCATTATGCTGTTCTCTGAGGCTCCCCTCCAACCTGGAAGCATGGTTTCTGTCACTGACTTTATATTCCCACTGCAGAGCAGAGGGACAGCCAGGAACAGTGTCAATACGCCCAGTGGCAAAGGCATGGGGATTTCCACCAGCATCCAAGAGGAGCACCCTGAGTCAAGAGGCAGCTGTTCCTTATCTCTGCCCACACCACACTGACACCAACCACCCCAGTCAGCCTTGGTATGTCCAGAGACTTCTGAGCAACACAGGAGCAGGCCGTGTTGGCCTGGATCCCCGAACAGGGTCCTGCTCCACGCAGTCTCCTTCCCTGCAGACACTACACAGGCTCCTCCAAGTGTGCACTCAGTGACCTTTTATTTGTAGTTCCCTCCACCAACGTCACCAGAGTCCCCCTGCAATGGTCTGTTTACAATGTTAACTGAGCTTCTGGCCCTGGCACCAGTACCTGCGGGGAAACAGAGGTCTCCTTACTCTGAGCCCTCTGTGTGACTTGCCCCATCTAGCCCGGTTTCCCCTCGCTCTCCCTGCGCTCCCTTCCTGTGCCTCAGCTGCTGGGGCCACATGAGTTATCGCCTTGCCCAGACCACCAGCCTGATTAGATCATTACCCCCAGGCAGCTTTCCCTGGGGCACTAATTGATCTAAGTGATCAGAGTGCAGGCTCACCTACTTACTCCCTGCACTCTGTCACACTCCTTCCTGTTGCTTCGGAGACTTTGGCACTAGTACCAGCTCCTCACCTTGTCTCACTGTGATAGGAAGCGCAGAACCATCAGGAGTCATTTGGGGAAAGACAAAAAAAGTACAGCATGAACCCTGCCCAGGGCATCAGGAACTGTGGTTTCTAGTCTGAGCGCTGCAACTCTGGGCAGAGATCCTCCCTCTGTCTCCGTTTCTCCACCGGAAGAGCGATCGCTCCTGTGCGCTGTGTGAAGAGTCCTGTCTAAGAGCTAAGTGCACACCCCCAGTGTTAGCCTGGCTGTGGCATTCGGAAGGATTAGCGGGAAAAGCCCTGTCTGGTGTCACTGAGACCCTGTGCCTTTTGGCCATCTCATTTGTTTCCCTTTTTGAATGTGGCTGTGGCTTTAGTGACCACAATCCCTGTCAAGCCAGGCCGTACTTCCAGAAATGACAGGTCCTGCTGTGGCAGGCTCATTAGACTCCACTTACGTCATCACACATGGCTTTGTGTGATCATGGCCAGGGACTGCAGTCTGTCTCAAAGGAATGAGGGAGGGCAGCAGAGCACAGAAATCTCGGTCAGAAAGTAGTGCAGCAGCCAGCGCTTACCAGCGTCTCCCTGTCCCTCAGACAGCATTAGGATTTGGGGGCACCCACTTCCAAAGCTGCACCTGGACCAAGTATGCAGCTCCAAAAACCCGTGATCTCAGTCGCATTAATATCCAGCAGTGTGTGTGAACACCAAATCCCATAACTTGGAGGCAGCTAGAACCAGAGTTAGCTATTCTCCGATACCCGAGCTGTCAGGCATTCAGTATTCCGAGACCGCAAAAGAACGAGCAGAAATCCACAGCAATTATTAAGAGGCATCATCGTGTCAAGTCTGATTCAGTCCTGTGCAGAAATCCTACTGTATTAAAAAGTTCTCAGGCTTGCCCCAGAACTCTTAATAAACCAATAATATTGGTTCTGTCATTTTAACCACTGCTGGCAATTGGAAGCCTTGGCAGCAAACCCTGGCCTGCCTTTCCAGTTCACTAATGTATAGATGTCTGAAGTAATTAGTCTGGTGTGCATTCTTAGCCAAGCTCAGCTATTGTTGCTGCCAATTCCCTTTTCACTGTCCAGATCTGTAGTCATTCCACCTCACCCCCTTTATTCTAGACACAAACGGTCTCTCTCTTTTCAGAGCAGATCTCACGGTGTGGGAATCTACTGCAGAGGTCAATTAATGCCACCGAATGCACTACTTTTAACCCTTAGAGCAGGCTCCCAGCAGAAACATTTCTATACGATGACAACAATGATCATTTTTTCCAATGTTTCAATTATCTTTTGTTAACCATGCTGATGGCAGATTGGTTTCATTTCTGGTGAGCAAGATATTAGCCCCACTCGTGTTCTACATTTCACAGTGATACAATGGAACAGTGATGCAGTTTAACAAATAATTGCAGCCCCTGTTTTAATACACAGAGACTAGGGGCCTTATTCTCATTGATGTTAAACCTCTTTTCACTACTCTGGCAGTAGAAAGGGGTCTTAAAGTGGGTTTAAGTCAGACCAAGTTTAAGCTCTTTAATGTTACTCAAGTGCCGTTTAGGGGGGCATGAGTGTACGTCTACAAGCGTATGTCTGTCATAAACAGATAGTTAAGGGTTAATGTCTCTTTTACCTGTAAAGGGTTAACAAACAGGGAACCAAACACATGACCAGGGGACCAATCAGGAGACAAGATACTTTCAAATCTTGGTGGAGGGAAGCCTGTGTTTGTGTTTTTTGGGTTTTGCTTTGTTCTCTCAGGGTCCTGGAAGGGACTGGACGTGCAACCAGGTTTCTTGCCAATCTCCCTGCTACAGTCTCTTATATATTCAGAATAGTGAGTAATTTAGTAAGAAAGGTGGTTATAGTCTTTTGATTGTTTCTGTATTTGCAAATGTGTAGTTTGCTGGAAGTATTTTAAATTGTATCTTGCTGGGGGGAGGCTTCTTTCTATTTTCTATAAGCTGACAGACCCTGTAACTTTTTACCATCTAATTGCAGAGACAAACTTTTACCTTTTTTTCTTTTTTTTTATTAAAAGTTTTGCTTTTAAGACCTGTCCAATTTCCCCCCCTTGTTGAGGCTCAAGGGAACTGAGTCTGTACTTAACAGGGAGGGAGGGGAGAAGGGGGAATCCTTTTGTTTTAGATTCACGGAGCTTGAATCTGTTTTGCCTCTGGGTGAGGGAGAAAGGGGGAGGGGAAGGGACATTCCTCCCTGTTTTAAGATTCAAGGAGTTTGAATCACGGTAATCTTTCAGGGTAACCCAGGGAAGGAAATCCTAGGAAAGGCAACGGTGAGGAAAGGGGTTTACTTTCCTTGTGTTAAGATCCAGGGGGTTTGGGTCTTGGGGGTCCCCAGGGAAGGTTTTGGGGGGACCAGAGTGTATCAGGCACTGGAATTCCTGATTGGTGGCAGCTTATCAGATCTAAGCTGGTAATTGAGCTTAGGGGAATTGAGCTTAGGGGAATTCATGCTAGTACCCATATTTTGGACGCTAAGGTTCAGAATTGGGAATTATATTATGACAATGTCTACATAGACAAACGCATGCTACCTCTCACTGAGCTGGCATGCTAAAAATCGCAGCTGAGCCAGGGTAGCACAGGCAGCGGCAAGAGGTGTCAAGGACTAGTCCATGCCTGCCCAGAGTCCGTGAGTATGAACTTGGGGTGGATAATCCTGGTCCTACCCTGGCTCTGCAATTAATAAGTCTGCTTTACAACCTTAGCTAATGAGGCCGTTGGCTTTAGCTCACGCAGGAGAGGCTCATGAACTAAGCCCCAGGTTTGATACTGCCCGTATCAGTGTTACAAGTGGGGGCTCATCCAGGATTTCAACTAGGAAGTCTCCGAAGCTCAGGATGCACTTCCTCAGCTAGAGAAAGCATGTAGGCAACACACCTTCTGGGTGTGGTGTTCTGTCCCATCTAGTGGTACCTGGACCACTCATGAGTCTGCTCTAGTCAGTGGGCTTTTAGCTCATGCAGTAGAGGCTCATGCACTCAACTCCAGAGGCCCCAGGTTCGATCCCGCCCGTGTCAGCATTATGCCAGGATGCACAGCGCTAGCTCATATCCTGTAGACATACTGTCATGGTATAATTCCCCACTCTGAACTTTAGCGTCCAAAAGATGGGGTACCAGCATGAATTCCTCTAAGCTCAATTACCATCTTAGAACCTGTAGCGCTGCCACCAACCAGGAATTACAGTGCCTGGTACACTCTGGTCCCCCCAAAACCTTGTCTGGGGACCCCCAAGACCCAAGCCCTCTGGATCTTAACACAAGGAAAATAAACCCTTTCCCTCACCGTTGCCTCTCCCAGGCTTCCCCTCCCTGGGTTACCCTGGAAGATCACTGTGATTCAAACTCCTTGAATCTTGAAACAGAGAGGAAAATCCACCTTCCCCCCTCCTTCTCTCTCCCCCTTCCAGACTCTCCCTGAGAGAGAAAGTAATCCTAACACAGAGAGAAAATAACCTCTCTCTCTCCTTTCTCCCCACTAATTCCCTGGTGAATCCAGACCCAGTTCCCTGGGGTCTCACCAGAATTAAAAAAACAATCAAGTTCTTAAACAAGAAAAGTTTTTAATTAAAGAGAGAAAAAAACAGTAAAAATTATCTTTGTAAATTTAAAATGGAATATGTACAGGGTCTTTCAGCTATAGACACTGGGAATACCCTCCCAGTCTAAGTATACAAGTACAAATTAAAATCCTTTCAGCAAAATACAAATTTGAACTCCTCCCAGCCAAATACACATTTGCAAATAAAGAAAACAAACATAAGCCTAACTCGCCTTATCACCTAGTACTCACTATTCTGAACTTATAAGAGCCTGTATCAGAGAGATTGGAGAGAAACCTAGTTGCACATCTGGTCCCTCTGAACCCCCAGAGTGAACAACAACCAAAAAACTAACAGCACACACAAAACTTCCCTCCTTCAAGATTTGAAAGTATCCTGTCCTCTGATTGGTCCTCTGGTCAGGTGACAGCCAGGCTCACTGTTCTTGTTAACCCTTTCCAGGCAAAAGAGATATGAAGTACTTCTGTTCCATTAACTCTTAACTATCCGTTTATGACACATACTCTCAGTGAAAATGAGAGTCACACCTGGTTTGTTCTTAGAACGTGAGGTTTGACAGGTTAGAGCTCTGTAATTTGATGTCAGGAGATGAGCGAATAAAAACCAGAAAGGATATACACAGGAGTTTTGGGGACAGATTTCAGAAGTGATTTCGGCACCTCAGGATGCAGAAAGGCACCGCAGTGGATTTTTCAAGTGGCACCTAACTAAGTTAGGCACCTAGGCATTCTGAAATTCTTAACAGATACTTCTCTACAGCTCTGAGTACCTAAACACCATTAGCAATCCAACTCTTCCAGGATAAAGTTTTCAAAAGCACCTGTGACCCCACTGCCTAAATCCCACTGACTTTCAGCAGAGGGACATAAATGCCTAAGTCACTTATGCACTTTTGAAAATTTTACCCTTAATGAAGGAGGGAGGTGTTTGAATTTTTAAACCCAGAGTATTTTACAATGGTATTTAAAAATAAAGCTTGAAAAACGGTTTTTGTTTAAGAGACTGAGGTGCTAGTTACTATGAAACCAGGAGGATGTACACAATATATATTATTAAGCCAAGGCAAAAACCACAGTGACAGCTGAAGCACATATCAGCAGTTTGGGGTTAAATATAGTCTAAATGTGTCACTCTCAGCAGCACTGGGGGCAGAGCAGAGGATGGCTGGGTGCTCTCTGTGAGCTTCGAAGCTCCTGAAGACCGTAGGATTGGCTCCTTCCCCTTCTCTTGCCTCTGATAAGATGGAGGCCATGAGCAGAGCTGCCGAATGAAATGCGGGAGGTTGGCTGAAAAATGGCATTTTTGCAGATAGGGGGTGAGTTTTTTCCTCATTCTGCCATGCCCGCCTCTGTTTCTAACAGCTGTTAGCGTCTCCTCCTCCACAGGAGTCAGGGAGCAGGGCTGGACCTCCCCAGTGCCAAAGGAGCTTTCCAGCCTGTAGTGTTCTACCTGACTATACACTACCCTTGGTGCAGCCTTTCAGTCATCGTCACAGCCGCTCACTTAGCTTGGCAAGCAAATTGCGGCAGAGGAACAGCAGGGAAAGAAGCAGCTCTGAGGAGGGAAGGCAGGTAAAAAGGAGTTCTTCTTCAGGGAAAACTGCCTCCCCGGAGCAGAATGTCCTAAAGCAGAGCAGGTAGCTCCTTGTGCCTAGCAGCACTGCTGCCTCTGAGCCACCAGTGAAGGGTCCCATGCACTGGTGAGCAGCAGACAGATACAGAAGAGGCAGCGTTACTGTTACAGCTGCAAAGGCTGCTTGTTGACAAGCCCAATGTGCAGGTGTTCAGACCTTTGCAAATTACTTCTTGCGCTGAGATTATCTCCAAAGCCCCCTGGTGAGTTTTTCTTGCAAGTCTGAAGAAATGCCATTTGGGGGATTCTAGAGGCAGAGGGAGCATTATCTGGCTACATTAGCTGGGAGATTTTAGAGCAAGGGTCATTAACATTTACCTTCAAAAAACCCTCAACTTTAGATTGAGGAATTCTGGCTTAAATACAGCATTTCAGTGTGTGATCGCCCCGACAAGGAAAGATTCACATTCCACAAACATATTTACATAGGGCCCTTTAACAAAAGGATCCGAAAGTGCTTTAGAAACAACTGCAAATTCCAGTCCGTACATAGGAATCTGAGGCTCAACCTGCATTGGTGGTGCTGTTTTTCTGCTGCATGGGGTCTTGGCAGTACAAGGAGTATTTCTGTGTGCTGGGGGTAGGGATAAGGGAGAGGGTGAGGCTGAAAATAACGGGTTACAAACACACAGATCTGCTGATTCAAAAAACTTTGCATGGAGAGAAGATGACAGAGGGCCATGGCCACTACCCCCATCAATAGGTTGTAGCAATGATGCTGAATCCTATTTCGAGGTTACCATCTCCCTCTCCTCCCCCTGTACTTCATCGGCTTATTTCATGCAAAGCCATTTTGCTTAGGATCATGCTTTGGCTCCACGCAGTAGACATACCAGAATGATTTCCCCAATGGTTAAAATGCAGTAATCTCTGTGATTGGATGAAGCAGCTATTGTAGGTGGCCAGTCAGCATGCAGCAATTAATAGAATGCATTGTTTGTTGGAATGTGCCATCCCATTGGCTTTTTCACGTCAGTTTTTTCTTGTCCGTACATGACCGTGATACATTTCAGCAAGTAGCCCCAACTTGGGCCTCATCTCCATACTCCAAGCCCGAAGTGGGCTAGGAGGACACACTGCAAAGAGTATTTGTTTACAATGGTGTTTTCTGAGGGTGCAGATTCATGTTATGTTTCTTGGCAGGGAGAGTTGGAGTCTTACTTGCACTGTCAGTTTGCAAAATGATGTTTGTATGTTCTACATGTAAGTGTAGACCAGGTTAAAAAAAATAACCATATTTTTTCCTTTTCCATTTGTCAGAGTTTGCCAACATTTGAATACACACTTCAAAGCTTCAAAATCTGAAAAAGTCAGACCTTACTTTTAGCAGTAGAGCTGGCCCGTTTACAAATCCAAAGAAATAAGGAGAATAAGTGTTCCTCGCTCATTCCAAAAAACAACACACCGATAACTCAGCAATAACTCACTTTGACCAAGTTTCTAAAAACAGTCTAAGTTTTCTTCATCCACAGCCACTCAGCAGAGCTATCTTTTTTGGCACCATATTTAATTATGTTCTCCTGTTACTGGGAGAAGGGAGGTTACTTAACCTGTAACTGGAGGTTCTTCAAGATGTGTGGCCCCTATCTGGATTCCACTGTGTATTATGCATGCACACCATGTGCCCGGAGTTGGAGAATTTGAAAGTACGGTCCTTTGGTCCATGCATGCGCCCAACTCACCTCTTGCTTCCATCTGAGTTGAAGTGTGGGACGGACCAACCGGATCTTGAATCTGACAGATCT
Organism: Gopherus flavomarginatus; assembly: GCF_025201925.1. Lineage (NCBI taxonomy): Eukaryota > Metazoa > Chordata > Testudines > Testudinidae > Gopherus > Gopherus flavomarginatus. The sequence continues at coordinate 5,263,232 of NC_066626.1, read as the reverse complement.
AAACCAGAGGGGAAGGAGGGTGGGAAGTGGAATACACATAGGGACCACACTTCTCGAAGACCCTCCAGTTACAGGTAAGTAACCTCTTCAAGTGATGGTTTCTGTTGTATTCCACTGGGGGTGACTGACAAGCACTACTTAAGTTGCAGGAGGATGCAAGGATGGAGGGCGAAAGGGTGGTACGAAGAACCGCTGTGTGTTACCAAGTCCTACGCCTAGGCATAGTGTGTGGTGAAGGTGTGGGCAGAACTCCACATGGCTGCTCTACGTATGCCTATGAGAGGCACATCCTGAAGGGAGGCCATGATCATAGCTTGAACTCCGGTGGAATAAGCTGGTATCCCTGTGGAGGGTGGGAGATAGGTTCAACAGCTGGTAGCGGAGTTTAATGCAGCTAGAAATCCATTTGGAGATTCTATGGATGGAAGTGGCCTGTCCTCTGAGTCTCTCTGCTACCGCAACAGCCTAGGGGACTTCGACTGGCCTTCTACCTGCAGAGAACGAAAACCAGAGCTCAGATGTCGAGGGAATTAAGGCAATGTTCTTCTACAGATGAGTGTGGATTCGGGGAGAAAACAGTTAATGTCAAACTGGGAGATCAACTGGGAGATCACCTTAGGTATGAATGTTGAGTGTAGTTGTAAGGAAACCTTATCCTTGTGGAAAGCTGCAAATAGTGGCTCTGCCTTCAGAGCTCTGAGTTCCCTGACCCTTCTTGCTGAAGTAACAGCCATGAGAAAGGTGCCCTTCTTGGAGCAAGACGCCATTGGCTCGAAGGGAAGCTTCCTTGATCCCACGAGTACCAGACTCAGGTCCCACTGACGTGCAATGATTTGGAGGGGTGGGAAGGTTGAGGAGGCCTTTAAAAAAAATCTAGCAGTTAGTGGGTGCATAAAAACAGAAAAACCTTGCACAGGAGGCTGGAACATGGTGATCGCTGCTAGATGCGCTGTCAAAGTGCTGAGGGTGCGCCCCAAAGTCTATAAGGATAGACTGTGACTACAACTAAGACTCTGTTACTTCTGGTAAAACCTTTTTATGTCGTGCCCAAGATGAAAAACATCTCCACTTAGCACAGTAACATTATCTAGTAGAATTTTTCTACTGTTAGGGAGAATGTCTTGTACGGCAGAGGAACATGCCCATTCTATAGGTGATACCCACCCAAATACCACGTCCTGAGGTGCAGGGGATGTGGATTGTGGTGCTTGATCTCACCATTGTACTCGGTCAAAAGTTCAGGAAAGTTTGGGTTGGGGTTCTTGGTGGGTGGGATGAGCCATGCAGGAGATCGGGGAATCAGAACTGAATTTTCTGGGCCAGAAGGGGGCAAATCAGAATGACCGTTGCCTTGTTTCAATAGATTTTGTGGAGTACTCAAGGTAGGATCAGTAGAGGAGGGAAGGTGTAGTTGAGCTGGTCTGACCAGGAGAGAAGGAGGGCATCGCCCTGGAAATGGTAACCAGGGGCTTTCCAGGAGAAGTATGTGGCACACTTGCTGTTTGAGAAGCAAAATAGGTCCCTAGTTGGGATCCCTCATTGTGTGAAGATATCATGTAGCACTGCATTCTCAAGTTCCCATTTGTGATCGACTGCAAAGTATCTGCTGAGTAACCACATTCTGCATGCCTGCAAGAGAGGTTGCAGAAAGGGTGCTCTGATCACTGACGCACCAGTTAGAGAGTGACCACTTCTGCACATACAGCAACAAGTCTCACTCCTCCCCGTTTTTTCATATTAAAGACCATGTTGGTGGTGGTCATCATGATGCAAGTGGATGAGTGTAAGAAAGGATTCACACACAAATCTTACTGCTCGAAGTTCTAGGATATTGATGTGCAGCCTGGATTCTTGAGGTGGCCACATCCTTTGCGTCATATGGGTTGTCTGTATATGCTCCCCAACCTAACAGGGATGCGGCAGTGATGCTAGTTTTGTCTGGGGGAAGTGGGAAGAAAGGGGACTCCCATGCACACACGATGTGGGTCTGTCCACTATAGGAGGGATGACAGTACTGTGGATGAGACTATCAGCATGAAGTTCATAGAGTGACAGTTGGGTGAGTACATGGACTGAAGCCATGTCTTCAGGCAGCAAAAGTGAAGTCTCGCAAAGAAGGAGGAGACTGGAAAAGGGCAAATATAGTGCCCATCTATAAAGAAGAGAAATAAGGAAAACCTGGGGAATTACAGACCAGTCAGCTTAACTTCTGTACCCGGAAAGATAATGGAGCAGATAATTAAGCAATCAATTTGCAAACACCTAGAAGATAATAAGGTGATAAGTAACAGCATGGATTTGTCAAGAACCAATCCTGTCAAACCAGCCTGATAGCTTTCTTTGACAGGGTAACAAGCCTTGTGGATAGAGAGGATGCAGTAGATGTGGTATATCCTGACTTTAGTAAGGCTTTTGATAATGTCTCACATGACCGTCTCATAAACAAACAAGGGAAATACAACCTAGATGGAGGTACTATAAGGTGAGTGCATAACTGGTTGGAAAATGGTTCCCAGAGATTAGTTATCAGTAGTTCACAGTCATGTTGGAAGGGTATAATGAGCGAGGTCCTGAGGGATCGGTTCTAGGTCTGGTTCTGTTCAATATTTTCATCAATGATTTAGATAATGGCATAGAGAATACACTTATAAAGTTTGCGGATGATACCAAGCTGGGAGGGGTTGCAAGTGCTTTGGAGAATAGAATTAAAATTCAAAATGATTTGGACAAACTGGAGAAATAGTTTGAAGTAAATAGGATGAAATTCAATAAGGACAAATGCAAAGTACTCCACTTGGGAAGGAACAATCAGTTTCACACATACAAAATGGGAAGTGACTGCCTAGGAAGGAGTACTACAGAAAAGGATCTGGGGGTCATAGTGCATCATGTATAGAATATCAGGGTTGGAAGGGTCCTCAGGAGGTCATCTAGTTCAACCGCCTGCTCAAAATAGGACCAATCTCCAACTTTCTTCTGGACCCAGATCCCTAAATGGCTGAGATCATGACCCTGGGTTTAGTAGGCCAAAGCTCAAACCACTGAGCTATCCATCCTCCCATGAGGCATATGAGTCAGTGTAACACTGTTGCAAAAAAAGTGAACATCATTCTATGTAATCTCAGCAGGAGTGTTGTAAACAAGACGTGAGAAGTAAACTGCATTAGCTTCCAGTTCATTTCTTAGTACAATTCCAGGCGTTGGATTTGATCATTAAAGCTCTCTGGTTTTGCCTGGGGTGTGCTGGTCTCTGTGATGATGCATAGTAGCAAGATGGTATGGGCAGTTTTTCCCCTGGTGCCAATTCATAGGAAGAGGTGGACTCTGGTTCAAATGGTGGTACCATCAGAGCCAATGGTGTATAACATGCAAGGAAAGCATGAGAATCTGTACTGCAGGCATAGCCCATGGTGGAGATGTGGGTTCTCTGGAAGTGGATGAATCTGAAGGAAGAGATTGGATCCAGCCAGGCTTCTTGGGGTGCCGTCATGGATCCGCATCTGCCCAGTGTAAGGTGCATTTTCTCTTTTCTGTTTGCCGGTACCGGTTTGATGTCTTTTCTGGTGTGGGAAGTTCTCGTGTCTTGTGAGGTGCCGGACTTGGCAATACTGCTTCGTTCCCAGAACCATTGGATCCCATTGTTTATGGGTCATCTTCTCATGCCTGTGGGACTTAGGCCCAAGGGGACACGGCATGTTCTATCTGGTGCAGGGAATGTCCAGTTTCTTGGACTTGGAGGATGAAGACAGTCTCATGCTTATGGACATGCTTCCTAATCTCCTGACTAGGCTCCACTGTGGGGGTGGTTCTGCCAGCACCAGAGTCAGACATAGCAGTGGGAGGCGCACTCCTTGCTGAATCAGGCCAATGTCTGGAGTAGTTCCCGGCCTTGGTTCAATGCGGTCTCATGGCCATCTCCATGAGATACTTGCAGAGACAAAGTGGTGAGCCTTCTCAGGTATGGCTGGGGAAGGACTGGCAAATTCTGCACCTAGCTGCAATGTGAGCTTCTCCCACCCAAGCAACAGAGGCAGCATTGATGGTCACAGCTCACTGAGAAGGATCACAGGCAAGAGGTGCCGAGTTTGAAACCTGAAGTCCTGAGCATAGTTCGGTACTTGAACGGGGATACGGGATGGGAAGTAAAGGGGGAAGTCCCAGAAATCTAGATTAAACTGTTTAAAAACTAAAAAAGCAGTAAAGCTATGTTAACTATTTACAACCATAATTAGAACTGCATCGGAGAGGAGGACCCAGAAGCTTTGAATCCGGACCATGTGGTGGGAAGGAGAACTGGAGATGTGGCTCCTCCACCCCACCCCTTTATTGCCTTAAATGGAAGCTTGAGGTGAGTCAGGACACAGGCACAGACCAAAGAATACGACTTCCAAATTCTCCAGCTTCAGGTGCATGCATAACCCACAGTGGAATACAATAGGGACCATCAGTCAAAAAACTTGGGTTTTGTCTTTAAAAAAAAACTGTGCGTGCCTGTAACACTGACACCCCCTCATTGTTGGCAGGGTGGGTGGGATCAAACCAGGGACTCTGGAGCTTAGTGCCTGAGCCTCTACCATGAGCTAAAAGCCAACTGGCTGTTAGCTAAGGCTGTAGAACAGACTAAGTAATTGCTTTCTCTCTCTCTAAGTGGTCTTGGTGCCACTACATGGGCTAGAACACCACACCCAAGAGGTGTGTGGGTTAAACACATATTTATGGCAGCTAGCTGCAGATGGTTGGAAATGATCCAGGTCAACTCCCATGGAAGTGAGTGGGAATGATTGAGTCCTAAATGGCCAGTTGTAAATGACTCTTTACTGCCTTGCATAAGTGTTCAAACAGGATGCAATACTCCACCAATGCTTCCATTTTACACCAGTGCTAGTGACTACAAAAGGTGCAAAGCAGTGGAGAATCAAGCTCTGTATCTTTACACCATGCTGTACTGTGATGTGTTAAATAAGAGGTTGGACAGATCTCTGCAGGCTGGAATAACAAGGCAACCAGGAGCTGCAAGTTGTTTTTTTTTTTTTTTTTTTTTTTTATCAGTCACATTTTGAACCAAATATTTGTCCATTTCTAAGACAAAGGCCCCCGGGGGGTAAATGCACAGGAGTCAAGGTGGAAGAGGAGAGAAAGAGAAAGTGCCCAGATAAGCTCTGCAAACAGACTTGATTGTAGAGAGAAAGCGGGAAGCACCAACCTGTAATAGCAGTTCACCCTCTGGCATGATTCTGTCAGCCAGCCCCAAGGTCCTCCCATCGTCATGGTCGCCATCCCTTTCGGCTCCAGCTTTGGAGCAGTGGCTCTTCAGGGCAACTGCAATGAAGTAAAGTAAAGAGATGTTAGTGCTGAAATAATGTTTACAAAAATCACTGCTGGGAATGTCAGATTCTTTTACCTCGAACAATTTGTTCACAGTTTGGCTTAGGTGCTGCTTCTTCAAAGGAAGCCTGCGTTGCTGGCCAGCTGCTTGCTTTGCCATTCAGAGTTTTTATGGTAGAGGCTCACCGTGAAAGCAAGAGGCACTTAACAAGCCCTGTGCAAAAGGCAGCTAAAGCTTTGCCACAGGCCACAAGAGAGAAATGTCCAAACAGTACTTATCAACATGTGACATTTACCACAAACTTCAAAGAGTCACTATTTTTTTTTAAAGCTGTCAGTTGGTTTGCTGTTGTAGAAATTTGTCCTTTGGCTAAAAAGGGTTTAGCTGAGGATTCCCCCAGCCCAGCTCTGGCCTCTGTTTAGAGGGATCCATTGCTCCTCTTGGGGAAGGGAGTGGAGGAAATAAAAAAAAGCCAAGGATGACCCCAGAGTCCAGCAATGCTTCTCTCAATAAGAGAGGCTCACGTACAAAGCAGCGTGAGAGCAACTTCTGCACACACAATGGCAGTTCCATGTGTCTATATGGTCACAGCACTAGCAGTCTGACTCCTTAGCAAACAGCCTATTATTCTTGTGCTCTGCAATACTTTAATGGGCCATGTCCTCACTTGTGTAAATCAATGTAACTCTGCTGAGGTCAGAGCTAGGCTGATTTACACCACCAGGAGGGTTGGCCCTTTTGAGCATGTGGAGGGTGTAATGTTCACAAATCCATCCAGTAATTTCGTATTTCAAGGTTTGCCCTGTATTGTCCAAACTAATTTGGCTATAATAGTGAGGATGTGACTCAGAGAAGGGAAAATGTAGTTAAGAAACTAATGAACCAACGGGATGGACGGGCACGCATATCTGCACACCCATAAAACATAGAAGTGTACAGTCACAGAAAAGACAAGTCTATAATAATACTTGCTTTGGAGGCTCTCCTAATGATTTACAATAATATGGCTCAGCAACCATGAGAAGATGCTGCATACAGAGTGATAGGATTTTATCTTAGCTCAGGGGTCGACAACCTTTCAGAACTGCTGTGCCCAGTCTTCATTTATTCACTCTAATTTAAAGTTTCGCTTGCCAGTAATACATTTTAACCTGTTTTAGAAGGTCTCTTTCTATAAATCTATAATATAGAATTAAACTATAGTTGCATGTAAAGTAAATATGTTTTTTAAAATGTTTAAGAAGCTTCATTTAAAATTTAATTAAATGCAGAGCCCCCCAGACCAGTGGCCAGGACTTGAGCAGCGTGAGTGCCGCTGAAAATCAGCTCACATGCCGCCTTCGGCACCTGTGCCATAGGTTGCCTACCCCTGTCTTAGCTGATGAGTAACTGCTCCACAAATTAGACTGAAGTCTATAAATTGGTTTCAGCCATTCCTAATCAGCATCCAGTCGTCTTGGTCTACGTAAAAGATTCGAGGTGCTTGATACAACAGACATATCCGGGTGCAATCCAAACCAATGAGTAGCTGTGTTACCCAGCCCTGTAACTGGGCCACCCTTTACACTGCTTTGCTGCTGTAGCCTCCAGTCTGGACTGCTCACAAACAGTTTCCAGCATGTAAGACACTCCCGGCTGTGTCCGTGTGTTCTCTGCAGCCAGCCAGCCACACCTCGGCTCTTACCAGCTTTAAAGATTAGCGCAGGGTGACCCCAACCCACTCCCAGATTTCCCTCAGAAACATACGTCCTGTACTGCCCAGCCCGCTCCTGGATAGTACAAATACACTGAGTCCGTTCTTCCTTTGGAAGAATAATATGCACACAACTTGTTACCTCAATGGAGCCACCCAGCCACTTCAACCTGAAAACACTGGATTAGATAAAACAATAAAAACAAGTGTATTAAATACAAAGAGATTTTACATGTGCAAGTAAGGGGGCATAAAAGTCAGAAATGGTTACAGGAAAATAAAGGCAGCAGGAAGCGTTTTTAGCTGCCTGCTCTGAATCGAATAGTTTGCTAGGAGTTCTCACCACCTGCTTTCAGCAGTCTCACTGAGCAGTCTCTGTAGCTCAGGACTCACCCCCAGACTCTGCTTCCTTTGTCTTTAGAGTGAATGCACTGGGCAGGAAGAGAGACGTCTCTGCCCCTTCTTTTTGACAGTTCTGGCCCCCCTTTCAGAAGCATATCCAACAGGCAGCCTGTGTGGAAGGAAACTCCATGTGGTTTCTTTCCTAAGACTGCAGGGTTGTCTTCAGTAGTGGCTTCACTAAACCACTACACCAACAGGAGAGCGTCTTCCATCAGTGCAGTTAATCCACCTCCGCCAGAAGCAGTAGCTGTGGTGATGGGAGAAGCTCTCCTGTTGACATAGCACTGTCTACACTGGGGGTTAGGTGGGTGTAACTATGTCACTCAGGGATGTGGATTTTTCACACCCCTGAGCAATGTAGATATACCAATATAGGTATGTAGTGTAGACCTAGCCGTAGATTTTTGCCTCTGCCCCCTTTCCTGCCAAAGGATGGCCATTTAGTAGGGAATGGTCTGTATCAGTGTGCAGACTCACCCCTGCGGCGTCTCCTGTTGGTCTCTCAGGGAATTAGAGCGATTTCCAGCCCAGAGCACCCTCTGCAGGCCGGTGACCTGCTACCACTTGGCCCCCCATGTCCCTCCTGGACCCACTGCCCTGTTATCTGGGGCACTGCCCCCTGGCAGTAACCCCTTTTTCTTTGGGTCTCCCCTCCCCAGGGAACCCCCACCCACTATCCCCATTTCACCTCAGTATAAGGCTACTGCCAGTATCATCTAGCCCCCATGCCCTGGGGCAGACTACAGTATCAGCCTGCACATCACTGGTAAGGTTGGGTTTGGACCTGCTGCCTTTGCTTATCCCTGGGCTGCCCTCTGCAACCTCCAGTACCTGTTGCCTTCTGCTAGGCCACAGCCTGGGGCTTTCCAGGCTGGAGCTCCCCAGCTCCTCTGCCTTTCCCCAGCCCTGCTTCACTCAGGTACCCTGTCTCTAGGTCCCTGCAACCAGGCCCTTCTCCCTCAACAGGGAGAAAGAGACTGCCTGGGCCTCTGGCTCACAGCCTTTTATAGGGACCAGCTGGGCCTGATTGGGGCATGGCCACAGATGAGCCTACTTTCCTCCAATCAGCCCAGGCTCTTGCCCCAGCCACAGCCCTCTCCTGGGCTGTTTCTAGCCCCACAGGGCAGGAGCGGGTAACCACCCCGATACATGCTCCACCAGCTTTCTTTACACTTGCTGAGGCATCAGCCTGCCCTTTGTCTCTGAGAAACTGAGGCCATTCTCCAGACTGGTCAGGAGAACATACTTTTAGTCAGTCTGTGCTTAGAGCTTCACATATAGTGCTGATTAGCACTTTAACTCTCCCTCTGACATTGCACTCCATATGTTTTATGGAAATATGCTTATGAATGTAAATATGATGTAACTGGATTATGCTTTATGTACAAGATCTCCTGTAAAGTATCATAACAAAGGTTATAACCTACTGAATATATTCCTCCTATTTGTATGCATGTATCATTTTTGTATCTGAAGCTAGAAATATGAAGTATAACTCTGAGGTCCTATTGTAATTATGCAAAGCGTGGGCCGTTAATGGTGGTTTAGAATCTTGATGGCTCCCATTGACTAGGACAATTGGTTATAAATGTTATTTTTTTACCTGCAAGCCTGCCTATGCATGTATGGGCCAGCCCAGAAAGAATGGAGGATGGGGTCTCACAGGACATGTGACCATGCCACATGATACTGGAATCCATCTTAATCCTGGTACTTTTCCATTTAGAAGGAGGGGAGGGACCCAGAGAGACAAAAGATTCCCACTTTGTGACAATCTATAAAAGGGGGTGGAATAGGACAAAGAGGCCCAGCTATGAGAAAGCCTTTGCTTACCACCTAGGATGTCTGCTGGGACTAACAAGGACTGTACTGGGGGAAAGGATTGGGCCCAGACTGGGAAAGAGTCTCGTCTGTGAAAGAAGTTTATTGGAACATCTCTGAGAGTGAGATATTACCTGTAATCTGTTTTTTAGTGTATTAGGCTTAGACTTGCGTGTTTTGCTTTATTTTGCTTGGTGACTTACTTTGTTCTGTCTGTTATTACTTGAAACTACTTAAATCCTACTTTATACTTAATAAAATCACTTTTGTTTATAAATAAACCCAGAGTAAGTGTTTAATATCTGGGGGAGCAAACAGCTGTGCATCTCTCTCTCAGTGATATAGAGGGCAGACAATTTATGAATTTACCCTGTATACGCTTTATACAGAGTAAAATGGCTTTATTTGAGGTTTGGATCCCACTGGGAACTGGGTGTCTGGGTGCTGGAAAAAAGTAACCTTCTGAGCTAGTTTTGGTTAAAGTCTGCAGCTTTGGGGGTGTGGAGCAGGCCCTGAGTCTGTGCTGCAGCAGGCTAGTGTGTTTGGCTCAACAAGGCAGAGTTCTGGAGTCCCAAGCTGGCAGGGAAAACGGGCTCAGAGGTAATTTCAGCACATCAGGTGACAGTCTCAAGGGGATCTGTGTGACCGAACCTGTCATAACACCATTCCTACTGAAGGGGGAAAAGGCTAGAGAGATCAAAGGCTAGGAACAAAGCATGTAGGCCATATGGGGGAACTCTATCCTGGGAAGCTGTGACTCCAACAAAGATTTTGAGGGTACTGGTAGATAATCAGCTGAACAAGAGCGCCCAGTGAGACACTGTGGCCAAAAGGGCTAATCGTAGAAAAACTAGAACTGGAAGGGACCTTGAGAGATCATCAAGTCCAGTCGCCTGCCCTCATGGCAGGACCAAACACAGTCTAGATCATCCCTGATAGATGTCTATCCAACCTGCCCTTAAATATCTCCAGTGATGGGGATTGCACAATCTCCCTAGGCAATTTATTCCAGTGTTTCACCATCTTGACAGTTAGGAATTTTTTCCTAATGTCCAACCTAAACCTCCCCCTCCTGCAAGTTAAGTCCGTTGCTTCTTGTCCGATCATCAGAGGCAAAGGAGAACAATTTTTCTTCCTCCTCCTTGTAACACCCTTTTAGATACTTGAAAACCCCTCAGTTTTCTCTTTTCTAAACTAAACAAGCCCAATTCTTTCAGTCTTCCCTCATAGCCCATGTTTTATAGGCCTTTTATCATTCTTGTTGTGCTTCTCTGGACCTTCTCCAATTTTTCCACATCTTCCTTGAAATGTGATGCCCAGAACTGGACACAATACTCCAGTTGAGGCCTAATCAATGCAGAGTAGAGTGGTAGAATGACCTCTTGTGTCTTGCTCACGACACTCCTGTTAATGCACCCCAGAATCATGTTTGCTTTTTTTGCAATGGTGTCACACTGCTGACTCATATTTAGCTTGTGGTCCACTATGGCTCCTATATCCCTTTCTGCAGTACTCCTTCCTAGGCAATCACTACCCATTTTGGCTGCGTGAAACTGATCGTTCCTTCCTAAGTGGAGCACTTTGCATTTGTCCTTATTAAACTTCACCCTATTTACCTCAGATTGTTTCTCTAGTTTATTCAGGTCATTTTGAATTATGACTCTGTCCTCCAAAATACTTGTTGATTGATAAGAAGGTCATGTGAAACCATATCAAATGCTTTACTAAAGTCTAGATCTAGTCACGTCCACCGCTTCTCCCTTATCCACAAGGCTTGATATCCTATCAAAGAAAGCTATCAAGTTGGTTTGACATGATTTGTTCTTTACAAGTCCATGCTGGCTGTTACCTATCACCTTATTATTTTCCAGATGTTTGCAGATGAATTCCTTAATGACTTGCTCTATTATCTTCCCTGGCACAGAAGTTAAACTAACTGGTCTGTAGTTTCCTGGGTTGTTCTTGTTTCCCTTTTTATAGATGGGCACTGTATTTGCCCTTTGCCAGACTTCTGGTATCTCTCCCAACTTCCATGACTTTTCAAAGATGACAGTTAAAGGCTCAGATACCTCTGCTATCAGCTCTTTGAGTTTTCTAGGATGCATTTCATCAGGCCCTGTTGAATCACTGGATGCATAAACAGGGGAAGCTCAAGTGGGAGAAGAGAAGTTATTTGACCTCCGTATTTGGCACTGGTGTGACCGCTGCTGCAGTACTGGGTCCAGGTCTAGTGTCCTCAATTCAAGAAGAATGTTGATAATGTAGAAACAGTTCACAGGAGGCCACAAGAATGATGGAAGGATTAGAAAACAAACCAGAGGCTCAAGGAGCTCAGTCTATTTAGCTGAACAAAGAGGAGGTTAAAGGGTGACTTGATCACAGCCTGTAAGTACCTACATGGGGAACAAATACTTAACGGGCTCTTCAATCTAGCAGAGAAAGATATCAAATAATCCAATGGCTGAAGAGAAAGCTAAACAAAATTCAGACTGGAAATAAGGTGTGAATTTTTAACAGTGTAATTAACCAGTGCAACAATTTACCAAGGGTTGTGGTGGATTCTCCGTCACTGACAATTTTAAATCAAGGATAGGTGTTTTATTAAGGTATCTGCTCTAGGAAGTTCTCTGTGTTATACAGGAGGTCAGACTAGATGATCACAGTGGTCCCTTTCTGGCCTTGGAATCAATGAATCAGGAGCAGACTGGCTCACAGAGCAAAAACCTGTAGATGAGTCCATGGGAGACTACAGCTGTAAACAAAGAAAATCAGAGAATGCAGCAAAACTGATACGTCATTTGTAAGAGCTCAAAGAATAGAGGAACCATCTGTCTGTGGTAAACACCCAGGTGAGAAGCCAGATCATTCCACTGAGGCCAACTAGGTTTCCATGGCACATCTGCATCGCTTCCATGAGGACAGGGGAGGAGTGGAGAGGGGCACAGAGGGGTCAGAGTGGGTTTGGGCTAAATTTGGCAATGATGGGGTCACACATGTACAACTGAAGGCTCAATTTGCTCTGCAAGGATTTTTATTATTGGTGAGGCTCCATAGGTCAGAAAGAAACCAGCTTGACTCTCAGATCCCTAGTTGAGTTTGCAGGGCTGGCAGCTAAACTAAATAAAAAATGTTTTTAATTGTAAAATTAGCACGCTTGATCACGAAGTAAACTGAGACACAACATGCATACTACCCCACGGAGGACATTTTTACAAAGTCACTTCTCAGAGGAGACTTGCACTCAAAAAAAATCAATACCAAGGAATGATAAAAGAAGAGTAAACAAGCAACTTTGATTGTCATTACCAATCCCTTCACACAGGAGTGCAAACTTTACATTTGCACCCACAATTTCAAGGTTATTTTTTGTTCATGCTAGAGGCCTGTTGAAATAGAGACAAATTCACCATAATTGTTAGCTCAACAGTTCAAAGTATGTAAAGCTTCATAAAATATTACAATGATCTACAAAAACCACAAGTGTTGATAGGAAAGTTAGGAAAGGAGACAAAAAGAAATGCATGCATGCATGAATCTGACGAAGTGGGTATTCACCCATGAAAGCTCATGCTCCAAAACGTCTGTTAGTCTATAAGGTGCCACAGGATTCCTTGCTGCTTTTACAGATCCAGACTAACACGGCTACCCTCTGATAAAAAGAAATGAATTAGTCTAAAGAAAAAGCCTTCCTGATAGAACTCAAAACCATGTTAAAATTAGGCTAGGTAAGAATGAGAAAATGTGCACCCAGAAATCAATGAACCAAAATTGGTGTGTTGGCCAGTAGGCCTAACTGGTAGTCAAAATAATGAGGGTATGGGCTCCACCCAAAGAGACTTTGGAAGGGGGGAACACAGAAGAACAGACAGAGGCAACTAGAGTGAGCTGCACCATCATGGCTGCCGCCACCACCGTCTTTTCCCTGGGATTCCAGACCTCTGTCCTTCTGATCCTGAGGCAGGGGCAGCTCCAGGCACCAGCACACCAAGGGAGTGCCTGGGGTGGCAAGCCACGGGGGGCGCTCTGCCGGTCGCTGTGAGGGTGGCAGGCAGGCTGCCCTTGGTGGCATGCCTGCGGAGGGTCCGCTGGTCCCGCAGCTTTGGCAGACCTCCCGCAGGCTGCTGCCGAATTCGTGGGACCTCCCGCAGGCAAGCTGCCGAAGGCAGCCTGCCTGCCGTGCTTGGGGAGGCAAAATACCTAGAGCTGCCCCGTCCTGAAGTGTCCTGACTGTACTGAGATGGGGACCCAAATGATATCACCACTCCTACCGGTTCCAGGTGAATCCCAAATGCCACCTGAGATGAAGAAGGATCAAACTTTAACAGCAGCAGCTCATCTACTACTTCTTCCCTCACCCCCCAAAAGGACAGTTGCCACCATTTTTGGTACCATCCAAAGTCTGTAAAACGGGGGTTGGGAGGGGTGGGGTTCCTCTAAAAGTCTCTACCCAGCTAAAAGGATAGAGTACAAGAGATGTTAAAATAGATGCCATATTTAATACTTCATATTTCAAAATATTAACTGTTTTTTCTCCTTTTCCTGATCTTCTCACTGACAAGTTAATCCCTCTGTTTAATACATCATTCAGTTATAAATGTGAAGCATGTTTTGATAACAGATATTTATATACAGAAAACATTTAGGTTGTTTTGTTTAGTAACAGATTTTGTAAGCTGTTGCGTGTTTTAATTAAATTCCAGTTACCATCCTCATGCAGCCTGACACAAGTCAGGAGCAAAGTTAATTATCTAGTAAATAAGCAATGTATTATTCACCGTTTTCTAACAGTACATTTTAGTATATTAAAAAAGAATCTCAATTAGCTATATGATTGCTTAAATAAATGTACGTTATATTGTACGCATCTGGTTAGCAAAAAAGTACCAAAATGAGTGTAAAGGCTATATTAGTTGTAAGTCAACACATTTCAGTGTTTATACCAACCAGTGAGAGCGTAGGTGCTGGAACTAGGGGTGCTGGGGGGGCTACCACACCCCCTGGTTTAAAGTGGTTTCCATTATGTACAGGGTTTACAGTGTGGTTCAGTGGCTCTCAGCACCCCCACTATACAAATTGTTCCAGCATCTCTGAATGGGAATCAACCTTTCTTTAGGAGAAAATCCAAAAAGTACAAATGCAAAACAAGACAACAATTGAAGATTTAAAAGGCAAGGCTTCCTGCTTGCTAATTTAACATCACTAAAAGTCAGTGATGCAACTGCCTTTCATTTAAATCATTCCACTCTGACAGAATTTATAATCTAAAACAGACATCTCAGACAAAGCATGATGAAAGGATAGGGAAAACTGAGGCACGGTGAAATTTTAAGTGACTTGACCAAGGCCTGAAACGGAGTCAGCGGCAGATTTCGCACTTGAACTCAGATCTCCTAAATCCCGATCTGGTACTGTAAGTACCAGACCATCTTTCTTTCATCTCTGTAGTTACTGCTGTATATTTTTGCTCCCCAAGAACACTTCAGAAGAGATGGATAACATTTCTTCTGCATGTAGAAAACAAGCCATTAGCTAGGATCTGGTAAAAGATGATACGGCTGTTAATGTGATACGGCTGTTAAAAAAGCAAATGCGATTTTGGGATGCATCAGGCGGGGTATTTCCTGCAAGGATAAGGATGTGTTAGTACCGTTGTATACGGCGTTGGTGAGACCCCATCTGGAATACTGTGTGCAGTTCTGGTGTCCCATGTTCAAGAAGGATGAATTCAAACTGGAACAGGTTCAGAGACGGGCTACGAGGATGATCCGAGAAATGGAAAAACTGCCTTATGAAAGGAGACTCAAAGAGCTTGGCTTGTTTAGCCTGGCCAAAAGAAGGCTGAGGGGGGATATGCTCGCCCTATATAAATATATCAAGGGGGTTAACGTTAGGGAGGGAGAGGAATTATTTAAGTTTAGTACTAATGTAGCCACGAGGACGAATGGGTATAAACTGGATATTAGGAAGTTTAGACTTGAAATTAGACGAAGGTTTCTGACCATTAGGGGAGTGAAGTTCTGGAATAGCCTTCCGAGGGAAGTAGTAGGGGCAAAAGACTTTCCTGGGTTTAAGACAAAGCTTGATAAGTATATGGAGGGGATGTTATGATAGGATCGTTAATTTGGGCAATTGATCTTGAAATACCACCAGACAGGTCTGCTCAATGGTCTGCGGGGAGATGTTGCATGCGATGGGTACTGAGTTGCTGCGGAGAATTCCTTCTTGGGTGCTAGCTGGTGACTCTTGCCCACATGCTCAGGGTTTAGCTGATCGCCATATTTGGGGTCGGGAAGGAATTTTCCTCCAGGGCGGATTGGCAGGTGCCCTGGAGGTTTTTCGCCTTCCCCTGCAGCGTGGGGCACGGGTCGCTTGCTGGTGGTGTCTCTGCAGCTTGAGGTCTTCAAACCATTTTTGAGGATTTCAATAACTCGGTCCTGGGATAGGGGTTGTTATAAAATTGGATGGGTGGGGTTCTGTGGCCTGCCTTGTGCAGGAGGTCAGACTAGATGATCAGATTGGTCCCTTCTGACCTAAGAGTCTATGAGTCTATGAGTCTATGAGATACACAGTGGAGGTTCAATAACAAAAGCGACTTGTTTGTTTTTAAAAAGAAAACTATTGTGAACTCGAATTAAAGCTGTATTGGCCTGAAATGACAACTAAACATCATAGGCCCGAGCTGTGCCATCAGAGTTTAAGCATAACTGCCCATTGAGAAAAGTGAGGAGCAGTTCTGCAAGAAAGCTGAGGTAGGTGATGGCTCATAGTGTTTACTAAAACAAAGAGACATCCCAGAGTATTGCTGAAATACCAGATAGCGCAACATTAAGCAACATGCATATACAATCTGTGCAAACTTTTGCAGTACACAGGATGAATCCCATACAGCATTTGCCTCAAGTAACAGGCTGCTTCATTTTTGTGAGCAATCTTAGTAAAACATAGGAAATATGAATAGTTAAACTTCTTTAGGCCTAGGAAGGTTTAAACAAATGGAAGACTGCAAAGGAATGCTGCAAAAGGTGCAAGATCAAAATAGAATGACAGAGGAAAGGCTGAAAGTGTTGCATTCAGACAGACAAAGGAAGTCTGGCTCTAATGACTTCGATTTCCTTGGCACGTCTATTTTAATCTCTGCCACACGCTAACAGTAGAGGTATGACCAACAGATAATGGATTTCAGGCCAGATTTGTAAAGATGTGTAGCGAGGTGGTTACCCGCTCCTGCCCTTTGCAGCTTAAAACAGCCCAGGAGGGGGCTGTAGCTGGAGCCAGAAGCCTGGGCTGATGGCGGGAGTGGCTGCAGCTGGGGGCCACGCCCCAAACTGAGCAATAAGGCTGTATAAAAAGGCCAGGGGAGCCAGAGGCAAAAAGTGTCTTCCTCTGGCTGTAGAGGGAGAAGGGCCTGGCTGCTGGGAACTAGACAAGGTACCTAGCATGAAGCAGGGCTGGGGAAAGGCAGCAGAGCTGGGGAGCTCCTTCCTGGAAAGCTCCAGGCTGCAGCCTAGGATTAGGCCAGGAGGTACTGGGGTTGCAGGGTGCAACCCAGGGGTAGGCCAAGGCAGCAGGTCCAAACACCTTTGCTGATGATGAGTGGCTGATACTGCAGTCTGCCCCAGGGCGTGGGGCTAGACAGTGACTGGCAGTAGTCATACACTGAAGCAAAGTGGGGATAGAGGGTGGTGGGGTTCCCAGGGAGGGGAAACCCTAAGGAAAAGGGGTTGCTGCCAGGGGGCAGAACCCCATGTAAAAGGGAACTCGGTCCAGGGAGTGACACGGGGCCAGCCGGGACAGGTGGATTACTGGCCTGCAGAGGGCGCGCCGAGCCTGGAATATTGAGCTAATTCCCAAAGTGACCAGCAGGAGGCGCTGCGGGGGTGAGGCCGCCCGGTTACAAGATGTTTGAAATCAGTGGGAGCTAAGTGCTCAGATACCTTTTAAAAATCTAGCCCTTTGTCCACAATGGCAGCCTGAAACTTGACCCCTAAGGCACATCGGAGCACCCAGAATCACATCTTACTTATCTGATCCTAGCCTGGATTTCCTGCATAATAGGCCAGAGAACATCATTCAGTGACTCCTGCATCAGGCCCATGACATGTGGGTGAACTAGAGAGTTTCTTGATTTAAAGATTTCCAGTGATAGAGAATTTACTGCTTCCCTTGGAAAGCTGTTCCAACGGTTAGTCCTTAACTGAAGTCCTTAAGAGCAGTGAGTGTAACCCACACCCTTCTGTCCCATCTAGTGGCATTGAGAGCACCTAGATTAGAGAGAGAAATTAATGTCTGCTCCACAGCCTTAGCTAATAGCCAGGTGGCTTTTAGCTTGTGCAGCAGAGGCTCAAGCAGTTGGCTCCAGAGGTCCCAGGTTCAATTCTGATAAGTGGGGTCTGTCAGCATTACACAAGTGCACAGCACTTTAGAAGATCAGAGCTCTTTGATTCAGAATTTACAAACTCCAACGTACGGTGCCTATGGTGAAAATGCAGGCCTTCGATTTCATCAACTAAGGGAATTAAAGGGAGAGTATTTGCCACAGATATGGTTCACAGCACTACTCTGAAGAGCATTCTCCTGACCTTGACCGAACAATGTTCTTATAGAAAAGATTGAAAACCTCAAAACACACAGCTAAGGAGGTCCTGCTCTTTACTACTGAGAGCTTAGACCCGCACTCCTGTCTGTTCAGTCTTTGTCTCTTTCTATAAATATCCTTCTGCAGCCCCCTGGGTCACTAAATCAGCAGAACTGTCACACCATATCAGGCTTACAGGCTGAAGACAAGCTGGAGAACTGATAATGGTATCCTCCACATGGCAGCTTTTCTTTGGCCTATCCTGTCTAAGTGCTGTTATTTTACGAAGGGAAACACTTTATTACTTGAAACACACTGACCTTTCAGAAAAGGCAGTTGGCTACACACAAATTAAATTCAGCACAATGTCAGGAGCTTCTGTTGACCTGTTACTAGCAATAACCATACCACCAATGGAAGATTTTTTTGGTGGGGGTAAATTGGGTGGCCTGAATTTAAATGGAGAAATTGGTTCCCTCCTGTAGCTTTTTTTGGGGGGTGGGTCTATTAGCCTCTGTGGCTGCATTTGGGATTGCCTGATATTTGTTATCACCAGGAAAAGCAGAACGGAGAACACTTTGCAGGGGTGCCACTTATCTTTCCCCCTGTCAAAAAGTAGCTTCTACGGGTGACTTCCTGCCATTTTGCAAAGCCACCAACACCACCACACACCTTGTACTGTACACGTGACATTTCCTTCCAGCAAAAAGCACCACCCTCCAGTGGACGAGGGAGAATGTCTGATTGGTTTGTAGGATGGATTCGCAGGACATAGCATGCATTTCTCTTTTTACACCTCCGCTCACAACTAGCAGTTTGCTACTGCCCTCACTGTGTTCATTATGCTGCTGTAGATGAGGAGAGGACTTTGGGAGCAAGACTGAGATCTGCTATAAATAGGAAAAACATGCGATTGTGTAACACTGACAGACCCTGGTTGTCAGCGGGTAGGATCAAACCTGGGGCGTCTGAAGCTAAATGCATGAGCCTTTACTGCATGAGCTAAAAGCCAACTGGCTCTTAGCTAAGATTGTAGAGGAGACATAGGTGCCAACTTTCTCTGGTGCAGGTGGGTGCCTGCACCTCCTTGCCCCTTTTCCTGCCCCTGCCCTGACCCCACCCTGGCCCTGCTCCCATTCCAACCCCATCCCCAAAGTCCCTTCCCTAACTCAGCCCACTCCCTGCCCCTATTGGACCCCTTCCCCAAATCCCGGCCTCGCCTCTTCCCCCAGTGCGTCGCGTTCCCCCTCCCTCCCTGCCCCATGAATCAGCTGTTTTGCAGCGCAAGTGCTTGGAGGGAGGAGAAGCAGGATGCAACGGCAGAGGACAGCTGAAGCAGGGGGAGGGGCAGGGCCACAGGGAGCTGCTGGTGGGTGCTGAGCACATCAGGAGGTGTGTGTCTTACAATTGCACCCTGGGTAAGGTGGGTCTTAACGGGATGTAGCTCGACAGAGAGGTAAAAACTACATCTGTGCCATTTAAATGAGCGCTAGGGCTGGCTCTGACAACGTTGCTAAACCTCCAGAAGGCCCACAGGGCATAAGGGCTCCAACAATGCCAGTGTGAAGTTGACTGATCATACTCCAGGGCTATGGAGCTGAGAACAAGGTAGTGCCCTCCTGCTGACTGAGGCTCTCTGGTGATTGCAGCTAGACCCCAAGGGAAAAGAGGAAAGTTTAGTTAAGGAGGGTTTTTACAGTGTGCTTTGTGGAAGCCAGACCCTGGTTAAGTCTGACCTGCTCAGCAAACATCTGCCACAGCTGGATTCCTGTCATCAAGAATGCTTGATCTTTTCATTCTGGGCCTAGAAGCTGTTCTGTCCCAGAGGCTGGCAGGTGTCTTGGTGGGTCATGGGGAGAAGTGTGGGTGCTAATGCTGCTGGGTCCAGCGTCCTCCCCCCAACCCATTGGCCTTGAAGATCCAGAGCAAGGTCCTGCAGTGGCAGTGGAAGCCAGTCGATGGACTAGAGCCCCAGGGTGATGTGACTGCAGTGGCTTGTCTTGCTGAGGAGAGGGCTGCAGCATTCTGCACCAGCTGGAGTCTCAGCATTGCATCCACATTAAGGCTCAGGTACAGCTAGTCACAGCACTTCAAGCTGGAGTTAAAGGCACAGACCTGAGGCCAGATCACTAGCCAGGAGCAGAGGGCAGTGTGTTTTAGCAAACTGCAGGGGGGAGGAGGCTTATCTCTGCTGCTGTTTGGCCATTCAGGCTAAGTGAAGAGTCTTTGCATATGGGGCAGATGCCTTCAATGGATGAGGAGGACAGGTGCCAGTTCCTCCTTTGAGCCAACGTCATCTCAGTCTTACCTGGACTGAGTTGGAGGCAGCTGCTCTTCAGATCTGCGGCAAGCACGGTGCTATGCTACTAGCGCAGTGCTTGCCGCACCTGGAGAAGCTGACTGGCCATGGAATCAGTCGCTACACCACCTCTCCGGGCAGCATCATGTCAGGGAGAGGAGGCAGCATGAATCTAGACCCTGTGGGAGAGGAATGATTGCAGCCATCATAGGGCTGTGCTGTCTGTTCCAGCTATGCCATGACAGAGGTCACCGTGTGGTGAGCAGTGGAGGTTACCGGAAACATACTTATTCACTGGTACAAGTGAGAGCCAGGAATGGGATTTCTGTTGGGAAGAAGGGGAGCTCCTTACAGGCATGCTCAATACTCCCTGCCCAACAGAGCTGAAGGTATCCACGGCTCCTATGGTCCCAAGGTCTTTCCTTACCCAAGGAAAGGCCAGTCCTTTGCACAGGGCCACAAGGAAGGCGCCTGTAGTGACCTAATGTAGCTGAATGGCTAGAGAGCCAAGAGACGTGGGTTCTAGTCCCAGTTCTGTCACTTACCTCTAGTGTGATTACACTTTCCTCCGAAGCAGCTGGTGCTGGCAGAGTCAAAGACAGAACACTGGGCGAGATGGACCTTTGATCTGATCCACTCTAGCAATGCCCATGTGCTAAGCTCCACAGCTAAGAATTGAAGAGCTGCGTGACCTAGCGGAGTTGCTCTAGTGAGCAACGTCAGGGCCCCAGTAGACAGCTCCCAGGCCGAGTCATCTTTCGGTTATTTCAAACACCTCTGCAGTCAGCAGCTGTTTCACCTCTCATTGAGCAAAGGTAGTTTGAGATGGGGAGAAGGTTCTTGCCCCCAGTTGCCAGAGGAAGTAAGGGTCCATACTCTAAGTGTGGGGATGAGATAGTGGGGAAAAAAGAGCTTTCTGCCTAAAAGACTGCTTCTCTTGGTATTCAGTCAGAATGGGGTCAGCTCTGAGATGGGCAATGAGGGATGCACGGTGGATATTGGGATGAGGTGCAAGGTTTTCTGTAATAGTGACCTGAACTAGAGGTGGAAGCGGGGCAGCTCCTCTGCATTATCTGAAACTGACATTCTAAGAATGTTTCCTCCTTCATAAAGCAGTTACCGTCTCTTAATAGGGTTTCAACTGCATGGTTTGTTGGTGGAAGTTCTCTGATCAGATAGCTAGTGATTCTGACTCCATTTCAAATAGGTGGAACTTCCCAGAGGTGTTTTACATGTGTTAGGTGTACAGACATGTTGATGAGGCGCTGCTGTAATATCTGCATACAGTTCATTCTTTATCAACCTTGTCAGGGATTTAAATCTGATCACCAGCTATTCTGAAAGCCCAGTCTGCTAACTTCTACTTCTAGAAGTCAGAAAATTGTTATAAATGAGAGGTCTTCAAGCATCAAACAAACCACAGGAGGTATGGTTCTGGTCCAGCTTTTAAAGTCTCTACTCGCTAGCTTTGGTAGAGGGAGCTCAATGTGACGATCTAACAAGTGTGAGTGCTCAAGTTGAGGGTTTTTAGTTTATACATGTTTGATTTTAGAACTGTGCCATGCAGGCTCCAAGCTTGAAAAGCTATTTCACATGACAGCAAACTGACACCTCACTCGCTATCAGATTTGCTGTTGAACTCCTGAACCTTCAGCGCTTTAGACCTGAGAATTCTCGGTACCAAAAATCTGGTATTAACATTTTTGAGAGGATATCTCCCCACCCCCAACCCCTTTACTTCCCAGACACACACATGCAGCTCCTCCCCCACTGTCACCAGGTCATCTCATGGGCCTACCATTCAGCAACATTTCTAAGATAGTAAGAATGAAAACTAAGGGCGTATTCTGAACTCTGGTTTTACTGGACTATCTCCATGCACTCTTGATTTAGACCAGCATGAGAACAATCAGAATTGGTCCAGATGTCTTTTTTTTTCCTTCAAGATAACAGATGGGTCAAACCAATCCAGAGCAGGGGAGATAAAGGATACTAAAGTTCTGAGCACAAACTGCCAGCAAGGAATCCTGTCATTCAGATTATCTGCCTTAAACAGCCCTGCAGGGTGGTTCAAAGGGGACCACCGTTAATCATGCCCCTCACCTCAGAAGCCGGGTACTGCAGTGCTAACAGATACAGGGGATCAGTCTTTCTCCAAGAGGCCAGGAATGAGCGTAAGATGGCAAAACGTTAACGTCTATTTTGAAAGCTTTTAAATCCTGGAGGGTATTTATTTCAGAGCACTGTCAGCGAGGACAAAGCAACCCACCCACCTCAAGGTTTGGGCTGCCTAACTCCAGCCAAATGCATGCCCACCAGCTGGACTTTCCACCAGTTTCTTTAGTCTCCTCAGAGTGTGGCCAGTTTAGCAAAGAGGAGAAGGGGCTCTACTATTTGTATTATGATAACATCTACATGCCGCAAATGAGATCAGGGTCCCATTATGCTGGCCACTGCTCTGACACAAAGGGTCCAACTACATGTGCTGGCTCTGATTGAGCTAGTGTGTTAAAAATAGCAACGAAGCCCTGCTGTTCATGCCAGCATGAGGAGTTAGCTGTCCTCGTTCAATCCCGTCTGAGACGTTAGGTACAAGTTATCCCCCGGTACAAGGAGAAAAAATGGAACACTAACTACCACTTGGTGACCTGTCCTAAACTGGAGAAGTTTTCAAACGAAAAAGAAAGTTGACAAAAGTGACCCCCAACCCTGGGGGGTAGGTGGGGGGAGAGGATAAAACGTGAAAAAAAATCAGTTTTCAAAAACCTAAATGGAAGCTTCCATTTGAAATGAAACAAAACATTCATTAAGATTTCCTTTAAGTTTTGAACAGAAAGGGAAATCTTTTGTGGGAAACATCATTGCAATGGAATACCATTTTTCCTCAGGAAGGTTTTCTGGCTCGTAAATGTTGACCAGCTCCACTGGACAGATCCACTGGTGCTGGGATGGGTATGTTTCCTCTCCTAGAAATGATTTGGGCCATCCACACCCCAAGAAGGGCCAGCAGTGCTTGGATTGCAGTTACAGAAGAGTAATCTTATCTTTTATACCCAACAACTCAACATCCGCATTGGAAAAGCCGCCACAACAATGTCTAGGCTGAACAAGAGGGTATGGCAAAACAACAAACTGACAGACCACACAGAGATCTGTGTGTATCGTGTGTGTGTTACCAGCACACTTTTGTATGGGAGTGAGACATGGACCTTATACTCTCATCAGGAAAAGAGGCTCAACAGTTTTCATATGTGTTGCCTTTGTCAAATCTTTGGAATCTCCTGGAGGGACAGTCACCATCACTAAGGTGTTCAAACGGGCCAACATACCCAGCATGCAAACACTCCTCAAACAGAGATGCCACCGCTGGTTTGGGCATGTGTGACGAATGAATGATGGGCACATCCAAAGGACATCCTCTATGGCGAATTAGCATCTGGAAAAAGACCCAAAGGATGCCCAAAATTTTGTTTCAAGGATGTGTGCAAGTGAGACCTCAAAGAAATGGACATGGATATGTACAAATGGGAAGATCACACTCAAGATCGCAGCCTCTGGAATCAAGAGCTTAACAAAGGTCTCTGGAGTTCCCAAAGGAAGCAGTCCAGCTTAGCAGAGGAGAAACGAGCTTGCAAAAGGCAGAGCCCAAAGGGTCAAAACATCACCTTTAAATGTGGCAGATGCAGTAGAGATTGTCTCTCTCGAGTGGGTCGCTTCAGCCACATTCACTGCTGCCATAAAACCAACTGAGTAAATTCTTTACCTCTCAAGGGCACATACTCATTGTCTCTCGAGACTGAAGGATGCCTACTATTTATACCAGGAAAACTGGTTGAAACTATAGTGAAAAACAGAAGTATCAGATACATAGATAATATGATTTATTGGTGAAGAGGCACAGCTTTTGTAAAAGGAAGTCATGCCTCACCAATCTATCAGAATTTGAGGCGGTCAAACATATGGACAAGGATGATCCAGTGGATCTAGTGTGCTCAGACTTTCAGAAAGCCTTTGACAAGGTCCCTCACCAAAGGCTCTTAAGCAAAGTAAGCAGGTCATGGGATAGAGGGAAGGTCCTCTCATGGATTGGTAACTGGTTTAGAGACAAGAAACAAAGGGTAGGAATAAGTGGTCAGTTTTCAGAATTGAGAGAGATAAATAGCTAGATCCCTAGGGGATCTGTACTGTGGCAACTGCAGTCAAACATTCATAAATGATCAGGGGAAGGAAGGATAAACAGTGCCATGGCAAAGTTTGCAGAGAATACTAAATTACTCAAGATAGGTAAGTCCAAAGCTCACTGTGGAGAGAGAAATTCAAGGGTGATAAATGTGAAGTAATGCACATTGTAAAACATAATCCCAACTATACATACAAAATGATGGGATTTATATTGGCTGTTACCAGGCAAGAAAGATCTCGGTCACTATGGATAATTCTCTGAAAACATATGTTCCATATGCAGCGGTGGTCAAAAAATACCTGAGAGAATGTTGGGAACCATTAGAAAAGGGATATATAAGACAGTAAATATCCTAATGCCACCCATATAAATCCAAGGTATGCCTGCACCTTGAATATTGCGGGAAGTTCTGGTTGCCTTATCTCAAAAAAAGACAATTGAATTAGAATTATTAAAAAGGGCAACAACAGCTTCCATATGAAGAGAGATCAAAAAGATTGGGATTGTTCATCTTAGAAGAGAGATAAGTAGGGGCGATATGATGGAGGTCTACAAAACCATGAATGGTGCGGAGACAGTGAATAAGGAAGTGTTATGTGAAGGGCTAAATAACAAGAGCCCGGGGTTACCTGATGGAATTAATAGGCAGCAGGTTTAAAACCACCATAAGAAAGTACTTCTTCACACAATGCACAGTCAACCTGTGGAGCGCTTGGTCTTCACAACATCCCCTAGCAATAAGTATAACAGGGTTCAAAAAGGAACTGGAAAAGTTCGTGGAGGATAGGTCCATCAACGGTTATCAGCTAGGATGGGCAGGGATGCAACCCTATGCACTGGCTGTCCCTAAGCCTCTGACTGCCAGATGCTTAGACTGGATGACTGGGGATGGATCACTCAATAAGTGACCCATTCTGTTCATTCCCTCTGAAGCACCTGTCATTGGCCAATGTTGGAAGACAGATACTGGGCTACATGGATCATTGGTCTGATCCACTATGGTTGTTCTTATGAGCTTCATCCTGGTATTGTTTCCACAGCCTACAGTGGAGATGGCATATCCAGGCAAAGCCACTATATTTTATATTGAAGTAAAACCATGTCCATGTGGAAAGGTCTAAACATGGCCAAAAGACAAGATACTAAATTGGGAACCAAGAAGCTGGCTTCAGGCAGTTCCAACAACACAGCATTCCCTTCTTGAGTTGTGCTGTATCGTATATACTGAAGATACAGCCGCAGCATGGAAAAGTAATTTCAATAAAGGGCCATACTTAGTACAGCCAGAACTTCCCAGATATTACATGTGGCCATCTAGTTTAGATCTCAGAGAATGAGGCTACTGGAAGAAGTAAAGACCAACTTTCTTTTTTGTAATAGTCGGAACAAAAATCTTTCAATAAGACTTTTGCAGTTGTCCCATCTTTTTTCATTAAAAGTCTGTTTGCTAGCTAGAACATACTGGGCCAGATCCTCATCTGGGGCAAGTCAGAAGAGTTCTACTTATGTCAGACATGCTGATTTACACTAGCTGAGAATATGGTCCATAAGATTTAATCACTTCTTCGCAGATACACACAGAATCTATGGCAGGGCTATTCAATTTATGTAACTTGGCATACACCTGCTGCTTTACTTCCAGTTGTAGATGGTAGAATCGATGAGAAAAACAAAGCCGTCTCTATGAAGCCAGAGAACCCTACGTGGAGTTAAATTATCTGATTCTGCATGCATCATCTGGTAGAACCCACTGAGTTTAGTATTTTGCCTGTGTTCATTTCTAATGAAAATGCCTGCATGATTTAATATACATACTTTAGAAGGGTAAGGCAAGTTGCAAGAGCATATTAAAAGGCACTGAACATCAGTTCAGTACATAATTACATATTTCTTTGCACCTTTAGTTGCAGTGGGGGGAGGTTTAGGCTGGATATCAGGAGACACTATTTCATGAAGAGGGTGGTGAAGCATTGGAATGGGTTACCTAGGGAAGTGGTGGACTCTCCTTCCTTAGAGGTTTTTAAGGCCCGGCTTGACAAACCCCTGGCTGGGATGATTTAGTTGGGGATTGGTCCTACTTTGAGCAGGTGGTTGGACTAGATGACCTCTTGAGGTCCCTTCCAACCCTGATATTCTATGATTCTTGGGCACACGTTGTATTATCTACATTACATTGAATATTGTACTATTCGCAGACAGTTATTCCACTTCTCGGACAACTAAAGCACTGAACTTTGATTATTTTTGTAAGAAAAAATGGAGTAGACCTGATATTCTCAATAATAGAACACTTGAAGTGCAACAAGCTTATTGTTTTGTATGTATGCAAGCAGTGATGCAAAATGCCAAGAACATGCACAACTGAAATATGTAAAGATCTGCTGAAACAAAACAGCAAAATTAACTCCTAACCAGCTTTCTAAAATGCATATAATTTTATTTTGCACCTCTATCACATGCCACATCCATTTTCCAGCAGTCTGCAACTATCTCCTGAAAACAATACAAATTACATTGTCCTTGTTCAGCCATAATTAATAATGTAGTTTTTTTTTACTCATTGTTTCCCCAATAGCCTTCACATCTATTGGTGTGTTAATCTAAAGCTCGCACTGACGCAAATTTCATTCAATAAATGAATTATTAATCCCTCGTCTGAATGAGGTCTGTATATATCCCAGGTTCTGCTAATGTGTATTTTATGAATAATGAATGATCATATTTAAATGTAGAATTGCATTTTTAAATAATAATATTTAGACTGTATATTATTCTCTATTGTAAGTCTCTTTAATGACACATTTTAAATGGGTATATTTATGCAAAATTTGGCAATGAGTATTAAAAAGTACAGATGGTGAATCTAACCCATTCAGAAGTAGAATGAGGAAACGTCACAAACATCTAGAAATATTTGCCATTTATTTCTGAAAGGTATAGCAGAATATGGTTATTTATGATTATTATTTCTACTCCAATAGCACCTGGGAGCCCCACTCACAGAGCAGGACCACACTGCGCTAGGCACTGTGCATTTACTGGTAGTGCCTAGAAGACCCACTCATGGGCCAGGACTCCGTTGTAGCAGACACCATACAAACAGTAGGATTGTTTTTGGGATGTGACATGTTATGCCTTTTAGCTGAGCTTTAAAAGATGCCTTAGCTCCCCGTTAGGCTCCTTTGACAACCTCAGCCTGCACCCCAAAGCAAAATCCATCCCTGGAGTAACCCCACAGATTGAAACCAATGATAAATGTTACCCATGGGTTATAGCCTGTAAGATCTAATCTTTAGCAGGAATGCTAGCAGTACTGGGAGTGGCTGAATAACCCTACTGTGATGCTGAAACATGAACCTTCACTTATATAGCAGGTTACAAAACCTTGGTGATCATTTATTTAGCTGACTCCTTGCCTATCCAGCACCAAAGGTTTCCAAGAAACTGAACAGTAGCACTCCGCTGAGACGGGAGCTGTGCAGTTCCCAGGTGTCTCCATGCAGAGGCTCAGAGAAAATAAGCAGCTCCCTTGTCCAGTAAGGCACATCTAAGTTGCTTGGGTTCAGGGCACATGTGCACTACAGGATGCAGAACCATCCCCAAACTCTGCTTCTTAGCCACTCCCATCAGGTTCCTGATCAGCTGGCCCAAAGGAGCCACATCTGGAGACCCATTAATCAATGGTTGAAAGTTACAAGAATCTGTAGGGAAGGGGAGGCAAGTTTTCTTACCCCCTCCCAATAAAGGATTTTAACCCCCTCATTGAGCAGCCTGGTGAGGGTACACACTGTATACCACCCCAATCGGAGCTGCATGTCAAAAACATGCATCTTTCCGTGCTTTAGGCCTTTAGCTAAGGGCTTTTCCTCCTTTGATATCTGAGCTATTGCCCTCTCTTACATCTGTTAGCAATACCACAGACAGAGCAACTCCACTTGCACAGCCTACATGTGAGCAAGCAAATCAGATCACCACACACAGAAGCATGTGCTTTGCAAGAAGGATTACCTGTGTGGGTCCACCTAGATCTTGGAAAGTCCTATCGGGACAGGTCATAAGAAACCACTCTGTGTTCTACAATGCAGCCTTAAAATGAGACGAAAAATACCGCTGCTCCTCTGTGAATCAGAAATAAAGCAGCTCTGGATCCAAAGGCACTACAATGCTGTGATGCAGTAGGGACTGTCTGTGTGGGGAGCGGGAGAGCAGGGGAGGACTTTAGGGGATGGACGATGCCAGGGCCTGTAACCTGAGCTAGGTAAGGGAGGGGAAAGGTCAACACTTTTGCCCGGGAAGGGGGACAAAGGAAGGGAGTGGCAGGAGGGAAGCAGTTTGAGTTTGGGCTTGGGGCTGTGTGGGCGGAATTCAGGGTATCCTAGCTAGGATCCAAGCACCCTGAAAGCCCAGAAGGACTCGGTGGAGGGGTCCTGACTGTGCCTGCAAGCTCTGCTGTAACCTGTGTTCCTGTTGTCCAATAAACCTTCTGTTTTACTGGCTGGCTGAGAGTCACTGTGGGTCCCAGGAAGAGGGGTGCAGGGCCGGACTCCCCGACACTCTGTGACAAATGCATATGGAAAGACATTAGTATCCAACAGACTGATTGTGATTATAAATGGAAGATGATAACTGTGCATCCACTGCACAGAACCTGCACCAGCTACAGCCTAGCAGAAGATGCTGTGGCTAGAAGAAACTCTAAAGTACGTTTAGAAGCAAGAGTTCTCGGCATGTCAGTTAGAACCCCACACCTCCTCATGTTGATAGTTAAGGCTGGTGATATTTTGAGGAGTCCTTTTCATAGCAGCAGGTCAATTAGCATCCTCTGGTACACACACTAGAGCAGAGTCCAGCTGACTGTCTGACAAACTGGGATATACACATGATTAATAATGCAGTGTAAGTCTATACACTGGCAGGATGAATTTAAATGAGACTTGACTGCAGGGGCTGGGAGGTGGGGCAATTTCTATGGAAGACTCACAGCTGGGAAAACCTCTGTCCCCCTGTGGGCCTTCCAGACCCTGAGAATTTTTGCCTTCAGGGCAAGGTGCACAGCCCTTATTTTTTGCTCCAGGGAAAGGATGGGCAGCAGATGGCTTCCCAAGCAACTTTTCTTGTCACAGTGCTGCACTGGTATTAACCTCTACATGCCTGGAACAATCTGCTACAGGAAACAGGTTCTTTTGTTCCTTCAGTTATCACTGAAGACAAGAATGTAAAAGCTTCCCAAGCCTCGAGCAGCAGGAGCTGATTTTATAAACAAAACATTAAAACTAAAGAGGTTGGCGAGGAAATACACTCAAAAATTATGTGTTAACTGAAGATTCACTTAACAGGTCCACTGCAGCAAGAATGCTAGTGTGAACTCAACTAATTAGACTGGGGGACTGCAATAGGGTTAACGTGGGAAGGCAAACCATATTTCAGGTACCTAGCCACAATCCCTTGAATGTGAAACAAATAACATGACCATCTAACGCTGCAGAAGATGGAGTGGTGGTTTGTGTATCTGGTACATGTGCTCACCATCTGTGCCAAGAGCACATTCTTTACTGTTAGCATGCGTGCAGCTCCTACTGATTTCAAAGGGAGCACACAGGGCCAGCACAACACAACTCACAGCAGGTTTGTGGCAATGGAGAGATTTCTCAAGCACTACGAGAACGACATCTGAAATCCTAAGAGGAACAGAACGCTTGTCAAGCACTGTGAACCTCTGGATGAACTGGGATCACTCTTATAGGCTCCTAGAACTTATAGGACAGATCACATGCCAGGTACAAGGCTTGCTTTTCCAGCAGCCTATCAAAACAGACAAGTAGAGCTGATCAAAATATTCCCAAAAGTTAATGTATTGCCTTTAAGATCTTCACCTAGCTATACAGCTGGGCAAAAGTTTGACAAAAATTCATCCAAGTATCAAGTTCAAGAAGATTTCAACAAATCACTGTGATCTCCCCCTCACACTTTTTCCAACAAGCTCTAACATGAGAACCGATCTCCCAGTGACTGGATTGCAGTGAGTGCTGAGAGGGTGTTTTGCTCCTCAGTGTCTGGCTTGTAGCTACAAAGAGTAACATTTTCAAATGTGCCCAACTAAGAGCCAATGTCTAATTTTTAAAAGGGACTTGGGCATTTAAGGTGCGTAGTCACTTCTGAAAATCCCATTAGATACCCATCTGAAAGAGTCTGGCCCTTAGGAACCTAAAGTCCGTGAGATTTAGGCTTCTCAGTCACTTTGAAAATAGGATATAAGCTCATAAGTGACCTATGTGCTTTGGAAAATTATACCCTAACTCTCCATAAACAGTATCAGTAAGTAGGCCCCCCCCCACACACACACACCCTCAAAAAGTTTGTAATTTTAAAGAGAAAAGCTCTTTCGTTGTTATACATAAAGTTAGTCATGACTTCTGCATATTAGACCAATCAAATCTACCTCCAGAAACCCAATGGATCATATTTGGTTTATCATTTCTCTAAATTAAAGGCTTGTCTACATGAGGAAGTTTACCATCATAATTATACTGGTATAATTCCCCAGGTGAACACACTTATTCTGGAGTAAGAGCATACACATGGGAGTCACACTGCTATAACTAGAGCAGTATAATTATATCAGCAAGTTTCACCATGTAGACAAGCCTTTATTCATCTGCCTTATGAAGAAGTTTATTTCCTCCATGCCCCCACTGCTCTGGAATGTCTATTTTTATGTCTATGTACATCAGCCACACTGGACAGTCTCTGTGGAAAAGGATAAATGGACACAAATCAGATATTAGGAATGGCAATATACAAAAACCTATAGGGGAACACTTCAACCTCCCTGGGCACACTATAGCAGACCTTAAGGTGGCCATCCTGCAGCAAAAAAACTTCAGGACCAGACTTCAAAGAGAAACTGCTGAGCTTCAGTTCATCTGCAAATTTGACACCATCAGCTCAGGATTAAACACAGACTGTGAATGGCTTGCCAGCTACAAAACCAGTTTATCCTCCCTTGGTTTTCACACCTCAACTGCTAAAACAGGGCCTCATCCTCCTTGATTGAACTAACCTCGTTATCTCTAGCTTACCTGCATATATATACCTGCCCCTGGAAATTTCCACTACATGCATCTGACAAAGTGGGTATTCACCCATGAAAGCTCATGCTCCAAAACGTCTGTTAGTCTATAAGGTGCCACAGGATTCTTTGCTATTTTTAACCACTTTCATAGTCACACTGAAGTCAGTCTGGAAATGAATTGAAGGGTGAATTTTGCCCAATATTCTGTATATGGACAGCCAGAATTGGACTAATAGGCGCTGAAATCCATGCCATAGAGCAGATCATAAAGGTAATTATCTATAGATCTGCAGTAAGGTTCAGATTCAGGCTATGATTTCAATATACTAATGTTCTGAATTCAGGTAATACACAAGCAAACAAGTATACTGTTTGCAAAAAATGTAATCCTTTCTAAAGATTAGTCTAGTCTAATTCAATTGTGCTCTAAAATTTAACTCAAAGTACTTCGGCTCTGAGTATCGTGACCCCTGGGTCTCAAACCCAGGGCCAGAGAATTCCTGAGGGTCAGCCTGCTCCAGCCCTCCACTTGATGGCTTCCTGGTAGCAGCTCGAGTCAGAACTCCTTGACGTTCAGCTCAGATAGACCATGCGATCTCTCGGCCTCAATTGGTGAACCATCAGAGCTCTTGATTGGCCCACTCCCCCTAAGCCAGAGGGGGAACAGGAAGTCTATAGAACTGGACGCCATCCTGTTTTGGCCTGTTCACCAAGGTGTGACCTGCTCCTGTCTCATGACAATGACAACCTGGTTCCCTGACTCGAGGTTTCTGACCTCAGCTCCTGACCTCCTGGTGCTGAACCCCGGCTGGTATGCGGATCCAGCCCTTTACCCTAATGTTAACCACTAGGCCTGGCTGCCTAAGTCACTGAAGCAGGTAGCTTCTAGAAAAACCTGTATATGTTCAGCATGGGCATCCTATTAGAAAACTCACTTTGCATTACTTAAGGGTCATCAGAAGAGGACAGAGACAGCAGTGGTACTTCACAATCTAAAAGTTTTCTCTGGGCCAGTGAAAATAATCAATTAATGTTAAAATATCTGTGGAGTTCCAACATTTGTATTCACCACAATTCTCAGTTATGTAGCAAAATGAAGTATTTTCTGTATCATCAACTATTGGCAGCTTTTGCAAGTATGTGGCTGCATCTGCAGAAACAGAACTACATATTCAGCACATGCAAAGGTGTCCCATATACCACGTTTTCACAGCTTGAAAAAAACAAAACAAACCCGCTGTCACTTGTAGTATAATAATGACTCCAAGAACTGAATCTATGTAATTGTAGCCGGGAGAGAATGCATCACCAAACAAGATATTCAATCCAAGGTATTTTAATCCAGGGAAATCAAATTTTAAATACCAGAGAATAAAAATCACTGTATCAAGATACCAACTGTTTGGGCAATATCCTATTTTTACTTCTGTATGCAAGACAAATGATCACATAGTCCATTTACTTTCTAGGGTTCAGAGGTTTGCCATTGACTGCAGCAGAGACAGGATTTTACCCTATAGGTACTAATACCTATTACACACACAGACAAATCCTGAAGGCCTTACTCCATTTTTACCTAAGCAAGGTTCCCACTGAACCAAATCCTGATGTTTTCGCTCAGTCCTTACTCAAATTCCCACTGAAGTCAACAGAAGTTGTCCAATCAACGGCAAACCATTTATCTGCTTGAAGTGCGGCATGTGCTTAGGTGCTTTGTTGTATCAGCGTCAGATTGTTCGGCACCTTTCAGGATTGAGTTCCTAACCTCCCTTCCTCATAGTGTGAGTGGATCTCGTTTCCTAGCCAGGTTGGTATTCTGACTGCACCATCCCTTGTAGATCTCCAGTCAGGGAATGCCTGATGCTTTCTTGCCTTGGTATTCTCAAAATCTATTTCCCCAATGACTGGGGTTCAGATAGCTGATAAGAACAAACTCTGTGTGATACGAGACCCTATGAGCATTCTTGGTATCATTCTCAGGGACCTGATTGCCCTTGGGAACCAGCCAAGGATGAACAAAGATTTCTCCCTAATGAAGAAGGCTGCCACACAACACAATCCATGACATGGCAAGCACAAGAAACAGAAAGTAGAGGGAGTCATGGATTAGTCCTTAGAACATATACCTTCCTGTCTGATT
Source organism: Gopherus flavomarginatus (assembly GCF_025201925.1). NCBI lineage: Eukaryota > Metazoa > Chordata > Testudines > Testudinidae > Gopherus > Gopherus flavomarginatus. The sequence goes on along the minus strand of NC_066626.1, from coordinate 5,229,721 downwards.
CACACATAGATAATGGAATCATCACTCCTGGATGATGGATTCACCAAGGGCAAGTCATGCCTGACTAACCTAATTGCCTTCTATGAGGATATAACTGGGTCTGTGGATGAAGGAAAAAGCAGTGGATGTGTTATTCCTAGACTTTAGCAAAGCTTTTGATACGGTCTCCCACAGTATTCTTGCCAGCAAGTTAAAGAAATATGGGCTCGATGAATGGACTATAAGGTGGATAGAAAGCTGGCTAGATCGTCGGGCTCAACGGGTAGTGATCAATGGCTCCATGTCAAGTTGGCAGCCGGTTTCAAGCGGAGTGCCCCAAGGGTCGGTCCTGGGGCCGGTTTTGTTCAATATCTTCATTAATGATCTGGAGGACAGCGTGGACTGCACTCTCAGCAAGTTTGCAGATGACACTAAACTGGGAGGAGTGATAGATATGCTGGAGGGTAGGGATAGGAGACAGAGGGACCTAAACAAATTAAAGGATTGGGCCAAAAGAAACCTGATGAGTTTCAACAAGGACAAGTGCAGAGTCCTGCACTTAGGATGGAAGAATCCCATTCACTGTTACAGACTAGGGACTGAATGGCTAGGCAGCAGTTCTGCAGAAAAGGACCTAGGGGTTACAGTGGATGAGAAGCTGGATATGAGTCAACAGTGCGCCCTTGTTGCCAAGAAGGCTAATGGTATTTTGGCCTGTATAAGTAGGGGCATTGCCAGCAGATCTTGGGATGTGATCATTCCCCTCTATTTGACATTGGTGAGGCCTCATCTGGAGTACTGTGTCCAGTTTTTTGGGCCTCACACTACAAGAAGGATGCGGAAAAATTGGAAAGAGTCCAGAAGAGGGCAAGGAAAATGATTAGGGAGCTGGAGCAGATGACTTATGAGGAGAGGCTGAGGGAACTGGGATTGTTTAGTCTGCAGAAGAATGAGGGGGGATTTGATAGCTGCTTTCAACTACCTGAAAGGGGGTTCCAAAGAGGATGGATCTAGACTGTTCTCAGTGGTACCTGATGACAGAACAAGGAATAATGGTCCCAAGTTGCAGTGGGGGAGGTTTAGGTTAGATATTAGGAAAAACTTTCACTAGGAGTGGGGTGAAGCACTGAAATGGTTACTCAGAGAGGTGGTGGAATCTTCTTCCTTAGAGGTTTTTAAGGTCAGGCTTGACAAAGCCCTGGCTGGGATGATTTAGTTCACAAAGCCCTGGCTGGGATGATGAGCAGGGGATTGGACTAGATGACATCCTGAGGTACCTTCCAACCCTGATATTCTATGATTCTAACAAGAATGATTGAAGGTCTTGAGAACATGACCTACAAAGGAAGGCTGAAATAATTGGGTTTGTTTAGTTTGGAAAAGAGAAGAGTGAGACAGGACATGATAGTAGTTTTCAGGTATCTAAAAGGGTGTCATAAGGAGGAGGGAAAGAACTTGTTCATCTTAGCCTCTAAGGATAGAACAAGAAGCAATGGGCTTAAACTGCAGTAAGGGAGGTTTAGATGGGACATTAGAAAAAGGTTCCTAACTGTCAAGGTGGTTAAACACTGGAATAAATTGCCTAGGGAGGTTGTGGAATCTCCATCTCTGGAGATATTTAAGAGTAGGTTAGATAAATGTCTATCAGGGATGGTCTAGGCAGTATTTGGTCCTGCTATGAAGGCAGGGGACTGGACTCGATGACCTTCCAGTCCTAGAATCTATGAAATGCATGAATGCCACTCCCTCTCCAGAGTCTGAGAAGTTTTCCATCACATGCTGTGTGGTGGTTTCTTTGTTTGCTCCATTTACACTTGAAACTCTCTCTCACAGGGTAAAATGCGTTCAGAGGGAGTTTTCAGCTTCAGTCAATAAACTGTGCCTCTGTTTTACAGTATGTGATGAAGATGGAATATTTTGGTTCACCATCTAGATTTAAGTTTAAGATGAATGCAATGCTGGAGTTGGGTTAATTTTTAATTTCTTAATTAAAACCCAAAAGGTCATTTTAGTAATGCTTGGTAAGCAGAAGTAAATAAATAGTTTTGCTCTCTTTTGAGCAGAGATGCTAGTCAAAATCTGAGGCCCTGAGGATATCCCTATGAGGAGGAGAAACTGGTGACAGGCAGGTATTTCTCTGAAACAGTCTTGTTTGTTTGCAGGGTTATGTACATTCCTTGTTTCTCCAATTGCAGGACCATCCAAGAACAAAAGGAGCAGTTTCTTAGCTTACCACCCCAATCCTCTTTAGCCAACAGACCCTAAAGCTCTCTCTCTAGCTTTTTCCTAGGGTCACACCTTGCTAAATGGCGACTGTTTGGCTTTCCTGCCTCTGCCTCTCTCCTGGTTCTGTGTTTAGTTTTGTGTGTCCTCTCTCCCCTTCTTCTCCTGCACCACCCCAACACCTGGTCACAATACCCAGTGGAAGCCACCCACCCAGATGGTGCTAGTTTCTGGACAGGTCCTTAAGTAAAGGGTGTGTTCACACATCAGTTTGGAGGAGTTTTTTAAATCAATACATAAGGTTAAGCCAGCTCATAACAGTTTAGAAGTTGGAAGAGCATATAAAGCTAACTCATGAGTACCCATTATTAGCCTTTAAATGTGAGCATTTTATATACAAAAGATGCAAGTGGATTATTAATTTAAATCCCGATCTCGAAACCCTTACTCATGAAAGTAGCTCTTATTGTAGAAGTCAATAAGGCTGCTTATTGTCAGCAGCAGCAACTGCATTGGAAGCCTATATTCAAGATGTATTGAGGAAGAGTCAGTTGGCGAGAGAAGGGAGTTATGTTAGATTGTAAAAGCAGCAAAGAATCCTGTGGTACCTTATAGACTAACAGACGTTTTGGAGCATGAGATTTCGTGGGTGAATACCCACTTCGTTGGTTGCATCCGACGAAGTGAGTATTCACCCACGAAAGCTCATGCTCCAAAACATCTGTTAGTCTATAAGGTGCCACAGGATTCTTTGCTGCTTTTACAGATCCAGACTAACACGGTTACCCCTCTGATACTTGTAGATTGTGTGTTTCTTAAATGTGCTTAAGAATCGTTCCATGTCTGCTCCATTTTAACTGTGGATATTAGAAAGCCTCACTTTGCTGAACAGGAGTTTGATTTTGTTTTTTTAGGCAAAGAGAAAAGAACAAAAATCTTCCCAGATCATTACGTATATAGTAATAGCTGTTCATGTTTCTACCAGAGTTAAGGGGTTAAACATAACTAAATTACATTTAATATTAATCCCAGAGATGCCATCCAGGTTTAGCGATTAAACACTTAAAAAAAAAACCCAGTAGCCTCATGTCTTCATTTTAAGACTGCATGCACAGAGTACAAATTGTTTACCTTCATTACCTTTCCTATGAAATAAATGCTTTCATGGGAAAAACCCTGGCAGAAGCAGGGATCAAGACTGCCAAATTCTAAACATGCTTCATTCAGTTCAAACGTACATGCGGCATAAACTGAGAGGTTATCTTGCTGCTATCTCATGAGACACCATCTAGCTAGTACCCATTTAAGGTCCGATGTTTATAATGGGAAACATAATATTTTCTAGTCTTCTCCCAAAATACTTTTCTGTTAAATAAAGACTGCATAATAGAGGATTCATCTGTACTGCTCAGACACATTTAAGGCTACGGCGATAGTTCCCAGTTCTAATGAACCATTCTTTTAAAACTCTCAGCCCCAAACCTCAACCACTTTAGGAAGCGATAAAGATCGCACATGTGCTAATGGACAGATTGTCAACTGTTCGCAGCCACACCGGTGGCCAGATTTTTAGATGAACTCTGTTCTGCTTTAGTCACCTACATAAGAGTTAGGTGCATGGTGGATATAAAAAAAAAGATTTTAAATTTAAATCAGATGTTTATTTGAATTAAATACTTTTTTAAGTAAGCCTATTTAAAAGTAAGTTTATAATTATTACACTCAATTAAATAAAAAAAGACCCAATATTAAGCAATACATGCTTACTACCAAGTTTTAAAGAAAGTCAAAGCACAGAACTAGTAGAAGTCACTGGCTAAGCACCTGGAACCAAAGTTAGCTGAATGCTAATTCAGATTTCTGCAGCAGTAGCCTCTTCTGCAAGCGCAGAGAGAATATTTTCTTTATTACTTTTATTCAAGTAGGTCAGTTCAATAACTTGTTCCTTCAAAGCTAAGAAGCCAACTGGGAGTTGAACAAGCAGGAAAGCTTTTTTTCCTCTTCCAATCAAGGAATAAAAATTTAGTTCTAAAAATCTCAAAAGGACATTGTGACCAGAAACAATCAGTTCAATTCACTAACTACAGATGATACTTCTTTGTTTAATAAATTAGTTAGTTTCCAATGTAAAATGAATTATTTGCATCAGTCTTCACTGTTGAGGATGTGAGGAAGATTCCCAAACCTGAGCCATTCTTTTTGGGTGACAGATCTGAGGAACTGTCCCAAATTGAGGTGTCATTAGAGGAGGGTTTGGAACAAATTGATATAACCAAACAATAATAAGTCTCCAGGACCTGACAGTATTCACCCAAGAGTTCTGAAGGAACTCAAATGTGAAATTGCAGGACTACTAACTGTTATCTGTAACCTATCATTTAAATCAGTTTCTATATCAAATGACTGGAGGATAGCTAATGTGATGCCAATTTTTAAAAAGGGCTCCAGAGGTAACCTTGACAACTACAGGCCAGTAAGCCTCACTTCAAGTATCGAGAAAATTGGTTGAAACTATCATAAATAACAAAATTGTCAGACACATAGATGAACATAATTTGTCATGAAATAGTCAATATGGTTTTTATAAAGGGAAATCACACCTCACTAATCTACTAGAATTCTTTGAGGGGGTCAACAAGCATGTGGATAAAAGAGATCCAGTGAATATAGTGTATTTAGATTTTCCGAAAGTCTTTGACAAGGTCCCTCACCAAAGGCTCTTAAGCAAAATAAGTAGTCATGGGATAAGAGGGAAGGTTCTCTCATGGATTGGTAACTGGTTAGAAGATAGGAAACAAAGGATAGGAATAAATGGTCAGTCTTCAGAATGGAGAGAGGTAAATAGTGGTGTGCCCCAGGGATCTATTTAACATATTGATAAACAATCTGGAAAAAGGGGTAAACAATGAGGTGGCAAAATTTGCAGAAGATACAAAACTACTCAAGATATTTAAGTCCCAGGTGGACTGCGAAGAGCTACAAAAGGATCTCACAAAACTGGGTGACTGAGCAACAAAATGGCCGATGAAATTTAATGTTGATAAATGCAAAGAAATGCACATTGGAAAACATAATCCTAACTATATATATACAATGATGGGATCTAAATTAGCTGTTAGCACTCAAGAAAGAGATCTTGGAGTCACTGTGGATAGTTCTCTGAAATCATCCACTCAATGTGCAGTGGCAGTCAAAAAAGTGAACAGAAAGCTGGGAATCATCAAGGGATAGATAATAAGACAGAAAATATCATATTGCCTCTATATAAATCCATGGTATGCCCACACCTTGAATACTGCGTGCAGATGCAGTCGCCCCATCTCAGAAAAGATATATTGGAATTGGAAAAGGTTCAGAAAAGGGCAACAAAAATAATTAGGGGTATAGAATGTCTTCCATATTAGAAGAGATTAATAAGGTTGGGACTTTTCAGCTTGGAAAAGAGGCGACTAAGCGGGGATATGATAGAGGTCTATAAAATCATGAGTGGTGTAGAGAAAGTAAATAAGGAAGTGTTCTTTACTCCTCATAATACAAGAACAAGGGGCCACCAAATGAAATTAATGGGTAGCAGGTTTAAAACAAACACAAGAAAGTATTTTTTCATGCAATGCACTGTCAGCCTCTGGAACTCCTTGCCAGAGGGTGTGATAAAGGCCATACTATAACAGGGTTCAAAAGGGAGCTAGATATAGTCATGGAGGATAGGTCCATCAATGGCTATTAGCCAGGATGGGCAGGAATGGTGTCCCTAGTCTCTGTTTGCCAGAAGCTGGGAATGGGAGACAGGGGATGGATCACTTGATGATAACCTGTCTGTTCATTCCCTTTGGGGCACCTGCCACTGGCCACTGTCAGAAGACAGGATACTGGGCTTGATGGACCTTTTGTCTGACCTAGTATGGCTGTTCTTATGTTCTTAAAACATTTGGAAAATTTGTTTCATTATGTATCTAGTAAATTTAAGCTAGTTTTGTTTAAAGAAAAAAATTAAAATGCTATTTTTGTGCATTTTTAATTGAGTTGAATTTCCATCCAAATAGATCTTGACACAAATCAGAAGTAAAAAAGTTAATCTAGTAAATAACAATTGCATCATTTTCTAATATAATAAAAAATGTAATTTAAACTACATAGTTGCTTAAATAAATGCAGATACATGGTTGGTTGTACCCACCTTTTTGAAATCCTCCCTGCAGCAGGTGTGGGTCAACCTGTGGAATACTTTTGCCAGAGGATGTTGTGAAGGCCAACACTATAACAGGGTTCATAAAAGACCTAGATAAATTCATGGAGGATAGATCCATCAATGGCTATTAACCAGGATGGGCAGGGATCATGTTCCTAACCTCAGTTTGCCAGAAGCTGGGCATGGGAGACAGGGAGTGGATCACTGGATAATTACCTTTTCTGTTCTCTCCCTCTGGGGCACCTGAAATTGGCCACTGTCGGAAAATAGGATACTGGGCTAATATTGGTCTGACCTACTATGGCTGTTCTTATGTACTAATTTCTTCAACTCCGCGACTCCCCTGCAGACTGTCAGTCTGCTTCTGCAGGTTTTCTGGGGCTTAGCTCTCCAGCCATTTCACACTACAAAATCCCTTCCAGGGTTCAACAAACTGAGACAGAAGAATTTCCTTACCCTTCAGGACCAAGTATAAATAAAAGTGTTTCTTGCCCTTTTGGCCTAAATTCCCTCTCCAGGAGTGGGTCAGCAGGGTTCCCTGTGAACTCCTGCCACGGATTCTGGCCAGCAATGAAACTTGGCCCAGCCTGGTTCCTTTAGTTGTGGCCCAAAGAGTATCCTTCCTCACTGCACTAGCTCCAGCCAGGAACTGACTTGACAATAGCAGGCACCTCCTTTCATTTTAGCCTGCTGGGCCTTGATTGGCTGTTGCTGGTCCCCAACCCTTCTAGCTACTGGAGGACCAGATCTCACTGGTTTCCAAAATGGCTGCTCCTAAGATGTCTTTCTAGGCAACCGGGAGGTCTAATTATTCCCTGCTCTTTTCCGTCTCTGAGAACTGATTCCTGGGGCAGGGTGCAGCAGACCAGTGGGGCCTCCAATAGGGGCTGTGAAGGCCTGGTAGCCCTCTCACATTATAGATATAGTATATCCTCCGAGTTCACAAAAAGCAGCACTAAATCAAGTGTGAAGGCTATATATAGTTGCAAATCAACATGTTTTAATGATTACCAACCAATGAGAATCAACCTTTCTTTAGGAAAATAACTAAAAAAATACAAATAAAACATAAGATTAAAATCAATTATTTAAATCAAGGTTTCCCCCCTGCTGATTTAAATCATGATTAAAATCAGTGATTTACATTGCTTTGCTTTCTGTCAATCCACATGGCTAGATGGTGAGCAATCAGTAACTCCCATTGCAACACCTAACACTAGAGTTTCAAAAGAACTCAATACACAGTGTGCAAAGCTTTTTTGAAAACCCTAGCTACTTAAATGGAAACTGAGTATTTTCTAGAACCGATAACAGCATAGTCAGCCCTCTCTAGGCCTTTCTATTGGACCTATCAGCATAGTCTGGTTTTGAAACACATCTTGTACAGAATTATAATAATTTACTCTTAAATATTCAGTTTGGGAACATCAGAACTACTGCATGTTAACATATCAGTGCCTGATGAACCAGGATACTTTTCCTGGTATTTAGTAAAAGTCACTTGAAATAAAGAGGAACCTTTGTCCATCTGAAAGGTGAAACAAAGTCACTGGTATTACAGCTAGAAGGGAGGGATATGTGGCATGAGTTCTTTCGGGCGGGTTCATACTTTAGTACTTATTTGAAGGGTTCTCGCTCGCCAAAGAAATCTACTTTAAAAACACACCCCTTTTTTTAGCAATAAGTGGCCATGATGAACTTGGAACACGGCCCTTCCGCACCTGTAGGTAAATAGGACAATCCCAAGTCTGTCAACAAAAACCTGGCTTCCTTGCTTGGTGATATGCATGTGAAGGGGATACTTGATAATTTCCTCTTTAAGGGGCAGAGTCCCAGGGGAAACCCTGGTCTGCCAGGGACTGGGACCAAAGCCCCCGAGAGCCCAGATCTACCGCAGAGACACAAGACCTTTGTGGACTCACTGTCTAGCCTATGGAGAGCATACCCTGCTGCTTCGATGGAACAAGAGGGACACACCGCAAAAGGAATCTCGAGGACTTTTCCTGATCCCAGCCTGGAGGTTTTACTGAAAGAGGGATGAATCTGGCTTCTCTCAGGCACAATCCCATTGACCGCAGTGAGAGTTGACTTGAATAAGAATGGAGACCCTGATTCCGCAAAGCCTTCAACGTCCAATGGGTCTTAAGCATGTGGTTTACTGTAGTAGGTCCTTACTACACAAATAACAGGGTTCACAATAAAAAGGAATGTATTCCACATAACAAATCATGGGCCAGACAATTTTCCAGAATACCGTCAAAGTGTGGGGGATATGATAGGGGTATATAAAATCATGAGTGAGGTGGAGAAAGTAGATAAGGAAAAATTATTTACTTATTCCCATAATACAAGAACTAGGGGTCACCAAATGAAATTAATAGGCAGCAGGTTTAAAACAAATAAAAGGAAGTTCTTCACACAACGCACAGTCAACTTGTGGAACTCCTTGCCTGAGGAGGTTGTGAAGGCTGGGACTATAACAGCGTTTAAAAAAGAACTGGATAAATTCATGGAGGTTAAGTCCATTAATGGCTATTAGCCCAGGATGGGGTAAGGAATGGTGTCCCTAGCCTCTGTTAGTCAGAGGGTGGAGATGGATGGCAGGAGAGAGATCACTTGATCATTACCTGTTAGGTTCACTCCCTCTGGGGCACCTGGCATTGGCCACTGTCGGTAGACAGATACTGGGCTGGATGGACCTTTGGTCTGACCTGGTACGGCCGTTCTTATGTTCTTATGTTCTAAAGTGTATTCATACAAGCAAATTGTAGAAGGTATTTTGTCAAACACTGGACTAAGTACTGAAGTTATGACAATGCCCACCGATTAAGGTGCCCATATGGGAATTAAAGTGGACCTCATTATATATGAGTTCTACAACCAATGGACAGTTACCAGTAATTTATTTTTATTGCTCCTTTGGCCAGGAATAACCATGTAATTTACCAAACAGTTTGGGGAAAACAAAGAAAACAGCTACTTAAAAAAATAAATAGAGGAATTACTGGGTTAGAGTCTCCGTAGGTAAATCTTGCAAGGAGGGAGAAGAGTCTGAAAACCCTCCGTAAACAAGCAACATTTACTGAGCCCACTGTGCAGAGGGCGTGTGGTGTCAAGTGAAAGAATGGGAAAGGATTATGCGGTGAACAGCATGCCATGCACAATCAGATTAATCTGTCAGTATTCATTTGGAATGAGACATTGTCCAAACCTCAACACTGGCACTAGGCGGGCAGAGAACAAGACAGATGCTATGAAAAGGGAGGATCTGGGATAGCAGAAAACAAGTGCTGCATTCTTCTTTTCATTTGCTGGTGTGCAAAGGAGCCTTGAGGGCCACATAACTCTGAGGTGCCATACGACGACTTTGTTGGTAAGATAGATACCGTGTGATCAGCATAGGAAACAACTGGCTGTAAGAAAGGTTGGTTAGAGCATTCTAGCTGAGCAATGAATTGCAGGAGGAGGCGGAGGGGGAAGGAGGAATGTCTGTTCCTTGGGGGTTAAATTCTATACTGGGAACGTTATGGATGAGACCAGACCCTCCCACAGGGAAGCAGTCTGGAGAGGAGACACCTCCATACTAGACCAATAACAGCAAGAACTCTGATGGGATCCAAACAGGTCTCTTTCCCTTCCTTCTGTAGGACACTGGGGCCGTTGTGCTGCAAAGGATCATGGGAATTAGTTCCCTATGTCTGGGAAATATTTCTATTCTCATTCAAGCCCCAGTACTATGTTGATAGGTAAAAAATAAATTTGTAGGACTCTTAATGGTCTAACTGGATTTTCATAGACATGGGGTCAAATCTGCCCTTGGCAACCTCAGTGAGGACTGAAAGACTTTGGCCTAACTGAAGTCATTGGTCTTAACACAGGTGTTTCAGTAAAATGTGGTGGCCTGTGTTTTGCATGGGGTCAGAGCAGGTGACTCTCTGGTTGCGTGAAACTATGTGAAACTACGAAGACAGCAAACTTACAGACATAACCAAGGGCCCATCACTGTGCAAATCCTGGAGGCACGGAGAGTTAAGCAGGAGCCCAAACTTACAGCAGAGCTGATCACGCATACCTAGCGGAAGAGGAGTGTAAAGCGTTTGTCTCTTTAAGAGGGATTGTCCTGTGGAGATTCTGCCATTGAAAAGCAAAAGTGGAGGAAGAGGAAAACTGGTTGAAACTATCAAGGGTCTAATCCTGCCTTAGGAGTTCGTTCAGCCCATAAGACTACATCTCTCACACTCATTTTCTTCTGGTCTTACCAGCAAATAAATTTGTCTCTCGATTGTACAGGACATGGAAAGGGTCAAGGATTCTCTTTTCTTCTGGCACAGTATTGAAGTCTCAGACATGCAAATATTTGATGGTGATAAACTGAAATTCAGACACCAATCTGGGTTTGAGGAGAGGCTGTGCTCCTCCTGCCTTGGATTCTGAATCAAGATTGTGAGACTGGGTCGTAGCTCAACAGAGCATCTTCAAGCAGTTCAATCGAGAAGCCTTGCGATGGAGCTGCAGTTGAAAGTTGAGTCTAAAGCACCTACCTTCTCACCCCGAGTATAAAGTAGTCTTGGCAGCCTTCCAGACCGTGCCCCCTCTGGAGATTACCTCAGTTTGAGCAGTCAGAGGGTTTCTCAGCAGGCAGAAATCCTTTTGCTAGCTACACCTGCCCAGAGCTTCCCCTGGCTGGGGAAGATTTCAGCATTTCTTTGCAGGACAACCCATTCCGTGCCCCTGCCACTCAGATACCAGCTCCGAGATGCCAGTTCCCATTATCAGGCATGCTCATTGATATCCTGAGAGGTTGGGAGAGAACCTGAAAAAAAACTCTGTATTGGCAAGAGAGCAGTTTGGTGGGACCAGAGGTGACAAAAACCACAGGAGTGTCAGAAGAAAGAAAGAGCTCCAAGTTGATTGTATTAAAATTGGTTGATTAAAAATTGCCACATTTTCTAGCAAAGAGCCTTTTATCCCACAGCATCCAGATCAGATTGCGACGGATGCAAACAAACAGGAAAGCAGGGAAGGCTCTGGGGTAACAGCGCTGCCATTGAAATGGGTGCCTTTGGTTGGTGATCTACAAAGCAGCCCTCGTTAACAGAAATGTCAGGGTTGTACACACTGGTGCCTTACATTCTTCCTTCCAGGGGAGGGCCAGGCGATAGAAAGAGCAATTGGCAAAGAGGTGGCTGAGGCTCCGTCTCACCCCTGAGCCCTTTCATGGGCTCACTCAGCCGCTTTGTTTAAAGTTTACTTAAGAGAGACTGGCAAACCAATTACGTTGTATAAGCTTCCCTGGCTGGATTCTACTCATGCAAGGGGCCGGCTACTCTTTGAGTGTCCCTCTAATGCTGCAGCTAATTTGCTACACAAAAAAAGAAAGGAGTGAGGACGGGGGAGAAGGGGCCAACATCCAGCCAAAATAAACGAGGTTATTATTGTGAAAAGCAGACAATGGGGCCAGGGGGAGGCTCAGCTGCTGTAATGATGTTGCGGACCAGCAGGACTTTGGAATGGGGCCAGCCGCTCTCAGTTGCAGCTACTTAATGATGTGGTTTTAAGGCAAGCCATTCACATGTCCTTCTGTGGGTGGGTGTACGGGTATTTGCTAGCTGCTCCATGCAGCACGCTGCTGTTTTTAAATGCTGCCAACTCTGTGGTCTTTTTGCCCTTACAATATTAACACAGCTGGGCCTAAATCATCCAAAGGGGCTTGTAGTTCTGGGTGTCTGGCTTGGGGCTCAGCACTTCCTGAAACATTGGCTCCTTGAAGGGGGTCTACCATTGTGCCCCCAAAAACTAAATACTTTGGGAAATGTAACCCATAGATTTTACATGTAGGGCCTCATCTTTCCTCTGCAGCCCTGGCTGGAGGGAACGAGAAGCAAGTGAGGAAGGAGCGGAAGGGAGCAGGCTGCCTCTATGCCATCATTCCCCACTCCTGATGACTACCTGCTGGGGCCTGCAGAGGTCTGAATCTATCGCTGGAGAAGGCGCAGGGAGAGGCCAGCCAAACGTTCATGACTTAGGTAGGTAAGTTAATGTGGAGCCTGCAAAGAGATTTTTTTCTCTCCTCTGCTGGAGGCTGTCCGTCTTACAGAGAACAGGAGTGGGATGTGGGGTATACGCAGCAGGGGATTTCCTAGCAGTGCAGATCCTCCAGGAATGACACTCAGGAAGCTAGAAAACAGTGTGGAGGCACAAAGCCTCTGCAGATCCAGTGCAAGCCGTATGGATCTCTCATAGAATGGGAAAGCCAAGCTCCACCTCCTAACGCCTCTGCTAGAAAAGGCAATTAATTCCACAAATGGAAACTCAGCCTCCTCTAGCCTATAAGGGAGAGATCCACACCAGGGACAACAGATCAACACAGGGGACAACAGATCTGAACAGGGGACAACAGATCCCTGAAACACAATCTAGTACTGTAAACAGGAACTCAGCGCCTCTAGCTCAGTGCAGCTGAAAATACCCCTTGTTTGTCTGATGAGATGACAAGATGAACTGCTATCCTAGGGGAGCACTGTAGGTGCCTGGTCTGTAGAGATTCCTTGCCTGCCAACCTACAGCAACTGCTGCTGCTTCCTTTTCCTCGAGAGAGAAAGTGGCTGCTGGATGTGTTTCAAGGAGCAAACTAATGAGAGAGAAGCATGAGCATAAGGAACTGCTGGGCTAGAAAATGATGCTTAGCCCTGCTGAGGGAACGTAGCACTGAGATGCAGAGAAAACGCCCAGAGATGGTGTATGGTTGGTACAGAGAGAACCAGTGGCAGAATAAACAAGTTGTTATTCAGCTGTAAATGTCGGCATTCTCTCACTTTCTCCTTCCAGCTCATATTTTCCTTTACCCCAACTATTTTTCTTTCTTTCCCTTCTGTATATTTTCCTCTCTTTCCCATTTTCTGTCTTATTCCACTCCTCCTCTCCCTCTTACCTGCTTCTGGTCCCCTGTTCCATTCCATCTTTGCTCCACATGATCTCCTCCCTTCCCTGGGCCTCTGATTCCAGCCACTTCCCTTCCCCTGCTCTCCTACAGATCTTCAATTCCCCATCTTCCTCTACAATCTCCCCCACATTCTGGTCAGCCAGAACTCAGCATGCCCAGTGCATCAAACACAGACCACATCATCACCAGATTAGAGCAAGAAAAGCACCTGGATCAAATTTAGATGCTGGTGGGTAGATGAAAATGTTACAAGGAAATGGCTAAACAATAAGGTCACCATCAACTACGGACGGTCAGGAATTTTTCAACAAAATGGAACCCAAACTGTTTGTGAATCAAGATCAGTTTCAAAAATTCTCCCAACTAAAAAAAAAATTGGATTTTTTTTTAAATTGACGTTTGCTAAATGAAAAATTCTCCTTTTCCATTTTGGAATGACTTTTCGTTTCTGAACTTAAATTGATTCGACTAAAAAAGTTAAAGAAAAAGGGTCAACATAAAAACTTTTCAATAAACAAAATATTTTGATGGACGCACACCATGTTTTGAGTTTTTCAGGTCACAAAAGTTTGAGATTTTGACTTTTCATCCTGATTAAAGTCAGAGCAAAATATTGAACTTTGAAAATATTCAAGGAACAGGGAAATGATTTCCCACCCAGTTCTACTATTAACAAAGGACATCTGCCCTCTGTGGTCAGGTGGGGTGCAAGCTAGAGGTCCTCCTGGAATGGTTTTGCAGGAGAGAGAAATGTCAAAGAAAAAGGAGTCAACAGTCACAGAGTGAGGACAGGAAGGTTCGAATGAAGATTTCAGTAGAAGTGGAGTTCTGGCCAGTCTTTTGCCCTCAGCAAAGACAAGAAGAGAGTGGGGGAGTCGCACAAAGCCATATTACAAAGGCAGCGCAGTTCCTTTGCAGCAAAACACCCGGAAAAATCAAGCTGCAAAATCAGAAAAGCCAGCTTCCCCTCTCCACTAGCTGGGATATGGCTTGCTCTCTAGAGCTGGCTACTTTCTTACCAGACTCCCCTGGCTGGAGAGTTGGGAGGGGAGAGCATTGCAGTTATGTTGGCTCTGGGAGTAGCCATTTGAGACCTGGCCAGCCAGAAAATCGTTCTGATTCAGGCTATGAGCTTGGGGGCTGGAGTATCTTGCTGGGGAGTCAGGAGTGGAAAGAGAGCTAATAGGTCCCCTACGACCTCAGTGGAAGACCGATCTGAATGTCAGAAATGCTGGTGGATGGACAGTGTCCTCTGATCATCTCCTGATTCGATGCCAGCTGAAAGAGTGAGATCAGGACCCCGAGTTCAGTGACAACGGCAGGCTGCCAAAAGCAAAGCAGTGCTGGAAACCTCCTCTGGGGACAGGAGAACTCAGCTGGAAGCAGGTGTCTCTCGCAGGCAAGTGCCACACAGTTGAGACACACATTTCCTAGGTGGTGATGCCAACAGATGTGTGTTGGCCAGTCACAACAGGGCAATGACCAGCTATGGGCATGAAGCAGCTCTCAGCTGCTCAGCAATTTCTGGCCTCCTGTCTTCACTGATCTGCCCTGGCTTGGGAGCCCTGCATACTGGCTGGGATGGGAAGATCCTTGGACGCATTTCTAAAGCCTAAGACAATCCTTGCCAAACGGAACAGCTGGCAACAGTCCTAGGCACCAGTCCTGCCCACTTCTTCCTGATTCTTCGGTCCTTCCCCATCTTTACCCCTTTCCTCTCATTTGCAGTCTTCCACCCAGATCTCAAAAACAGCTGCATGGATTTTATTCAGACTTTCAAGAATAATTCATGTTTGATCTCAGATCCAGCATGAAAAAATGTTAGCTTCAGGGACACTTGCAAAAGTTATAAATGCCTCAAAGTAAGTCCTTAAAAATAGAATGCCCAATTTAAATTGAACTGTAATCTCTCTGCATTTTCAATCTTGGGCTCAAGGGACTGCACGCAAACCAGCAGTGCTTCACTTTCCTGGTTCATACTGTAAGGACTAGAAATCATCAATTAAAAAAAAAGATCTATTGCTCAGTCAGGCTGTGTTTTTGCCCTCTTCACAAATACTGAGTCACACAGGTGCAATCTCAAGTAACGCCACTGTAATTCAACTCATGGAAGTAAGATCAGCACTTAGGTGCAATCAGTGACAAAACTGTGCGATCCTGGCTGAAAAGAAATGTGCTAATGATCAAATTCCATTTCTCTCCACAGGGCTGCAAGGTACACAAGTGAAATGATAAGCTTGAGGAGGAAGGGAGAGAAAAAAGGCAGCACCTTATAGCATAACAATAGAGAAGCTTGTCACAACATATAAAACCTCCACAACAGTCCACTGTCTCTTTGCTGGAGCACAACACTGCTAAAAGATGGTTGAACCAATCAGAAAGATTACGCTGGGAAAGGAAAAGACTATCACCAGAGAATCCCTCGCTATGAAAAAATTTGAAGGTAAATCCACCACCACCACAGAAGGTGGTGGAATTACCTAGGGAGGTGGTGGAATCTCCATCCTTAGAGGTTTTTAAGACCCAGCTCGACAAAGCCCTGGCTGGGATGATTTAGTTGGGGTTGGTCCTGCTTTGAGCAGGGGGTTGGACTAGATGACCTCCTGAGGTTTCTTCCAACCCTAATCTTCTATGATTCTATGAAGTTTCTATGAAGTCTAAGACACGAGGGTTAAGCTCATTGAGAGTCATCTCCAGAATCCTCCAAGATATGCAGCTGTTCCAAATATGAAAGAATGGGCCAGGCATTTCGCTTGAGAATTGATTTACCAGCTTTATGTAGCAAAATGTAGATGTTCAGCAGCCTGCTAGATGATCATGTAAATTTATTCTATCCATAATCAGGTACTTAGCCAGCCTAGAAATACCAAAAGCAGCCTCTTTCCCACAGGACCTTGGTTCTCTTTCTTCCAAGAGCTGCAGGCTGGCATGCAAGTTAAACAAAGTTCTTGAAACTTTTTTTTCAAATGTACAGAACAGATCAGGTCTGTCAAGGTATTATTCCCACTTTGAACTTTAGCATCCAGAAAGTGGGGACCTGTATGTACCCCTCTAAACTTAATTCCTAGCTTAGATCTGATAGCGCTGCCACCAATCAGAAATTCCAGTGTCTGGGACACTCCCTGTTTCCCCAAAATCTTCCCTGGAGGACCCAAGACCCAAACCCCTTGGGTATTAAAACAAAGGGAAATAAACCATTCCCTCTCCTTTCCCCACTCCCAGACTTTCCCTGAGAGATACACTGATCCAAACTCCTTGGATCCTAAAACAGAGAGGAATTAACCTTCCCCCCTCTTCTCTCCCCCCACCACTCCCTGGTGAGTTCAGACCCAATCCCCTTGAGTTTTACACAAGAAAAAAATCAATCAGGTTCTGAAAAAAAAAGCTTTTAATTAAAGAAAGAAAAAAGTAAAAATTATCTCTGTAAAATCAAGATGGAAAATGTTTACAGGGTCTTAGCTTATACATAGACTAGAGGTACTCCATGCCCCCTAGCCTAAGTTACAAGTTACAGCAAACAGAGGTAAAATATCCTTCCAGCAAAATACACATTTGCAAATTAAGAAAACAAACATAAAACTAAGTCGCCTTTTCTAGCCAGTACTTAGTATTCTGAACATGAGAGACTGTTTGAAAGAATGGAGACAGATCTGGTTGCACGTCTGGTCCCTCTTAGTCCCAAGAGAGAACAAAGAACAAAACAAACAGCACAAAACAAAGACTTCCTTCCACCAAGATGTGAAAGTATCTTCTCCCCCAATTGGTCCTTTGGTCAGGTGTCAGCCAGGTTCACTGAGCTTGTTAACCCTTTACAGGTAAAAGAGACATTAACCCTTAACTATCTGTTTATGACAAGGTCTCACTCTGTTTGAGTTCTAGGTGTTGGTCAGGTCTCCCCAGCATGCTGCCCCTAGACATAAATTATGAGGACCTCACCCTCACTGAGTCTGTCTCCCTCTGACTAGTAAGCTTCAAGCACTGCATGTAAGTGTTCAGTGAGATCAGTCAATTTGGTGCCAGCTGCTCACTGTACCGGGTCCTGGAATGATTAGTGCAGACTACAGCTACCTCTTTGGGTTTGCTATTCATCTTATTCCGTCTCAGGTGAGAGATCTAGGGGATTTGCTATAGAAGTTGCTGCTTCCTCAACTGACACTGGCAGTTTGCATGTTCTGTTCCCATGTGTGTAGCAGTCTTGTTCTCTCTACCTGCGCCTTTAGGGTAATTCTCCACTTACTCCACCATTCAATTCTAGAGTTGGTAGCTCCTCTCCTGTTGTATTTCCAAGTGTACAGTTGTGTTTTCAAGGGATTTAACTCACTCTATCTATTTTTTTTTTCTTTGGGAAAGTGCTGGCACCTACTCTGCCCCAGAGGGCAGCTTTTGGGTTCTCCCACAGGACCATCACTGCTACCTCCCCAGTTTTTTGCAAGAAATCTCAAGGAAACATTAGAGATGTACCTCTCCCACCAGAGAGCTGTTAAGCTGCTTTAGTTGAACATACAATGCACTGACAGGAGGATGGAGAAGTGGTGTTCTGTTACTGATTTAGGATCCTGAATGAGTTTTGTTGTTTCTTTCCAGTTTTGTGGGTCTCAGCATTTCTATCTCCATTTCAGTTTGGGGAGTGTGAGCTGCTGAGGAACAAGCCATCCATTTGAACCAAGCTCAAAAAACAATGCAAATTACTATTCAATCATTTCATTAAAGGACTGACACTTTCTCTTTACTGTTAGATCCTGCTCTTCCCCAAGAGAAGAGCCCAATTACCTTCCCATGGCTGCCAATCCTCTTCTCCCACACAATCCACCCTCACTGCCTCTCATTTATAAGAAGGAACTTTGAATACAGATGTCCTGTGGCCCAGACAACCACCACCGCCAAATGCTGCTCCCATTTAGACTTGAACATCCATCTTACTGGCTATAAGCAAGTACAGCCCAATGAGTTAAGAGGTGAGTCTTTCAGGGAGAAAGAACAGAGTTTCTTGGGTGGTTGGGTAGAGTGTAGAAGAGAGGCTCATTGGCTGGGGCCGAGGATAGTTCAGTGTTACAGTTTTGACATAAATGTAAATGGTTACTACTAATATACATGCTAGTAGCACCGAAAAGCCTCAGCTATGATCAGGGTCTGATTGCGCTAGGTGATGTACAAATGCAGGTAAGAGACAGTCCCAGCCTTGGAGAAATCACAATCTAAAAGACAGACAAAGGGGATGAGGTTGGGAAAGATACAAGCAAATCGCTACAGAGAAGCACTGACCCGCCCCAACGCAGATCTCCTCCCTCTACCCATACAAAACATTTCTCCCTGCTATTTTCTCCACTGCACTGACTCCCACAATGAAATTCAGAGCAGTGGGCAGGTAGCCATTGGATGTAAGCAGGAAAGAAGTCCAGTAGATCAGTGTGATTTACACCCATCTGGCATTCTGTGGGGATGCAGAATAAAGAATGTCGGCCATACTCAAACAATGGGGGATTCTATCCTGGGAAGCTATTACTCTAAAAAAGAGTTAGGGATTGTCGCGGATAACCAGCTGATCATGAACTCCCAGCGCAATGCTGCAGGCAAAAGAGCTAACACAATCATGGGATGTATAAACAGGGGAATCTTGGTTAGGTTATTTTACCTCTGTATTTGGCACTGGTGTAACCGCTGCTGGAAACTGGGTCCATTTCTGTACCCTCATGTAGAAGAATGCTGAAGAATGTTATTGGGGGCAGGATCGCATCCTGGGGGAGCAGAGGGTGGGGCAGGGCCCCCTGGGGAGCAGGATCCCATCCTGGGAGAGCAGAGGGTGGGGCAGGGCCCCCCTGGGGGGGCAGGGTCCCATCCTGGGGGAGCAGAGGGTGGGGCAGGGCCCCCCTGGGGGGGCAGGTTCCCATCCTGGTGGGGCAGGGCCCCCCTGGGGGGGCAGGATCCCATCCTGGGGGAGCAGAGGGTGGGGCAGGGCCCCCTGGGGGGGCAGGATCCCATCCTGGTGGAGCAGAGGGTGGGGCAGGGCCCCCCTGGGGGGCAGGGTCCCATCCTGGGGGAGCAGAGGGTGGGGCAGGGCCCCCCTGGGGGGGCAGGATCGCATCCTCGGAGAGCAGAGGGTGGGGCAGGGCCCCCTGGGGGGCAGGATCGCATCCTGGGGGAGCAGAGGGTGGGGCAGGGCTGCCCGGGGGGGGGCAGGATCCCATCCTGGTGGAGCAGGGGGTGGGGCAGGGCCCCTCCCTGGGGTGGGATGACTCTATCCTTGGGGGAGCAGGGGAAGGGGCAGGGCCCCCTGGGGGGAGGAGCCCATCCTGGGGGAGCAGGGGATGGGGGGCAGGGCATTGCAGGAGTTAGATCTCCCTTCTGGGTGCGGTGGATCATCTCAGGGAGGAGTAGGAGTGGTGATGGGCCTTGATGAGGGGACCTGGCCCTGCTTCCGTGGCCCACTGCCCAGCTGGAGCCACACTCCTGGGCTGTCCTAGCAGTCAGTCTCCTGTGGTGCTGCTGGTCACTGATGTTAGGCCTTACCCATACACCTGGCACACCCTTCTGCCTCACCTGGGAGGCTGGGGCGCCCTCCAGTGGCTCCGTCATATAGTTCTAGGAAGCACACTGGGCTGTGCAGTTACCTTCCGTATGACAAGCGAGGCCTGGGGTGCATTAGGACTGGCTGCTGGCCCATCACAGAGAAAGTACCTGCATAGTCCCAGGGTGCTGCAGAGGGAAGCCAGTCTGTCTTTCTGTTATATTTCCAGGGTGCCCATTGCTGTCGTACCTACGAACCGTGTTCAAGTGACAGCATAGGCCTCATAACCCTCTGTTACACTATTTCCTTTGTGCATGCCCAGGCTAATGTAATGGCAGATTTTCCTTGCCCGTGACTGACATTGCTGCCTGTCAGCCAGCACATGGTGGCATTCTAAGTATAAGGAGCTGCAAGCAGTCAGCCTTGTCCTAAATCCCCACTGACCTTCTGCCAGTGAACAGTGCAGTAAGCTGGCTTGTGTGCACCACTACACTCCCAGATATGTTAAAGATGCTTATGTGTAAGCATAACCTGAACTCAGAGCCCCATATCACACCATGCCAGACTGGCCTCATAGGCATTGCTGGTCATTATAAAGGTCGTTTATTTCCACATAAATCATTCCAATTACCTTGGACTTGAATGGAGGGTGGGGCTGGGACTTGCATGTGTGGCTTGTCCAAGCAGCAGCTCACTGACCATAACACATTCCCATCCGACAGTGCATCTGGCTAAGCATTCAGCGGTATTCTTGGGATCTTAGGAAACTTCCTGAAAAAGGGGAAAGTAAAGATCAGGTGGCTGTGGGTAGACACATCCCTCATCCAAGGGAGTGAGTGCGAGTGTGGAGCCATGGAAGCTGTAGAAGAATGGACGGTGACTGGCGCAGATGTTTGCACTGGAAAGCTATTGTGCCAAAAACTGTTAACTGGGAGGGCAATGGGGGCCAAACGTTAGACGACATGACTCTAAGCCTGTCAGTTTGTGTGTGGCAATTTAACGGTGTATAAAAATAATTAGTGACACGGTATTAAGCAGGGTTTCTCAAATGGGTCACCGCTTGTGTAGAGAAAGCCCCTGGTGGGCCCGGCCGGCATGTTTACCTGCCCCGTCCGTGGCTCCGGCCAATTGCAGCTCCCACTGGCCGCAGTTCGCTACTCCGGGCCAATGGGAGCTGCTGGAAGCAGCAGCCTGTACATCCCTCAGCCCATGCTGCTTCCTGCAGCTCCCATTGGCCTGGAGCAGTGATCCATGGCCAGTGGGAGCCGTGATCGGCCGGACCTGCAGATGGGGCAGGTAAACTCACTGGCCTGGCCCACCAGGGGCTTTCCCTACAGAAGTGGCGACCCCTGTTTGAGAAACCCTGGTATAAAGGGTCACCCTTTGCCCTATACGCTGCCTACATGCAGTAGTTTCTAAAGAGAGGGACAACACAGTCAAGCGTCAAGCCTCTTAGGTATTTTGGAGGTACAGGAGCTCTGTTGTGGAGCTAGAAAGGTCTCCTGGGGCTGCTTGTTAGATTAATCACACAGGTGAGTCTTCCCTAGAAATAGCCCCAGGTAGAGCTCCTGAAAGAGTCTAATCTGATCTTCAGTGTGACCTCTGATACCTGGCATAGAGCAAAAGGAAAGGGAAAAAGAACAGCTGCTGTGGGTGGAAGGCTTGCTGGGGAACCAGGGCAGAGAGAGACAAGGCTGACTCCCTGGGTCATTGCCAGGGTAGGCCAGGAGAAAAGGGCAGACAGGTAAAAGAGAAAGGACTTGCCTATGCCTGGGCCTTGGCTGGGGTTGGGACACTCTGATGTTAGCTGGCGCTGGTACAAGCTGTAGTTCAGGTTGTCTTGCACATGACATACTGACTAGTTCCTTCATATGCAACTTGTAAGAGCAGCTAACAGAATGAAGATGAACTCCAATGACAGCAGCGAATCAGAGAATGATACTGAGGAAGAGGAGGAGGAGGAAGAAGAGTTTGCAAATGAACACATTAAGAGACTGGGTGGAGGAAGTAAAGATATGCGGCAGGATGGCACACTTCAGGAGGGAGCTTTTGAGACAGAGGACACATGCCTAGGGCACAAGAGTAAACACAGTTCAGGTGGGAAAAGTGATCTGGCGACGGTCTCACTGATCGATCTGGAAGAACAAATGGCAGAAGACTATGAAGCAGAGACCACTCCAAGAAAGAAAAAGAGAAAACACAGGTGAGTTTCCTGATCGACCTCCTCTGCCTTCTACTTTCTTGTGTTCCTCAGGCTGTCGTCTAGGCCTACCAGACCTCACTGTCCCACTGAACCCAAAGAGGAGCCATCAGAGGCTGTGTGGCCAGCTGCCCATTGCGTTTTGATTGACTGTTTCAGGGGCACTCAAAGGCCCCTTATCTCAGGCTGGAATGTGACATGCTGAGAATGTTACCTTTTCAGGTGTCATTACTGTGGCTGCCCAGTGCCCCACACCCCTAGGCTTCCAGTCGGGTGCCAGATGTACCACAGCTCAGAGGCAAACACTGTAGATACTTCAGCATCTGGGCCTTGTAGGCACTAGCCCTGGTGGTCCGACATGGCTAATGTGAAAGGGTATGTTTCTAGGGCTGGCAGGAAAGTTTGCAGATACGCTATCTATAGAGACTTGGGCCATTAGAATGCAAAGTGTCTGGTAGCGGGTCTTGTTTGGGCCCTGGGGCTGTCCAGTCAGGCGTCAAGACTCATCAGTATGACAGTAAGACACACGAGGTAATTGTGTGCAGCAGTTAGTTTATGTTAGTTCACTTTCTCTGCTCAGCACTGTTGAGGCCTCAGCTGGAGCACTGTGTCCAGTTCTGGGCCCCAAACATTAAGAAAGAAGTGGACAAGTTGGAATGACTCCACAGGAGAGCAACAAAAGTGATAAAAGGTTTAGAAAAACTGACCTATGGGGAAAGGTTAAACAATGTATGTTTAGTCCTGAGAAAAGGAGAGAGAGAGAGTGTGTGTGTGTGTGTGGGGGGGGATCTGATCACAGGCTTCAATTATGTTAAGAGCTGTTATAAAGAGGATGATGATCAATTGTTCTCCATGTTCACTGGAGATAGGACAAGAAATAATGGGCTTAATCTGCAGCCAGGGAGATTTATGGTAGATATTAGGAAAAACTTTCTAACTATAAGGGTAGTTAAGCTCCAGATCAGGCTTCCAAGGGAGGTTGTAGAATCTCCATCACTGGAGGCTTTGAAGAGCAGGTTGGACAAACACCTGTCAGGGCTGGTCTAAGTTTACTTGGTCCTGCCTCAGCACAAGGGGTTGGACTAGATGACTGTTTGAGGTTGGCTCCAACCCCACATTTCTATCTTCTTCTTAGCATATGCACAACATGTCTCAGGTGGCCCATGACCAGCACTCATCATCAGTTTGGGCCACTGATTGGATCATTAGCTTCCCTGGCTTGGGCTGGGTACTGACGGGGAGTGCATCATGAATGCTGATTCATGACTCCAACTTAATGCCTGTGGGGTGCCCCCTAGAGTCCAGTCTCTGTTCCAGTCAAATAGGTGTTTGCAGGGTTCCAAGTCAAGCTCAGTTAGTGGCTCTTACTGGGGCTCCAGTGCCCTGGGTTCCTGCCCAGCTGCTGTTCCTCCATGAGTACCATACAGACCTGCACACAGGTGTATCATCTGGCAGTCTGACTGTTCCACACACGTCTCTGTCCACAGAGTCTGGGGCTTCTCTCCTGCTGCTGTGCAGCTCCCATTCCCAAAACAGAACCTGGCAACATCCTGGTTCAGGACCTGCCTAGGGGAAAGGGAAGTGCAGTGGGAGGGGGTTGATGGGAATTGTTGTTTCCTTCTTTGGGAAGCCTGTGTGATGGATCTGCATCCAGTCAGCTCTGGATGGACCATTGCATGCATGTTGTGACCTGTCAAGGCTCTGGCTGCCACCTCTATGCTGAAGATGAGGGCAGTTGCAATCTGCTCTATTTTATGCACATCAAAGGCCAGATTGCAAAAATGGTGCACACAGAAGTGTATGAACAACTAACCAGTTACCTGCTTGACTGACAATTGGTACGCATGAATTATGCCGATGTGTTTTTGCACAAGCAGTTCTGAAAATCTGAGTCTGAAGTGGGCAAAGTTTGGGCATTACCACTGGGGCATCAGGGAACAATTTTTACCTAATTTATTCTAGAACTTCTGTCCTCAAATGCAAAGGGAGAAACAGATATTATCCCTTGTCAGAAATGTTCAGTTAGCTTGTTTATTCATATGAAAAACAAGCATTTGGTGAGTAGTGGCCAGGGAGAACATGTGTGCCAGGTCTCAGCCACTTACCATCAAACACCCTTCAAAAAAGGTCAGACAAAAGTAGAATGAATAATGGGCAGCTCTGAATTTTGGGGCCTGGAACTTATTAGGGTATTTGGAGGATGTTCAAAATCAGAGAAGGAATCTCGAGTCACTCAGATTCCCCTAATGAGAAATTCCAAATGGGAATCCACCTTCCATTCCTTGCTCCAGGCCTGTCCGCCCTGTGCTGGGACCAGAGCAGGTTTGTTGAGTGCTCCTGTGCAGATAGACATTGTTCAGTCACCATGGTTGCACAAGTCGCTGTGTATGGGAAACCAAATGCACATAGTAGGGAAGTTTGGGCTGTGATGACATCATGTCTCTGGGATCTAGAATTCACAAAACAAAATCTGCAAAATGTTTCTTTAGTTCTATCATCCTAGCTGGCCTGGGAGCTGCCATCTAATGGCAGCACAGGGGCTGCCCAGCCTAGGAGGACAAGGGATGGGGCCTGTCATGGTACAATTCCCCACTCTGAACCTTAGCGTCCAAAAGATGGAGTACCAGCATGAATTCCTCTAAGCTCAGTTACCAGCTTAGAACCTGTAGCGTTGCCACCAACCAGGAAATCCAGTGCCCGGTACACTCTGGTCCCCCAAAAAACCTTGCCTGGGGACCTCCAAGACCCAGATCCTCTGGATCTCAACACAAGGAAAGTAAACCCTTTCCCTCACTGTTGCCCCTCCCAGGCTTCCCCTCCCTGGGTTACCCTGGAAGATCACTGTGATTCAAACCCCTTGAATCCTGAAACAGAGAGGAAAATGCGCCTTCCCCCCTCCTTCTCTCTTCCCCTCCCAGATTCTTCCTGAGAGAAAGTAATCCTGGCACAGAGAGAAATCAGCCTCTCTCTCCCTCTTCCCTCCTTTCTCCCCACCAATTCCCTGGTGAATCCAGACCCAGTCCCCTGGGATCTCACCAGAATTAAAAAAAACAATTAGGTTCTTAAACAAGAAAAGCTTTTAATTAAAGAAAGAAAAACAGTAAAAATGATCTTGTAAATTGAAGATGGAATATGTACTGGGTCTTTCAGCTATAGACGCTGGGAACACCCTCCCAGCCTAAGTATACAAGTACAAATTAAAATCCTTTCAGCAAAATACAAATTTGAACTTCTTCCAGCCAAATACACATTTGCAAATAAAGAAAACAACCATAAGCCTAACTCGCCTTATCTACCTAGTACTCACTAGTCTGACCTTATAAGAGCCTGTATTGGAGAGATTGAAGAGAAACCTGGTTGCATGTCTGGTCCCTCTGAGCCCCCAGAGTGAACAACAACCAAACACTAACAGCACACGCAAAAACTTCCCTCCCTCAAGATTTGAAAGTATCCTGTCCTCTGATTGGCCCTCCGGTCAGGTGACAGCCAGGCTCACTGTTCTTGTTAACCCTTTCCAGGCAAAGAGATATGAAGCACTTCTGTTCTATTAACTTTTCTTATCTGTTTATGACAGGGCCCTTCAGTAAAGCTGGCTAGGAATAGCTCCCTGCAGCCTGCCCACTCTGGTAACCAGGGCATGTCTGCGCTGAGCCACTGCTTTCTCCTCTCTCTCCATTCCAGGCTGCTGTCTATCAACCTGACCAACTGCAAGTATGAGAGCGGTGAGTTGAAGGCAAGCCAGGACTCCTGTTCAGACCATATCTCACTGTGGCAAGTGCTGTGGAGCCCCCACACCTGGCTGGAGAAGGCTGTTAGCACTGGGTTTGGGCTGTGCAATGGCTTTAATGGATTGATTGCTGTTTTGGAGGTGACTTTTGCCCTGGGCCAGCTTGCCCAGACTTTGGGCTGAAGCTCTCTCTGCACTTAGTGGGTGCAGCTCTGGTCACAGCACTGGGAGCTTCCCACCCACACTGCCCCTGCCAGTGCGTCTCACTCACCCCTGGTCTGGAGAGCCTCACCCCTCTAGGGATGAGAAGGGAGTTTAGTCTCCATAGCACATTCTCTATCAAGATTGGCAACAGGGGCTCAGGTACTGCCAGTTGTGAGGCAGGTGTTTGCAGTGTTGACACTCGTGCACTGAAAACTATGCACTCCTTTCACTTACAGTAGGACACTGAGCAGCCTGGGATGGCAGTGATTTGCATATATTACTTGCCTGGGCTGGATCTGTGCAGGAGACCCCTCCCCTCCTGCCAATGCCTCCAGGAATGAACTTTGGGCAGGTGGTTTAGGATTCTCACCTTACTCCTCTCTGTGGGAGGGAGCGATATTAGAATACATATGACAGCATCTCTGTCCAGGTGGCTATTGGCAGGTATTGGTTAATGCCAATTATACACAAGTTCCATATTATGGAGCACAATTGCTATACTGAAAGTTACAGTCTCATCTGCTGTGGAGAGACCACAGAGTTTCTAGATGGAATGATGGACACTGGATACCTCCCCCCGGGAGCTGCCAGATACTATGATGATGGGCACCTTCTAAGAAGCTGAGGTGAACTGGGTATCTCCAAAGAGCTGGGGTCAGGCCCCTGCCCCTTTCCTGGGACCGCCAGACAAATGCGCTTCCAGGGTTGACGTATTTCATTAGTCCAGGAGTGAGATCCAGTGGACAGTTCAGCTAAGGGAGGTGTATGTTCCTGCTGCTTTCCCCAGGATCCCACCGGGTCTTTCTCCCCTTTGGAGGTGTAGGTGGAAGTCCTGGGGTGTTCTTTCCTTTGCCTGTCTCTTCCCATCTACTTCAGCTGAGAGATGTGTGAACGCTTGGGGCCCATCTCCCGATCCCACTTGGAGATGCCTCTTGCCATGTGCTTGCTTTGCTACAGTGAGGCGTGCTGCCCGACACTGTGGTCTAAAAGAAGTGGGGGAGGATGAGGAGTGGACGGTGTACTGGACTGACTGCTCGGTCTCTCTGGAGCGCGTCATGGAAATGAAGAGGTTTCAGGTAAAGACCCCTCCATGGACAGGCCGCGAGTGGGAGTTGCTCAGGCAAGGACGAGGAAGGGAGGAGTTGGTTGGATGTCATGCGGTGCCGTGAAGTAGAGTATCCAAGGTCAGCATCGGTGCTACTCTTCTGTTACCTATGGGACAATCCCCACAGCCTGTCAATGTCTGTACCAGGGAGAGCAGGATCCCTGCAGCACTCTGAGCCTTTACCCCATTAGTACCCCTGAGGTGGAGCCATCAGCCACAGGTTGAAGGACAGCTGGAGAGCTGCCATCCTCTCTGTTGCTGAGTCCTTGTTCAGCACATGGTTCTTGTTCATCAGCTGCTCCTCTCCGTGAATCATGCTGTTCTTGGAGAGGGGAAGCCACAGGTTTGAGAGAAGAGTGAACTCACCTCCCACTGATGGGGCTCAGAGCAAGCACACCTAGCAGAGCAGCTGTCTTCCTGTCCTGTTCTTCCCTGAACTGACTCACATTGGCTCTGGAGGGTTATCACTTCTGCTCCTTTTGCCGACTTCTCCTTTCTGCTACACATTGTTTCAGAAAATCAACCATTTCCCGGGGATGACAGAGATCTGCCGGAAGGACCTGCTGGCCCGCAACCTCAACCGCATGCTCAAACTCTTCCCCAAAGAGTACAGCATCTTCCCCCGCACCTGGTGCCTGCCTGCTGAGTGAGTGACCAGCACTGCCAGCCAGCAGCAGCAGGACAGATGGATGCTGTCTGCAGGGAAGGGAGGTCAGAGTAGTGGGAACCACTGGACTTAGCTTCCGTGGGGAAGGTGCTTTCTGGAGGATCCGCTGCTGACTCTGGGCCTCAGTAGCCTTCCTTGGAATGTAAGACGATGGGGCTCTATATTTAAAGAGTCCCAGATCTCGGATTGTAATCACACTGTATTAGGTTGTGGAATCGTTCTCCTCACGGAAGGGGTAGGAGCCCCATCCCTAGAGGGATTTAAATCTGAATTGGACTAAGCCTCAGGAAATAGACTGCAAAGGAATCCTGCCCTGGCCCTCAGTGTGCAGAGGGATGATCCTAAAAGGTCGTTTTTGTTTCTGACTTCTGTGATTCTGTGGGATTTCCCCTGACAGTCCATGAGCACCCCTCCTTGGTCAGCTGGAGGGATCCTTCAGGGTGGTGTGCAGGACCTGGCCGCTCCTGGGTGGAGCGCAAGGCTCATTGCTAGCCATGTGTCTGCCGTGGTGCCATGGTCTCAGCTGGCTGCCTCCCAGCACACAAGCACCCTTGGCTTTGTCCTTTGCAGGGGCGGGAGGCTTTCAGCACACAATCCAGAAGAGGGCTAGAAGGGATCACAGCAGTATGTGGTGAGGCATCAGTTCACAGGCAGAGGGATCAATAACCTGTGGACAGGGCGTTCAAACTGGGGCCTGAAGCACACTCCTAGCTTCATATTTAGGCATCTAAATAAGTGGCCTGACTTTCAAAATTGAAGTGCCCAGCAGCTGGCATTGGAACCAATCAGTGTGCAGCACTGTTGGAGATTAGGCCATCTCTGGCCTCCTCTCATGTCCATCCCTGTCCTGGCTATGCCCCAGGTCAGAGCACCCTGGCCTGGGCCTCCGGCCTCCTCTCATGTCCATCCCTGTCCTGGCTATGCCCCAGGTCAAAGCACCCTGGCCTGGGCCTCCAGCCTCCTCTCTCGTCCATCCCTGTCCTGGCTATGCCCCAGGTCAGAGCACCCTGGCCTGGGCCTCCGGCCTCCTCTCATGTCCATCCCTGTCCTGGCTATGCCCCAGGTCAAAGCACCCTGGCCTGGGCCTCCGGCCTCCTCTCTCGTCCATCCCTGTCCTGGCTATGCCCCAGGTCAGAACACCCTGGCCTGGGCCTCCGGCCTCCTGTCACATCCATCTCTGTCCAGTTTGGCAAATGTGTTTTCAGGAGAGCCCGCAGGAAAGCTGCAGTTGTAGTTTATTGTTTCATTCTCCTTTGTGGCCAGGGTTGGTTACTTTCCCCCTGCTCCCTCCACAGTAGTAGAGCTAAAACCTTGCTGGGTCCTGACTAGGCAGCAGCTGCTGTTCTGTTACCCTTTCTCTGTGGCGGAGGCGGTGCTGAGAGCCGTAAAGGCTTTCTCCCCCAGGCTGTGATGAGACAGTGATAAATAATGTTCTTCAGGAGTAGCCCAGTGTGGTGCAGGACTGCTCTTCTGGCTGCCCCACCAGTGCTGAGCCCTGCATGGCCCAGCATGCAGTGCTCCAAACAGCCATGAGTCCTGCAGCTCTAACAGTCACTGCTTCTTCATTACATAGCTATGGAGATTTCCAGGCCTACGGGCGCATGAGGAAAAACAGGACGTACATCTGCAAGCCAGACAGTGGCTGCCAGGGGAGGGGCATCTTCATAACCCGCAACCCAAAGGAGATTAAACACGGGGAGCACCTGATCTGCCAGCAGTACATATCCAAGGTAACAGGGCTCCCACTGTCCTGGAAAAAAGGTGTGAGCTGGCCTCCCATGTCCTTCCGGTGTCCTGTGCCCCACTCCTGCCAGCCTGCCACTGTGAAAGCTCAGCCAGCAGCATTGAGGTTGCCACCTCCCAGCAGGGCCATCCTCAGTCTGCCCTCAGCACTTCTTCCCAGCTGGGAATGCAGAGCCTGAGCCATGCAGTTAGCAATGCTATTGTATCTCACGGGCACTCCTCCCTTTTCTCTCACAGCCCTTCCTTATTGATGGCTTCAAATTTGACCTGCGAATCTACGTCCTGGTCACATCCTGTGACCCCCTGAAGATTTTTGTCTATGAGGAAGGGCTGGCCCGGTTTGCCACCATGAGGTACATCGAGCCCAGCAGCAGCAACCTGGTAAGGAAGGGACGTTTCCAAGCAACTGGCGTAGCGTCAATAGGATTAACACACACTTGTCCTAAGGGCACGCAGACACTGGGAAGTCAGGGCCTCGTTCTCTTCTTCTCTCTCCTCTGCTTCCTGCTCTGTTCTGCCTTTCCCCCATTCCTTTTGCTCCATGTCAGGATGGTTATTTCAGGAGCTCCAGGATCCCCCCGGTGCACAGCCCCCATTCCCTCCGGTCTGCTCTGCTCCCTGCTTTGCCCAGGCTTCAGGGGCAGAACAGGGAGCAGGGTGATTATTCCCCTGGCAGCATCCAGAGATGGCAGGAGGCCAAATGGAGAATGGGGAGATGGGAAGGGAAAGGGAGAAATAATAAATGGAGATATACCTGTCTCCTAGAACTGGAAGGGACCCTGAAGGGTCATTGATTCCAGCCCCCGGCCTTCACTAGCAGGACCAAGTACTGATTTTGGCAGATGGTTCCTCAGAAGCCATTGCCAGCGGCTTAGATGACACCAGTCTCCATGCAGCTCTAATTTGTGCTGGGGTGGACAATCTGAGAGATGCGTCCAGGACCAGCTGGCTGCTGCTGCACCGAGCAGATTTCAGCCACAGCGGGCCCATACCACCTGTTCATAGGTTTGTGTGGTTTTGATGCTGACCTGAAATCAGGCATCTCAGAGTGAAGGGGCGAAGAATTTAGGCCTGGGGTGAAGGAATGGCCTTGGGGAGGGGAGGAGGTGGTGGTGCTGGGGTAGAGGTGAACAGCAGTTGCTGGATAGAAGGCTAAGCATTGCTGGGCATCTGGGGCCTTTTGTCTCTCACTGGCACTTGGAGATTGAGTGTGAAGGTCTCTTGCTGTCCCTCTCTCAGGATGATATCTGCATGCACCTAACCAACTATGCTATCAACAAACATAATGAAAACTTCATCCGAGACGACATGATGGGCAGTAAGAGGTACCATCCTGCCTATGCCACCAGATCCCCTCATTCACCTCCTGCTGGGAGGCCCTATTGATGGGGCTGGCATGCTTCCTTCACTGGGGCTGCGTGCTGTAGAGGCTCACCCCGTGTCAACGTTCTCTTTTAAGGTCACAGGTGGAGGTCACCTGCGTCAGTGTCTTGGGCTCCTAGGCCAACTGTCTCTTTGCTTGTTAATTCTGAGCACAGAACTGCCCCCTCAGGGGCTCCTGTATCTGGAGTGCCTCTGGGGCTGTCTGGCTTTGTAAGAAACAGCACCAGGGCTCAGTCCCCTGAGTTCCCCATGCCTTTCTGACCCATGGAGCCAGTGTGGTGACATTGCTTGCTACTGCTGCAGAAGCACTTTGACTTGGACAGGTCTGATCACCACCTTGTTCCCCAAACAGGAAACTGTCTACCTTGAATGCCTGGATGATGGACAACAGCTGCAACACAACAGAACTCTGGGAAGACATTGAGGACATCATTATAAAGACCCTTATCTCAGCCCACCCTGTTCTGAAGCACAACTACCGCACCTGCTTCCCCAACCACATCACTGGCTGTGCCTGCTTTGAGATTCTGGGCTTTGACATCCTGCTAGACAGAAAGCTGAAACCCTGGCTGCTGGAGGTGAGTGAAAACCCCTCCGGTGGCCTGGAACTCTCCCCCTCTGCACAGCAGATGGTTGGGGGCTTTTGTCGCCCAAGGAGAGAAGTAGAACTAACACCTGGGGCAAGTTGCAGACAGTTTTAGTTTGATTGATGCTGCCACCTGCAATCTCTGCAGCTCTCCGTTCAATGAGGAGCTCTGGAGGCAAATAGCCAAGTAATCTCCAGTGCACAAGGAAATGTTGCCCAAGTTCCTGGGGTAATAACGGGGACTTCCCTGAGTCACAGGGCTGCGTGGCTCTCGCAGCACCAGTCAGACCTGCATGTGCCCTCCTCAGTGTCCTTGGTGGTCAGTGAGAGGCCAGTGGCTGATCTTTAGATGGCAGTTTGTGCCAGGAAAGCAGCAACAGCCAGCAGCAACCCCACGCAGCAGCACAATGCTTACTGCTGTTCCCATGGTAGGAAAGAGTGCAACTGTAGGACAAGGGGCTGCCTGAGAGGAAAGAAGGGTCTGAGGCTGCAATCTGGCTGCCTGCAGCAGATTTGTAGAGCTGCACATGTGCCACTTGTCTTGGCAGGTGAATCACTCGCCCAGTTTCACCACGGACTCGCGCTTGGACCGAGAGGTGAAGGACGCTTTGCTCTGTGACACCATCAAGCTGATAAACCTGCGAGCCTGTGACAAGAGGAAGGTGCTGGAAGAGGACAAGCGACGGGTGAAGGAGCGACTCTTCCAGGCCCACCAGCCACCTCGTGAAGCCAGGTACTGCTTCCCCCAAGGAGGAGTGCTGCAGGCCTTTGGGGAGAAGAGAACAGAGGAACAAGCATGAGAGGCCAAAGGCTGCTTTGTGGCCATTTGAAATCCCTCTGAGGTTGTGGCACTGTCGAGAACATTGTCACCTGTAACAAGGGGAGTGGGCCCAGACTTTCATCATTCTACGGGAGATCCATGATTGAGGCTCCCAGCCTCTGGGACGTGTCTGATTCCTGGGACTCTGTAAGCAGCCTGGGACGGGGCTGAGTCCTACCTCTCCCATTCAGTTGCATCTGCTTTGGTCACAAGGCCCTCCCTGGCCATCCTGGAGCACCCTACCTGGTGACACGTGGCCTTTTTCCCACAAATGCTTTGAGACTCCAACTTCTCCATAGGGTTGCCAACTCTGACTGAAGCTATTTAGGGAGATATTCCTCCCCACCCCAACATGATGTAATGTCATTTTCTTAAAATATCCTATTAAAATCTCCCAGATTGCTTTCAATAGTCTCTGCGAGATTGATGCCGATTCCGGGAGACTCCCAGCCAATCCTGGAGGGTTGACAATCCTACTTCTCCACAAAGCAGCATTGCCTCCTTGCCCACTCGTGCAGACGTGTCTACTCACGTCTAAAGCCAATGCACAACTGTTGAGGCCAGTTTGGATTGGCCGCCTATTGAGGCAGGGTGGGCAGGAGCTCCCTCCCACACACCAGTTTCAATTAATTACATTAGGTAACTAAAGCTTGGACCTGTGGTGTGCTCTGCTGCCCCTGGGTCCAGAGGTGCTCAAACTAGGGTGCTGGGGGAGCTGCTGCACCCCTGGATTGAAGTGTTTTCCATCATATCCAGGGGTTACAGTTATGTTCAAGGGCTTTCAGCCCCTCCACTATAAAAACTGCTCCAACCCCATTGCATGGGGCTGGGCTGCCCCCTCTCCCAGGCTGGAGTGCTCAGAGCTGGATGAAAGGTGGCAGGCCCAGCTGAGACACCTGAGCTCTTGTGAACTGGTACTCTTGGCTGAGAAGGGTGGGGACAGTGAGAGGAGCTCTGAGCCTCCCTGCTTTGCCTGTACTGCCCAGCTGGAGGAGATACCGACCCCGAGTGGGAGATGCATTGGCTTGGTGCAGTGAATGCACGCCGGGGTTCCCAGATCGGGAGGGGAAGGGAAGGGGAGAAAAGCCAGCTAGACTCTTGGACAGGGCAGCGTCTGGAACTTGTCTCAGCCTGCTGCCTGTACAACAGTCTCCAGGGATGTGTCTCCATGGCTCCTCCTGCTTTCATCTTTATTTTCTGATGGCAGACGTGAGAAGTTAGAGAGCAGCCAGGCGGCCTGGCTGGCCCAAGCGGAGAAGTATGAGAACACGCACCTGGGAGGGTACCGGCGCATTTACCCCACGCACGAGACAGACAAGTATGAGCCATTCTTCAAGCACAGTGGCTCCCTCTTCCAGGAGACGGTGGCTTCCAAGGCAAGAGAGAAGTGTGCCAGGTACATTGCTCCTGTGGAAAAGCCCTCCTCATTGGATGCCATGGGGCAGAGAGTGTTCACCGCTGGTCTCTCTGCTGGGAACACCTGCTGCTGCCTAAAGCATGGGCTATGGGTGGGGGAGTGCCTAGGAGAGGAGCCCTGGCTCCATTGCCAGGGGATGGGGAAGGCACTGTGTCCTCCACATAACCTCTCTGCCCTGCCTCTGGATCTGAGAGGGAGACATGCCAGAGTCCATTGTTTATGGATTCTGGAAGTGGTTTATAGCATGCGTCCTGCTGCATCTGAGTAGGCCCCGTCTCCACCCTATCTAGGTGGCACAACCTGGTGCAAAGGGCATTTCCTTATGGGGATGGTAACAGCTTTTGAAAGCCCGGGGCCATTTCCCAGCACATTTGTCATCCCGGATCCTGCTCCTGATAGCAACCTTTGGCTGTGCTGTATGTCCCCTCCATTGGGGTCAGCACAGCTTGGCACAAGATCTCACACTGAGCATCAGTGACCAAGATTGTTGGTTCGTGCCAGGCAGCAGCTGGAGGAAATTCGCTTGAAGCAAGAGCAACGAGAGGTTACTACTGGGAAGAAGAAAAAGGAGCGAAAGGAGAACCTGCAGGGAAAGTCCGCTGGGGAGAAATCCCGCATCCGCAGCAAGGCCAAGGCTCCTCCCACTCGCCTCACCTACAACAGAGCCAGGACCTGCGACAGGAAGGTACCACTGCTCCAACCAGCATGCAGCTCCATGGGGCGGGTCAGATGGAGCCACCTGGCACCAGAAGGAGAGCTGGGGGCACTGACGTCTCCCACCCCAGCCAAGGACAGAGCTCGTCTTCATGGAGTTTGTACTGCTGCTGACCTGTGCTGGGAACAGCCAGCCCATGGAAGTCTATGGCCCCCCCACCCCCTTACCCCTGCCTGGAGTCTGTGGCCAGAGTCTTCTTCCTGCTCCACACTGGAACTTGTGGCCCAGGCCCTGTTCCTGACCCCAGCATAGTTTGTGGCCGCAGTCGCTCTCCTCCCTCTGTTAATCTGTGGCCCAGCCCCCCAGACCATGCTGTAATTCGAGGTGTATTTCTGTCCTAAGGTGCAGCAGATGGTGTTTGACTCCATGCGGCCCCAGGAGATAGTGGAAGATGAGGAAGTAGAGAGGATCAAGGCTCTTCTGCAGCGCGAAAACCTCATACGGGGTCTGGGCATCGTGGATCAGCTCTCTCGGCTGCTTCACACAACTGAGCCCAGGCCTGTGGATGTCCACAGGCCCCACATCAATATCTCCGAGAGCCAGGTAAAGGTGGGCTGCTTAGAGGCATCTCCCAGGGCTAGTGCAGTAGTTAGTGTTCTTGGTGATCCTGCACACACAGGAGCAGGAGGAGCTGAGGACACGGGGCACCGCTGGCCTGGAGAAGTTCCTCTCGCTGGGGTAAGTGAGAAATGAGGGCTGGGGCTGGGTCCTTGGGTTGGCCTGTTTTTATGGTAATTTTTCCTGTGTTCAAAAGGGTCAAAAAGTGATTCCTTAGGGACACCTCAAGAGCTCAGAGGAGGGTCCAGGCTCCTGACATGAGGGGTCTCATCTTATCAGCATCCCATGGAACAGAACAGAGGAGCCTGCTCTCTGAATGTGGAAGTGCTGCCTCTGGACCCCACAAGTCCCAATGTGCAGTACAGCCTGCTGTCCTGGCTCGAGGCTGAGCTGTGCATACTGGAATATCTGGTCTCAGTGCCCTTGTCTTCACTAGGGAACACAGGTGTGTTCCTCACCTGAGGTAGCAAACAGGAGTAAAAGCCTTGTGAAAAAGAGGAGCTGCTCTGCTGGAGAAGAAGGGGCTGTTGTTCTCGGCCAGCTCTACACTACAGTTTTGTCAGCACAGCTGTGTTGGTGAGGGATGTGAAGACACACACAACCCACAGGCTCTGCTGGCAGAACCCCGGTGTAGACACAGCTGTGCCCACAGACGAGCTCTCTGCTGGCTTAGCTAGCGTCATTTGGGGAGGTGGCCTTTCTACAGGGGCCAAAAAATTCCTCCTGTTGACATATGCTCTGCGGGCATGGCTGCATGGGCAGAGCCTGTGTCGTGTAGACTAGCCCATATAGTCACTTGTCAGACTTGAACTGCACTTGTGGTATATTTCCAGTGATCAAGTGCAGGATGTGGGGAGAGGGTTCCAGTCACATGCCACAGGATGGCTGGTATTACTGCCCACGTGAGCTCCTGTAGGCACTGGAAATGCCTTGAATGCCCCTTCCTCCTGCAGTGAAAAAAATTACTGTCATCTGTAGGGAAAACAACAAGTTTGGGGAAGCCAGAGTCTCTGTCAGACACCAAGCCTTTGTCAGGGAAAACATATGGCCATGAGTGTGATGTTCTGCTGCACTCCCTGTCCTAGTGCCAATCTTCATATACCAATGAGCAGCAGCAAGAGAATGGGGACCTACAATGCTGGGCCATTAGACATCCCATAAAGATCAGATCACCTTTAGATACGGGGGCTATTTCTCCATTTCAGTAATAGTTTTACTGGCTGAAGAAAGTGAACTCTGGAGTAGCTGTCTAGGAGCTGGGAGACCTATGTAAAGGGAGCCCTTTGACAAAGTGGGGCTGAAAGGAGCAACAAAGATTTGTCTAAAAATTGCACCCTGGCAAATGCCCATCCCTGATCTCTTGGCATTCTGTGGGGCTGGTCCCTCCCAGGGAAAGTGACAGCAGTCTGCAGCACGTTTACTAACTGCACACACAGTGCATGTCACATAGCTTGAGTGCTTTAGAAACGTGCACTGTGCTAAGGATAATTAGTAATGCCCTGTTCTCAGCATAAAGCAGGTCACTCAGGAGGCTGAAAGAATGAGGAGTACTTATGGCACCTTAGAGACTAACACATTTATTTGGGCATAAGCTTTCATGGGCTAAAACCCACTTCATCAGATGCATGGAGTGGAAAATACAGTAGGAAGATATATATACACAGAGAACATGAAAAGATGAGGGATGCCATACCAACTCTAATGAGACAAATCTATTAAGGTGGGCTGTTATCAGTAGGAGAAAAAAACTTTTTGTAGTGATAATCAAGATGGCCTATTTCCAACAGTTGACAAGAAGGTGTGAGTAACAGTAGGGGAAAAATAGCACGGGGAAATAGTTTTTAATTTATGTAATGACCCGTCCACTCCCAGTCTTTATTCAAGCCTAATCTGATGGTGTCCAGTTTGCAAATTAATTCTAGTTCTGCAGTTTCTCGCTGGAGTCTGTTTTTGAAGTTTATTTTGTTGAAGAATTGTGACTTTTAGGTCTGTAATTGGGTGACCAGGGAGGTTGAAGTGTTCTTCAACTGGTTTTTAAATGTTATAATTCTTGACGTCTGATTTGTGTCCACTAATTCTTTTGCGTAGAGACTGTCCGGTTTGGCCAATGTACATGGCAGAGGAGCATTGCTGGCACATGATGGCATATATCACATTGGTAGATGTGCAGGTGAACGAGCCCCAGATGGTGTGGCTGATGTGATTAGGTCCTATGATGGTGTCCTTTGAATAGATATGTGGACAGAATTGGCAACAGGCTTTGTGGCATAGATAGATTCCTGGGTTAGTGTTTTTGTTGTGTGGGCTTCTGCCTGCAAAGCTACTGGCCCACTCTGGATGGGTGTCCCAGTATCAAGCCCAGAGCGTTGCTGCAGTACAGATTCTGCTGCCATATCCAGTGCACTCCCTGGACTCCCGTGTGTCAGCAGACAGTGCTGCAACAGAACAACGGACACTTCAAATGGCTGCTCCAATGGAATCCGGAACTGGGAAACATCCGAGTGAGATGAGAGGCTGTCAATAACCTAGTCCCAGATTTGGACCTTAGCATCCAAAATATGGGGGTTAGCATGAAAACCTCCAAGCTTAGTTACCAGCTTGGACCTGGTAAAGCTGCCACCCAAAAAATTAGAGTGTTTTGGGGCACTCTGGTCCCCCCAAAAACCTTCCCTGGGGACCCCAAGACCCAAATCCCTTGAGTCTCACAACAAAGGGAAATAAACCTTTTTCCTTCCCCCCTCCAGGTGTTCCTGGAGAGATACACAGAAGCAAACTCCGTGAATCTAAACAGAGGGACTCCACCCTCCCCGTTCCCAGCCTTGGAAAACAGAAGTACCGAGAGTTAATCTCTCTTCCCCCCTCACCCAGAGGGAATGCAAAGTCAGGCTAGTAAATCTCACACACACAGATTTCCCCCTGACTTCTTCCTCCCACCAATTCCCTGGTGAGTACAGACTCAATTCCCTGGAATTCCCCACTAAAGAAAAACTCCAACAGGTCTTAAAAAGAAAGCTTTATATAAAAAGAAAGAAAAATACATAAAAATGGTCTCTCTGTATTAAGGTGAAACATACAGGGTCATTTGCTTAAAAGACTATTGAATAAACAGCCTTATTAAAAAAGAATACAATTCAAAGCACTCCAGCAACTATAGACATGTAAATACAAAAGAAAATATATAAATCACTATCTGATCTTTGTACTCACAACTTTGAAACAGAAGATTAGAAAGCAGGAAATAGAAATCACTCCTCATAGCCGAGAGAGCATACAGGTAGAAGAAGCAAGAACAAAGGACTCACACACAAACTTCCTCCACCCAGCGTTGAAAAAATCCTGTTTCCTGATTGGTCCTCTGGTCAGGTGCTTCAGATACTTCTTTCCAGGTGAAAGAGACGTTAACCCTTAGCTATCTGTTTATGACAGAGGCTTGTTGGGTTTTCTTGGGTCGGCTGGTGGCTTCCAAAACATGCAACATGCTATGCAGCTGCAGAGATGCTTGGTCCAAAATCCAGGAGGGAGTGAAGCCAGTAGTCCACTAGTCACTGTCTCTGTTAGCCATGATGGCTGTAAAGGGCTGTAAGGCTTGGCTGTTACCTGCCATGCTGGAGACCTAACATCTGTTCTTGTGCCAGTGATGAATGAGAAATTTCTCGGGGCTCAGCATCACCTCTCTGGCATTGACAGGCGCATCCTGTCCAGTCCTTTGCTGGACACATGTCAAAAAGGAGGGTGATACATTAGAAAGGGTTCAGAAAAGAGTAGCAATAATGGTTTGAGATCTGGAAAACCTGCTTTATGGTGAGAGACCAAAGAAGCGCAATCCATTTAGCGCAACCAATTGAAAGGTGATCACTATCTTGAAGTACCTACGTGGAACAAAGATTTCTGAGTAAAGAGCCTTGTAATATTGCAGACTAATGCCTAACAAGTTGTAGTGGCTGGAAGCTGAAGTGAGGCAAATTCAGGTTAGAAATAAGATTTTTTTTTGATAGTCAGGCTGATTAACCATTGGAGCAAATTACCAAGGGACATGGTGGATTCTCCATCTTTTGATGTCTTGAAATCCAGGATGGGTGTGACTGTGTAACACAGCCACTCTAGCTGAGCCAGAAGTGATGGGCTGCAGGCAACAATTGCTGGGTACAATTCTCTGGTCTGTGTTGTACAGGAGGTCAGACTAGAGAATCACATTGGTCCCTTCTGGCCTCAGAATCTCTTACTGCAAGTGTGAGAGGTAAATGGAGTGTGTTAAGGTTCCTTCCCCACTCTGAACTTTAGGGTACAAATGTGGGGACCTGCATGGACACTTCTAAGCTTAATTACT
Organism: Gopherus flavomarginatus; assembly: GCF_025201925.1. Taxonomy (NCBI): domain Eukaryota; kingdom Metazoa; phylum Chordata; order Testudines; family Testudinidae; genus Gopherus; species Gopherus flavomarginatus. The sequence continues at coordinate 5,190,430 of NC_066626.1, read as the reverse complement.
AGCTTAGATCTGGTAACTCTGCCACCATCCAGAAATTTCAGTGTCTGGATCACTTCTTGTCCCCCCCAAAACCTTCCCCTCCCTGGGCAGCCTTGAGAGGCTTCACCAATTCCCTGGTGAACACAGATCCAAACCCCTTGGATCTTAAACAAGGAGAAATTAACCATCCCCCTCCTTTCCCCCCACCAGTCCCTGGTGAGTTCAGATCCAATCACTTTGGATCTTAAAACAAGTAAAAATCAATCAGGTTCTTAAAAAGAAAGCTTTTAATTAAAGAAAGAACAGTAAAAAAAATCATCTCTGTAAAATCAGGATGGAAAATACTTTAAAGGGTAATCAGATTTATATAGCCCAGAGGAACCCCCTCTAGCTTTAGGTTCAAAGTTACAGCAAGCAAAGGTAAAATCCTCTCAGCAAAAAAAGGAACATTGACAAGTTGAGAAAACAAAAATAAGACTAACCCGGCTTGCCTGGCTTTTACTTACAAGTTTGAAAAATGAGAGACTGGTTCAGAAAGATTTGGGGAGCCTGGATTGATGTCTGGTCCCTCTTAGTCCCAAGAGCGAACAACCCCCAAAACAAAGAGCACAAACAAAAGACTTCCCCCCACTAAGATTTGAAAGTATCTTGTCCCCTATTGGTCCTCTGGTCAGGTGTCAGCCAGGTTTACTGAGCTTCTTAACCCTTTACAAGTAAAAGAGGCATTAACCCTTAACCATCTGTTTATGACAGGGTGAAAACGCAGGGAGGATTCTCAGGGGTGTAACAGTAACAGGTTAAATAGGGGGGTTGGGAAGGAATTCCCTCCTGGTCAGATTGGCAGAGTCTTTGGAGCTTTTTCACCTTCCTCTGCAGCATGGGGCATGGATCACTTGCAGGTTTAAACTAGTAGAAGTGGTGGATTCTCTGTGACTTGAACTCATGACTTGAGGAATTCAGTGACTCTGCCAGAGGTTCAGGGTCTGTTACAGGAGTGGGTGGGGGAGGTTCTGTGGCCTGTGATGTGAAGGCGGCAGGATGATCCCTTCTGTTCTGACCTTAAAGTCTATGAGGAGGACAGCCCTTCTCTGCTCCCTAACCATGCCCCACAGGAATTAAAACATAAGTCGCTGCTCTTCTTTTTTTCCAGCCGCGATTCCTTCAGGACGTGTTTGGGGAACGGGAGACACAGAGTTTAATGACCCTCGTCCCCCTCTCGCTCCTGGGAGGCACAGTCCGGGAGTTAGGACAGCAGATCACGCAGCAGCCTGCGGCCAGGGCCCGGATGCTGGGCAACCAGGGCTTCATTCCCACCCTCCTGGGTACCCTGTCAGGCATGGGCCAGAGCATCCCCTACCCTGCACAATATAAGCCACATCATGGCCTGCAGCCGCAGAAGAACATGAGCTGGTTAGGAAACCACGCTCTGGGGACACCGATGGTCAGCAAGCCCTGTGCTCTGCCAAAAATACTGAAGGTGGAAGGCCGGAGATTCTCCAGCGCCAGAAACAAGGTCGAAAGCCGTGAGTACAGAGTTGGGGCCTGGCATACTGCTGATGTCAGTTGGGAGACATAACTCAACTCTGAGTTGCCTTCCAGGCCTCTGTGGCTCTTCTGTTCCCCACAATAGTATAGTTTGGTTAGCAGGCGACCTTCCCTCGCCTGACTGGATTCCCAGGGCATTCTCCTCTGGCACAGCTGGTGACATGGTAGAAGTGTTCCATCTTATTCAATTAGTCTAATTTCCAGCCCGGAGACTCTCAGAGCCCTGGGACGCCATTAGTCTCTAGTCTCATATTCAGGGAGTAGGCAGGGAAATCAAGCTGAGAATCAGTGAAGACCCTCAGAGACCCGTAGAGGGTGAGTCTGTGCTGGACTCTAAGGGCTGGAAGCCAGCGAAGAGCTCTGTCACTGGGGAGATGTGTTCTCTTCCCCTGCACCTGCACATGGGACCGGCTGCTGCATTGGGCGTGCTGGAGCTCAGGCAAAGTGAGCAGGGTGTAAGTTCAATAGTGCTTGGGAGGTGGGGCACAGCAGGCAGTGGCCACAGTAATGTCTGAGGAGAGCAGATGTTTTAGAAATGGGAGTGGACTGGGGGTGCCATAATGTCCCTTTCGAGATCTACGGCCCAAGAGTATCTTAGGGGGTCCCAGTGAGTGACATGGCTCCAGGGTGTCAGTCAATAATCCTGCGTATTCCCAACCAGCCTCCCGAAGGAGTGCCACTACCGGGGGTCCTGCGCCATTGGAGGGGGTTGCACACACACACTGTCACCTGCAGTAACTCTAGTTCTGTCACTGTCCCCTTCCCAGAGCCACACGGCCCTTCCTGCGCCCTGCTGCGGTCAGGGCTTCTGGCAGAAGAGAGGAGTTGAGGGGCAGAGTATTTATCCCCTCAGTCTTTGGAGCACTGCCTCAGCTTCCAGCCAGTCACCAAGGGGCACCTTTGGGGTTCCTCCTGGGGTGCTCCAGCCCTGCATTGTGTCCCTCCTGTGCTCTCGTTTCAGATGCCCATGCCCCCAGGCAGCCCCTCCACGTGGCCAGTGGTTACGCCGACTCTCTGAGCTACCTGGCTCATGCTGGCAAGGCTCCAAATCACACGTTCCCCTCAGTGACAGACTCCCTCAGCCGTGCTGCAGCCCATGAGCTAGCCATCAACTCTGCCTCTGCTCCCATCGTCCAGCGCTCAGACACCTCACACCGTGCCAATGCCATGTCCATTCTCCACTTCAACCACCACAGGTAAGGGCCCTGCCTGCAGCTGGCTTCCGGTGAGCTCCTGATCACTGGGGCTCACTCAGGAGCTGGTGTCCCCAGAGGAGGAGGTTTGCCCTGCTTTCCTGGCCTATTCCAGCTAGCGTACATTATTCTTCACCTCCCCACCCTTACTGACAAACTCCTCTTGTGGAGCAGCGTGTTCTGTTAACAGCAGCTTTGTCCCACCCCAGGGATGGCTGCATTTCAGAGCCACGGCAGTTTAGGCCAGCCCTGTATAAACACTGTCAAATGGCTGGAGACCATCGGGAATGAAATCTAAATGATCAGCTGGTATTTTCGCCCACTGGAGCCACCTTTCCAGGCCCTTACTTTGTTCTCCATGGGTTGCATTACCTGCAGTGAGCAATGCTGTAAATCTGCTGAGAGCTCTTCCTATTCCTGATTCAGCAGAGAAAAGCTCCTTACCCCTCTGTCACCTTGGAACATCCCTGCTGCCATGCAGGAGCAACTCCACAGACTCCTTTACCGAGCTCCTCCCAAATGGGCTATAACTTGGCCTTCCTAGATTGTAAACTCTTTGGGGTGGGGGCTGTCACTGTGTGTGTGCGCGGTGCCCAGCACCACAGGGGGCTGGCCTCTAGGGGCTGGTAAATAATGGTAATCCACGCTCCCGTGATGCTGCTGTCCTACAGCTGCCAGAGCTGCCATCTCGGGGCAGCTTGCATTGGAAGGGACTGCCCAGGGGAATTGATTGGCTTGATGAGTGGGAGGTCAAGCCACATGTCTAAACCCAATTTTGCTTGTTCATATCTGAGTGTACAAAGGAAGCTAACCTGGGGTCACCATGCAACCTGCGGGAGTGAGGATACCATTAAATCGATATGAAACGAGAGGTGAATCGCCACTCACCGTTGCCCATGGGCCCTGCCCTCAGGAGCTGGGATAGAATTCTGTCCTCACCCAGAATGTCTCCGTTTAACCCTTATTTGCCATTTGAAAGAAGAAGGTTTCCATCTCTTGGGGTTTCCTGTGAAGTGGGAAGTATTTGCCAAAGGGTCTGGCAAATGTTCAGAAACTAGGGCTGAGCAAATAGATTTTGTGAGAGTGCACCAGGTTTGGGTAACTGGTGGGTACCCTGCCCTTTGCTCCCACTACAAGCCACACAGGAGCATTCTCCACCACAATTTGTCTGCACTCAGGTATGAACAGTATCCCAGCATCCCCTCTGCCTGCAATGTCCACTGGGTTGCACCAATAAGCTTGCAGAGGCCCATAGGCTTAGGTGCTGGAACCTGTTTTTGCTCTGTAGTTTCCTCTCTCCCCAGCCCGGTTCACCTGAGCTGTGGATGGGGGAGAAGCATATTGATCCTTTGCTCCCCAGCTCTCTGGCTTCTCCAATCTGCTTTGTTTGTGTCCCCTAAGCAAACCCAGACCTTCTCTCATCAGTGATTGCTTGCTTCTCCCACAGGAAATGGACCTGAACCTTGGCCAAACAGTCTCTGGGGAAGAAAGGGACAATGGCCTTGGGAATCCTGCAGCCACAGGTGATGGCTGTGCCAAAAGACTTGCTTTCTTGTGCGTGGAAGGGAGAAAAACCTCCAAGGGGCCAGGCAGAGGGGGAGACAAGGGAGACAGTGACCCCAGGCCTGCTGTGGTGACCTGGCGGCTAGCGATGAGGACACCAGTGTCTGCTGCAGATAAGGAGCCTTCTCAGTGAGGGCTGAACACTTCAGACACTATTTAGTGAGCGCTCTAGAGTCACATCTCCACTGGACAGAGCTGTTTTCCAACAATGCTGCGCAAAGGATTTTGTTAATAGTATTTGGCAGCATCCTCTCCAGCCAACTTTGTCCTGTAGCTGGGATCCCCAGCCTGTAACTGCAGCCTCTCCCCCACACCTACTGATCAACTGCAACAGGAGGGCAGGGCTTGTTTCCTTCAGGGCTGCAAGAGTTTGTTCTTTTGTATCTGTCTTAGTAAAGGTTTATATGGTTTTACAATTCCCTGTCAGTCTGTCCTTCTGCCTGTGACCCCTGCAGCATTGCAGCAGATGGAGACTGGTTTTCCCTAGCAAGCCCTGGCTCTGGGAGGTGCTGTCTGATTCCTCCCTCATGGGCCTAGAGCCCACAGACCTTAGCAAAGGAACCTGCTGGCCTATATGTTGTTCAGGGCTCTCACAGTGCCTAGCTGCAGGAAGCAGCATATGAGGATCAAAACAAAGCAGTTGCTTGTTCTACTAAATCCTTTCATTCCCTCCTGGGGCGAGGGGCCGAGTGAGCACGTAGCAACAGGCACTCAGTGAGTTCACAGGAACTGACAAATATCAGACTGGCTCAGACCCACAATCCAGCTAGTCCAGGATCCTGTTTCCAAGAGTGACTAGTACCAGATGCTTGAGAAGGTGAAGAACCCCTCAGGAGGCAGATGTAGGGTAATCTGTCCCATCTAAGTTTTAGTCCAATCCCTGGTCATGAAAGGTTGTTTTAAACTATGAAGCACAAGGTTTAATTTCCCTGCCAAAATAGTTGTTAATGATAATAGGATATTCTGATCAGCGGTTGTGTGAAAAGTGTTTCCTTTGATTGGCTTTGAACTGCCCACCCTGCAATGTCATCGTGTCCCCATTTTGTGACCAGATGCTGTCGATCTCCCTGCCCTAAACCAGTACCTACTTTATAGACCTTTATCACGTCCCCTTTTATGGGCTTCCTCTCTGGGGCAAGAATCTGTCTTCACAGGAGAGTTTCTCCAGGCCCCTAACTGTTCCTGTGACACTTTTGGGAGCCTCTCTCGTCCTGCCAGCTCCCTGCTGACAGGGGTGGGGTGACCCCTGCTGGCACAAGATCCAAGTGAGGCTACCTTGTTCATTTGTACAATGGCACCTAATATTTCGTATGCTCTTTGCCTGCGCCTGCACACCGAGCCTAGCTGTGCACACTGATGCTTCGGTCCCCTTCCCTATAGGCCACCTTCATGGTGTTTCCCCTCGCTCGCAACACCTTGCCCCCTCTCATAGCGCCCTCCATCTCTCCTGCAGCGCTCTGCCCCAGCACCCCCACATCTCCGCTGCAGGGCTCTGCCTCAGCACCCCCAGATCTCCCCTGTAGCACCCTGCCACACCTGCCCCAGCACCCCCAGATCTCCCCTGCCCCACCTCCCCCACAATGCCCTGCCCACCTCCCCCAGCACCTCCACATCTCCCCTGCAGCCCCCTGCCCCAGTGCCCCCTGATCTCCCCTGCAACGCCGTGCCACACCTCCCCCAGCACCCCCACATCTCCCCTGCAGCACCCTGCCCCACCTCCCCCACATCTCCCCTGCAATGCCCTGCCCCACCTCCCCCAGCATCCCTACATCTCCCCTGCAGCGCCCTGCCCCACCTCCCCCACATCTCCCCTGCAACGCCTTGCCCCAATGCCCCCAGATCTCCCCTGCAACGCCCTGCCCCACCTCCCCCAGCACTCCTACAACTCCCCTGCAGCGCCCTGCCCCACCTCCCCCACATCTCCCCTGCAATGCCCTGCCCCACCTCCCCCAGCACTCCCACATCTCCCCTGCAACGCCCTGCCCCACCTCACCCACATCTCCCCTGCAATGCCCTGCCCCACCTCCCCCAGCACTCCTACATCTCCCCTGCAGCGCCCTGCCCCACCTCCCCCACATCTCCCCTGCAACGCCCTGCCCCACCTCCCCCAGCACTCCCACATCTCCCCTGCAGCGCCCTGCCCCACCTCACCCACATCTCCCCTGCAATGCCCTGCCCCACCTCCCCCAGCACTCCCACATCTCCCCTGCAACGCCTTGCCCCAGTGCCCCCAGATCTCCCCTGCAACGCCCTGCCACACCTCCCCCAGCACCCCCACATCTCCCCTGCAGCACCCTGCCCCACCTCCCCCACATCTCCCCTGCAATGCCCTGCCCCACCTCCCCCAGCATCCCTACATCTCCCCTGCAGCGCCCTGCCCCACCTCCCCCACATCTCCCCTGCAACGCCTTGCCCCAATGCCCCCAGATCTCCCCTGCAACACCCTGCCCCACCTCCCCCAGCACCCCTACATCTCCCCTACAGCGCCCTGCCCCACCTCCCCCACATCTCCCCTGCAATGCCCTGCCCCACCTCCCCCAGCACTCCCACATCTCCCCTGCAGCGCCCTGCCCCACCTCACCCACATCTCTCCTGCAATGCCCTGCCCCACCTCCCCCAGCATCCCTACATCTCCCCTGCAGCACCCTGCCCCACCTCCCCCACATCTCCCCTGCAATGCCCTGCCCCACCTCCCCCACATCTCCCCTGCAACGCCATGCCACACCTCCCCCAGCACCCCCACATCTCCCCTGCAGCACCCTGCCCCACCTCCCCCACATCTCCCCTGCAATGCCCTGCCCCACCTCCCCCAGCAACCCTACATCTCCCCTGCAGCGCCCTGCCCCACCTCCCCCACATCTCCCCTGCAATGCCCTGCCCCACCTCCCCCAGCACTCCCACATCTCCCCTGCAGCGCCCTGCCCCACCTCACCCACATCTCCCCTGCAATGCCCTGCCCCACCTCCCCCAGCACTCCCACATCTCCCCTGCAACGCCTTGCCCCAGTGCCCCCAGATCTCCCCTGCAACGCCCTGCCACACCTCCCCCAGCACCCCCACATCTCCCCTGCAGCACCCTGCCCCACCTCCCCCACATCTCCCTTACAATGCCCTGCCCCACCTCCCCCAGCAACCCTACATCTCCCCTGCAGCGCCCTGCCCCACCTCCCCCACATCTCCCCTGCAACGCCTTGCCCCAATGCCCCCAGATCTCCCCTGCAACACCCTGCCCCACCTCCCCCAGCACCCCTACATCTCCCCTACAGCGCCCTGCCCCACCTCCCCCACATCTCCCCTGCAATGCCCTGCCCCACCTCCCCCAGCACTCCCACATCTCCCCTGCAGCGCCCTGCCCCACCTCCCCCACATCTCTCCTGCAATGCCCTGCCCCACCTCCCCCAGCATCCCTACATCTCCCCTGCAGCACCCTGCCCCACCTCCCCCACATCTCCCCTGCAATGCCCTGCCCCACCTCCCCCACATCTCCCCTGCAACGCCATGCCACACCTCCCCCAGCACCCCCACATCTCCCCTGCAGCACCCTGCCCCACCTCCCCCACATCTCCCCTGCAATGCCCTGCCCCACCTCCCCCAGCAACCCTACATCTCCCCTGCAGCGCCCTGACCCACCTCCCCCACATCTCCCCTGCAACGCCTTGCCCCAATGCCCCCAGATCTCCCCTGCAACGCCCTGCCCCACCTCCCCCAGCACCCCTACATCTCCCCTGCAGCGCCCTGCCCCACCTCCCCCACATCTCCCCTGCAATGCCCTGCCCCACCTCCCCCAGCACTCCCACATCTCCCCTGCAGCGCCCTGCCCCACCTCACCCACATCTCCCCTGCAATGCCCTGCCCCACCTCCCCCAGCACTCCCACATCTCCCCTGCAACGCCTTGCCCCAGTGCCCCCAGATCTCCCCTGCAACGCCCTGCCACACCTCCCCCAGCACCCCCACATCTCCCCTGCAGCACCCTGCCCCACCTCCCCCACATCTCTCCTGCAATGCCCTGCCCCACCTCCCCCAGAACCCCTACATCTCCCCTGCAGCGCCCTGCCCCACCTCCCCCACATCTCCCCTGCAATGCCCTGCCCCACCTCCCCCAGCACCTCCACATCTCCCTTGCAGCGCCCTGCCCCAGTGCCCCCAATCTCCCCTGCAACGCCCAGCCACACCTCCCCCAGCACCCCCACATCTCCCCTGCAACGCCCTGCCCCACCTCCCCATCTCCCCTGCAATGCCCTGCCCCACCTCCCCCAGCACCTCCACATCTCCCCTGCAGCGCCCTGCCCCAGCATCCTGAGATCTCCCCTGCAACGCCTTGCCCCAGTGCCCCCAGATCTCCCCTGCAACGCCCTGCCACACCTCCCCCAGCACCCCTACATCTCCCCTGCAGCGCCCTGTCCCATCTCCCCCACATCTCCCCTGCAATGCCCTGCCCCACCTCCCCCAGCATCTCCACATCTCCCCTGCAGCACCCTGCCCCAGTGCCCCCAGATCTCCCCTGCAGCGCCCTGCCACAGCACCCTGAGATCTCCCCTGCAACACCCTGCCCCACCTCCCCCAGCCTCCCATCTCCCCTGCAGCGCCCTGCCCCACCTCCGTCACATCTCCCCTGCAATGCCCTGCCCCACCTCCCTCAGCACCTCCACATCTCCCCTGCAGTGCCCTGCCCCAGCACCCTGAGATCTCCCCTGCAACGCTTTGCCCCAGTGCCCCCAGATCTCCCCTGCAGTGCCCTGCCCCAGCACCCTGATATCTCCCCTGCAACGCCCTGCCCCAATGCCCCCAGATCTCCCCTGCAGCGCCCTGCCCCAGCACTCTGAGATCTCCCCTACAATGCCCTGCCCCAGTGCCCCCAGATCTCCCCTGCAATGCCCTGCCCCACCTCCCCCAGCACTCCCACATCTTCCCTGCAGCACCCTGCCCCAGCACCCCCAGATCTCCTCTGCAATGCCCTGCCCCACCTCCCCACATCTCCCCTGCAGCACCCTGCCCCAGCACCCTGAGATCTCCCCTGCAGCGCCCTGCCCCAGTCCCCCAGATCTCCCCTGCAACGCCCTGTCCCACCCCCCCAGCACCCCATCTCTCCTGCAGTGCCCTGCCCCAGTGCCCCCAGATCTCCCCTGCAACGCCCTGCCCCACCTCCCCCAGCACCCCCACATCTCCCCTGCAGTGCCCTGCCCCAGCACCCCAGATCTCCCCTGCAGGATCCTGCCCCACCTTCCCCACATCTCCCCTGCAATGTCCTGCTCCATTTCCCCCAGCACCTCCACTTCTCCCCTGCAGTGCCCTGCCCCAGCACCCTGAGATCTCCCCTGCAGCGCCCTCCCCAGTGCCCCCAGATCTCCCCTGCAATGCCCTGCCCCACCTCCCCCAGCACCCTGAGATCTCCCCTGCAGCACCCTGCCCCAGTGCCCCCAGATCTCCCCTGCAACGCCCTGCCCCACCTCCCCCAGCACCCCATCTCTCCTGCAGCGCCCTGCCCCAGTGACCCCAGATCTCCCCTGCAACGCCCTGCCCAACCTCCCCCAGCACCCTGAGATCTCCCCTGCAGCACCCTGACCCAGTGTCCCCAGATCTCCCCTGCAATGCCCTGCCCCACCTGCCCCAGTGCCCCTAGATGTCCCCTGCAACGCCCTGCCCCACCTCCCCCAGATCTCTCCTGCAGCACCGTGTCTGTGCCCCCAGATCCCCCTGCAATGCCCTGCCCCAGTGCCCCCAGATCTCTCCTGCAGCATCCTGCTCCAGCACCTCTAGAGCTCCCCTGCAACACCCTGCCCCAGCACTCCCAGATCTCCCCTGCAGCACCCTCCCCAGTGCCCCCAGATCTCCCCTGCAATGCCCTATTCCACCTGCCCCAGTGCCCCCAGACTTTCCCTGCAACGCCCTGCCCCAGCACCCCCAGATCTCTCCTGCAGTACCCTGCCCCAGCACCCCTAGAGCTCACTTGCAGCACCCTCCCCAGTGCCCCCAGTTCTCCCCTGCAGCACCCTGCCCCAGCACCCCTAGATCTCCCCTGCAGCGCCATTCCTCAGTACCCCCAGATCTCTCCTGCCGCACCATGCCTCAGTGCCCCCAGATCTCCCCTGCAGCATCCTGCCCCACCTCCCCCAGCACCCCGAGATCTCCCCTGCAGCGCCCTGCCCCAGCATCCCCAGATCTCTCCTGCAGTGCTCTGCCCCAGCACCCCCAGATCTCCCCTGCAACGCCCTGCCCCACCTCCCCTAGCAGCCCCAGATCTCCCCTGCAGCGCTCTGCCCCAGCACCTCCAGATCTCCCCTGCAGCACCCTGCCCCAGCAATCTCAGATCTCCCCTGCAATGCCCTGCCCCACCTCGCCCAGATCTCCCCTGCAGCACCCTGCTCCAGTGCCCCCACATCTCCCCTGCAGCGCTCTGCCCCAGCACCCTGAGATCTCCCCTGCAGCACCCTGGCCCCCAGCACTCCCACATCTCCCCAGCAGGGCCCTGCCCCAGTGCCCCCAGAACTCCCATGCAACGCCTTGCCCCAATGCCCCCAGATCTCCCCTGCAATGCCCTGCCCCACCTCCCCCAGCACCTCCACATCTCCCCTGCAGCGCCCTGCCCCAGTGCCCCCGATCTCCCCTGCAATGCCCTGCCACACACCCCCAGCACCCCCACATCTCCCCTGCAATGCCCTGCCCCACCTCCCCCAGCACCCCCACATCTCCCCTGCAGCGCCCTGCCCCAGCATCCTGAGATCTCCCCTGCATGCCTTGCCCCAGTGCCCCCAGATCTCCCCTGCAGCGCCCTGCCACACCTCCGTCACATCTCCCCTGCAATGCCCTACTTCACCTGCCCCAGCACCCCCAGATCTCCCCTGCAGCACCCTCCCCAGTGCCCCCAGATCTCCCCTGCAATGCCCTACTCCACCTGCCCCAGTGCCCCCAGATTTCCCCTGCAACGCCCTGCCCCAGCACCCCCAGATCTCCCCTGCAGCACCCTGCCCCAGCAATCTCAGATCTCCCCTGCAATGCCCTGCCCCACCTCGCCCAGATCTTCCCTGCAGCACCCTGCTCCAGTGCCCCCACATCTCCCCTGCAGCGCTCTGCCTCAGCACCCCGAGATCTCTCCTGCAGCACCCTGGCCCAGCACCCCCAGATCTCCCCTGCAGCGCCTGCCCCCCCCCCCGATCCCTCGCTCTCAGCCTCAGGGGCGGCCCTAGCTCCCCAGACCCCGCCCCGCCCCGGCCCCGGTGTCTCGCGGTGTCTGCGCCGGCCATGGCGGGGCCGCTGCTGCCGTGGGCTGCTGGGCTGAGCCGCCTGCTGGCCCGGGGGGCGGCGGAGCCGGCGCCGCTGGAGGTGGACAGGTGACGGGGGGCAGGATGGTGGTTGGGCAGAGTGGCCGGGCTGGGGGCGGGGGCAGGATGGGGGGGCAGAGTGGCCGGGCTGGGGGCGGGGGCAGGATGGGGGGGCAGAGTGGCCGGGCTGGGGGCGGGGGCAGAGAGGCCGGGCTGGGGGCGAGGGCAGGATGGAGGGGCAGAGAGGCCGGGCTGGGGGCGGGGGCAGGATGGGGGGGCAGAGTGGCCGGGCTGGGGGCGGGGGCAGGATGGGGGGGCAGAGTGGCTGGGCTGGGGGTGGGGCAGGATGGTGGTTGGGCAGAGTGCACTCAGCCCCCCACTTTCTTTTCCTTCCCTCCCCAGGGCGCTTCAGCAGCAGAGGAAGGCGATGAGGCTGCGGAGGCTGCGGAAGGAGCTGGAGCCTGCGGGCCCCCCCCAGCGCAGCCTGAGCTGGCAGGCCATGGAGCAGATCCGGTGAGCAGGGCGGGAGGGGGTGCGGCTGGCAGCCCGGCCCTGGAGAGTGGGCAGGGCAGGTCCTGGCCACTGACCCTGGTGTGGGCTGCTGTTGCAGCAGGTGTCCCCCTGAGCCCGGTGTGGCTGGGACTGAGGCATCGCTGGGCTTGCCAAGCTCTGGGCTGGCAGTGACTGTCTCCGTTGTGCCCTCTCCTGGCAGGTATCTAAGGCAGGCCTTCCCCGAGGAGTGGCCCGTGGCCCGTCTGGCCCAAGGTTTCTGTGTCAGCACGGATATCATCCAGAGGGTGCTGAGGAGAAAGTTCTCTCCCCCACTGGAGCGAAGGATGAAGCAGGATGCAAAGGTGTTGGGTAAACAGGGGAGCTGGGAGCAGCAGGCTGGCCCAGACCGGAGAGCTGAGCTGGTGGCCATCTCTGCAGGAGAAGCAGCTCAGCAGCTGCTGCCTGCCAGGCCCAAGGACATACCCCAGTCTGGAGCCCTTATCATGCCTGGGGGCCAGTCCAGCAGCTCAAAGCCCCAGAGAAATCGGCAATTTTGGAGAGCTGGGGAGAGGCAAAACAGAAGGAATGTCCAACTGGAACCTCTTCAGGAGGATGGAGCCAAGCCTGTGGCTGGGATGGAAGCCACCCTCATGAGAAGCTCTTTGGCAGAAGGAGACACTGAAGAGTGGGATGGCGAGGTCCTGAGTGAGGAAGAGCTGGAGGAGCTATTCGCAGAAGGCTGGGACACCCGCCCCAGAGTGGTGCAGAGAGGACAGGAATATTTTGACGGCAATGGGAATTTCTTGTATCGGATCCCTGCTAGACTAGCCCCTGGGGAGGGGGACAAGATGCAGCCCCTTTCCCCAGTCGGGTGGTGAAAAGAGTGGGTAGGGTGTGGGTTGGCCTCTGTTACTGTTGGCCTGCCCAGGGCATGGGCTTGGCCCATGTTGCTGTCCTTTCCACCCAGGGAAAAATAAAATGTTACCAAGTCCCTGCTGCCTCGCCTGACCCTGGCCTGCACCTGGTCACAGCTGTGTGTGCTGCTTGTGTCCCTTTGCTGCGGAGTCCTGCAGCATGCTCCTGCCCAGCATGTGCCCCGCCAAGGCCAGCCATGCTGGCTGTGCAGCGGGCGTTACCCCGGGCGCTGGCCGGGGGGCAGGTGGTTTCAGGCGCGAGAGCCCTGCACCCTTGGGAGCAGGTGCTTCAGGCTGGGGTGGGGGAGGCTGTGTTCAGCAGGGGGGTGCACAGGGCACAGCTCCCCCCTGGCCCTGCCCAGTCACTGCAGCGCTGGCGCTGCCCCCGGGGGCGGGGCTGCCTGCCGCCCTTGCCGGCATGCTCTGCGGCCGGGCCATGGGCTCCGAGGCCGCCCGGCTGCTCCAGGCCGCCGACTTCGCAGCCCGGAAGCACAAGCGGCAGCGGCGGCGGGACCCCGAGGGGACCCCGTACATCAACCACCCCATCGGTGGGGGGGCGGGGTGTGCGGGGGGGGGTGAGCCGATCGGGGGGGGGTTCGCCCCGGGGGGCGGGGTGTGCGGGGGGGGTTCGCCCCGGGGGGCGGGGGGGTGAGCCGATCGGGGGGGGTTCGCCCCGGGGGGCGGGGTGTGCGGGGGGGGTGAGCCGATCGGGGGGGGGTTCGCCCCGGGGGGCGGGGTGTGCCGGGGGGGGTTCGCCCCGGGGGGCGGGGTGTGCCGGGGGGTGTTTGGGGAGGCAAGCCGACGGGGATAAGTGCCGGGGGGGGGCGGTGTGTACCAGGGGTAGGATGAGCCGATCGGGGGGTGTGTGCCGGGGGGGCAGGGCTTACCGGGGGGTGTTCGGGAGGGCAAGCTGACTGGGGTGTGTGTGCCGGGGGAGGCTAGCCAATGTGGGTGTGTGCCGGGGGGGCGGTGTGTGCCGGGGGGGTGTGCCGATCGGGGGGAGTGTGCCAGGGGGTGAGCTACAGGGTGTTCGGGGGGGGAGCTGACGGGTGTGTGTGCCGGGGGGTGTTCCGGGGGGCAGTGTGTGCCGGTGGGGTGAGCCGATCAGGAGGGGCAAGCTGATGGGGGGGTAATCAGAGGAGCGGTGTGTGCTGGGGGGCTGGTGGATGGGGGGGTTGTGCCAGGGGGGCTGAACAGATGGGGGGGGTAATCAGGGGGTCAGTGTGTGCTGGGGGGGCTATCTGATGGGGGGGTTGTGCCAGGGGGGTGAGCCGATCGGGGGGGGCAAGCTGATGGGGTAATCAGAGGAGCGGTGTGTGCCGGGGGGGCTGGTGGATGGGGGGGTTGTGCCGGGGGGGCTGAACCGATGGGGGGATAATCGGGGTCGGTGTGTGCCAGGGGGCTATCTGATGGGGGGGTTGTGCCGGGGGATGAGCCGATCGGGGGTGGGGTATGCCCAGGGGGCTGGCCAATGAGGGGATGTGCCAGGGGGCGAGCCAATGGTGGGGTTTTCCCGGTGGGGGTGAGCCAATCCGGGGGTGTTTGGGGGGGCAATCGGGGTTGGTGTGTGCCAGGGGGGCTATCCGATGGGGGGGTTGGGCTGGGGGTGAGCCTTTTGTGGGGATGCTGGGGGGCAAGCCGATCGAGGAGTGTGTGCCGGGGGGGATGGCCGATGGGAGGGGATGTGCTGGGCGGGGGGTGAGCCGATGGGGGTGTGTGTGTGCGCCGGGGGGGGCTTGTATCCCGGCTGGGCGAGCGACAGCACGGGCTCCCCCCATGCAGAGCAGCTGCCCTAGGGAGATGCCTGGGGCCCCGTGTCCTACCCCAGAGCGGTGCTATCCACGAGGTGCACGGGAGCTGGGCTCGTTCCAGCCCTTCCTGGAACTGGGCTGCAGTCCTCACCGGGCTTTGCCAGCGGGAAGCGCCGGGTCCCCCCCTCTGATGGCCTGTCTGGGGCCTGGCTGCCTGCTGACACCCCCACCCCATGTCTAGGTGTGGCCAGGATCCTGTCTCAGGAGGCTGGAGTAATGGACATTGCGGTGCTGCAGGTAAATCCCGCACTCGAGGCAGGAGGAGGGGCTGTAACAAGCCCCTCGCCCCGGGGACGCTGCTGGGCTCCGGCTTAGAGAACCAGCCTGCCCCTCGTTTTCATGGACCCCTGAGTGCCGCTCAGCCTGTCCCCTCTCCCGCAGGCTGCTCTGCTCCACGACACAGTGGAGGACACAGACACCACCTTCTCGGAGATGGAGGAGCAGTTTGGGGAGGAGGTGAGGCGGATCGTGGAGGAGGTGACAGACGACAAGATGTTGCCCAAGATGGAGCGGAAGCGCCTGCAGATAGAGCGTGCGCCCCACGGCAGCCAGGGAGCCAAGCTGGTCAAGCTGGCAGACAAGCTGTACAACCTGCGGGACCTGAATCGCTGCACGCCGGCAGGTTAGCATGCCGGGGCGCTCTGCCGCTGACGGGCTAGCTGTGGGCATGGAAGTGCTGGAGCTGCCCTCTGCTGCATAGTGTCACAGCCACTCATGCATCTGGTGTCTGCCTCAGCGCTGGGAGCTCTGGAAAGAGGCAATGCGCCGGGGGTGGGGGGTGCGAGCCGATGGGAGGGGGTGTGCTGGGGGGATGGTTTGTGCCAGGGAGCCTCCTCCAGCCACAGTAGGAGAGGCAGGGCATTGTCAGGAGCTGAAAGTCCTGGCACCCGGCCTGGTTTCTGCATGTGCCCACGCACAGCTCCAGCATCTCTGTGCTGAGGCCAAGCTTACCCCAAGAGCGGAGCGCTCTGTCAGGCACCCTACCTTTGGCCGACCACCATGTGCCTCAGGAGGTTGTGTGTACCAAAGCTGAGCAGAGGGCAGGTGCTTTTCCCCTCCTTGTAACTGATTACTCCATGAAAGTAAACGGGACTCTTTCCTTTCCTTTGCCTGGTACCTCCTCGCCCCCTCCCCATGGGCCCTGGCTCTCGCAGCCTACGCCTCTTGAGTCACCGCCTGTCACTGTGTGTGCGGCCCTACTTGTGTTGGTCTGTCTCTGACACACATGGTGCTCTCTGCCCTAGGCTGGTCTGAGCAGCGGGTCCAGGAGTACTTCCTCTGGGCCTCCCAGGTGGTGAAGGGTCTGCGTGAGACAAGCCCTGCGCTGGAGGAGAAGTTGCAGCAGCTGTTCAGGGAGCGAGGGCTGCCGGAGTGACTGTGCAGGGTGCCTGCCCTGTGACACTTGCCAGCAAATGCTGCTGAGTCAAGCACTGATGTTAACTACTGACTCCCACAGCGTGCCTTCCAGAGCCCAGCGCCCTCAGCCCCGCCTGGATCAGAGCAGCGAGCCAGTGATATCTGCATGGACTCTGCTCACAAGCCCACCTATTCAGGCACTCCTGCCCCCTGGGCAAGGGAGGGTGCAGGGATGGGGGCCAGATAAAGGGCAGCACTGGCCCTAGCCCAGGTGGGGGGGAGGCCCTAAGGCTCTGGGGAGGTCACACCCTAAGTGGGGGTCAGGGTCTAGGCTCTGAGTGCAGCCTGCCCAGCTCGGGGACCGAACCGAGTGACTCTCTAAATAAAAGCCCTGGGTGCCGTGAGCCTGGTATCTTTCTCTCGCCCCAAGGTCTGGGCAGAGCCTAGGAGCTCCAGTGGGGCTGGGGGGAAGCAGCGCTGCCAAGCCCATGGGCGGAGGAGCTGGACTGGGGCAGGCTTGACTTGGCGGCAGTGTGGGGTGGAGCTGCCTGGGAGGGCTGGAGGCTGGGGGCCCTGGGTGTGGGTGTGCACAGCCCCTTCCAGTGCCTTCTGGGCCCCTTCTCCCTGGAGAGACCCTCCCCTCCCCACGCCCTCCACGCCTCCCCCGGAGAGCTCCTCTGCCCCTCCCCCCAGAAAGCCCCTTCCCGCGCCCTCTGCCCCTCCCCCAGAGCTCCTCTGCCCCTCCCCCCAGAAAGCCCCTTCCCGCGCCCTGTGCCCCTCCCCCCCAGAGCTCCTCTGCCCCTCCCCCCAGAAAGCCCCTTCCCGCGCCCTGTGCCCCTCCCCCCAGAAAGCCCCTTCCCGCGCCCTGTGCCCCTCCCCCCCAGAGCTCCTCTGCCCCTCCCCCCAGAAAGCCCCTTCCTGTGCCCTCCCCCCAGAGAGCCCCTCCCCCCGGAGAGACCATCCCCGCGCCCTCTGCCCCTCCCCCCCAGAGCTCCTCTGCCCCTCCCCCCAGAAAGCGCCTTCCTGTGCCCTCCCCCCAGAGAGCCCCTCCCCACGCCCTGTGCCCCTCCCCCCGGAGAGCCCCTCCCCGCGCCCTCTGCCTCTCCCCCCAGAGAGCCGCCCCCCCCGGAGAGCCCCTCCCCGCGCCCTCTGCCTCTCCCCCCAGAGAGCCGCCCCCCCCCCCGGCCTGGCGCACACAGGTCCCGGCCGCTCCACCGGGGGGCGGGCCTGGTCTCCATGGCTCCCGGCACTTCCGGTACCGGGCGCAGGTCGGCAGGGGCTGGACGCGCGGCCGGGCCCGTTCCTGGCTGGTGGCGGCGGCCGGCCGGTCCCTCTCGCCGCAGGGCCCGGGCCCAGCATAGCCTTCGCTGGCCGCCGCGGCGCGCCCGACGGGCCGGATTTCACCGTGCTCAAGCGGCTGGCGCGAGACCAGCTCATCTACCTGCTGGAGCAGGTGAGCGCCGGGCCGGGCCGCCCCGAGACTTCCCCACTCCTGCCCCGCGCCCGCTCCCGCCCCCGCCGCCCCAGGCCTGCCCCGCGCCCGTCACCCCCGCCCTGAGCCTACCCCGAGTCTTCCCCGCGCCCGTCACCGCCGTTCCCGTCATCTTGGGGCTTTCCCCGCACCTGTCACCGCCGCCCCAGGCCTGCCCCGATACTGCCCCGGGCCCACCCAGGCTCGTCCCTGCTGCCCCGCGCCCGTCCCCGCCGCCCCAAGCCTACCCTGAGCCTTCCCTGCGTCCGTCACCGCTGCACCCGTCATCTCGGGGCCCGCCCCGCGCCCATCACTGCCTCGCCGGGCCCGCCCCGCACCCGTCATCTCGGGGCCTGCCCCACGCCCGTCACCACTGCGCCCGTCATCTCGGGGCCTGCCCCGTGCCCGTCACCACTGCACCCGTCATCTCGGGGCCCGCCCCGCGCCCATCACTGCCTCGCCGGGCCTGCCCCACGCCCGTCATCTCGGGGCCCGCCCTGCGCCCATCACTGCCTCGCCGGGCCTGCCCCACGCCCGTCATCTCGGGGCCTGCCCCGCGCCCGTCACTGCCTCGCCGGGCCCGCCCTGCGCCCGTCATCTCGGGGCCCGCCCTGCGCCCGTCACCGCTGCGCCCGTCATCTCGGGGCCCGCCCTGCGCCCGTCACCGCTGCGCCCGTCATCTCGGGGCCCGCCCTGCGCCCGTCACTGCCTCGCCGGGCCCGCCCCGCACCCGTCATCTCGGGGCCCGCCCCGCGCCCATCACTGCCTCGCCGGGCCCGCCCCGCACCCGTCATCTCGGGGCCTGCCCCGTGCCCGTCACCACTGCGCCCGTCATCTCGGGGCCTGCCCTGCGCCTGTCACTGCCTCGCCGGGCCTGCCCCACGCCCGTCATCTCGGGGCCCGCCCTGCGCCCATCACTGCCTCGCCGGGTCTGCCCCACGCCCGTCATCTCGGGGCCTGCCCCGCGCCCGTCACTGCCTCGCCGGGCCCGCCCTGCGCCCGTCATCTCGGGGCCCGCTCTGCGCCCGTCACCGCTGCGCCCGTCATCTCGGGGCCCGCTCTGCGCCCGTCACCGTTGCGCCCGTCATCTCGGGGCCTGCCCTGCGCCCGTCACTGCCTCGCCGGGCCCGCCCCGCACCCGTCATCTCGGGGCCCACCCCGCGCCCATCACTGCCTCGCCGGGCCCGCCCCGCACCCGTCATCTCGGGGCCTGCCCCGCGCCCGTCACCGCTGCGCCCGTCATCTCGGGGCCTGCCCTGCGCCCGTCACTGCCTCGCCGGGCCCGCCCTGCACCCGTCATCTCGGGGCCTGCCCTGCGCCCGTCACCGCTGCGCCCGTCATCTCGGGGCCCGCCCCGCGCCCGTCACTGCCTCGCCGGGCCCGCCCCGCACCCGTCATCTCGGGGCCCGCCCCGCGCCCGTCACTGCCTCGCCGGGCCCACCCCGCACCCGTCATCTCGGGGCCCGCCCCGCGCCCATCACTGCCTCGCCGGGCCCGCCCCGCACCCGTCATCTCGGGGCCCGCCCCGCGCCCATCACTGCCTCGCCGGGCCCGCCCCGCACCCGTCATCTCCGGGCCCGCCCCGCGCCCGTCACCGCCGCGCCAGGCCTGCCCCGCACCCATCACAGCTGCGCTGGGCCTGTCCCATGCCTGTCACTGCCGTGCCGGGCCTGCCCTGAGATTTCCCCGCGCCTGTCACCTAGGGGCCTACTCCGTGCTCACCACCGCCAGGCTAGGCCTGCTCCGCTTCTGTCACCATGGGGCGGGGTTCGGCATGCCATGTTCTGTCCTGGAGGAGGCGCTGCTTCCTGCCCAGATGCACTGTCCCAACGGGCGGAGGAGCCCCTGGCCCGTGGATGGTCTCTCAGGTCCTGGCCCTGGAACAGCTGTTGTGGGAAGGCGGCTGGATGCGGCCAGTAGCTTGTGTTACTGCAGCAACCTCTGCTAGCGGGAGGTTCTTGGGCGCTCGCCGCTCCTGTCCGGGTAGCTGCACTTGTGTGGTGCAGCGGGGAGTGCAAAGCCAGCAGACAGGGGAGAGATGCCTCTGAGACAGCCTGCTCCAAGGCTCGGCTAATGGCTGGGGCTGGGCTTTCCGCAGCAGGGAGTTGTGCCCCTGGCACATATGCTGCTCTGTTTGTTCCTCCCCCAGCTCCCTGGGAAGAAGGACCTGTTCATTGAGGCAGATCTGATGAGCCCCCTGGACCGAATCGCCAATGTCTCCATTCTCAAGGTACCCGGAGCTGCGCCCTGGCCAGGGCAGTACTAAACCAAGGCATTGCTTCAGGGCACTGGGCAGGGTGGCTGGTTGCAGGCCATAGGCAACTGTTAGGTGGTTTTGCAAATGCAGTGAGTTCAACCTCGTCCCTGTTGTCCACGAGGCTGTCTTGGTTCACAGAACTGTGTTTCTCTGCATAGGGAGCCCAGGACTAGATCAACTGCAGTTCTGGGGGCTGCGGGTCAGGCCTGAGAGAGGTTGGCAGAGCTGTGTGTAGGGAGTTTCCTGTATTAGCCCATAGTGGAAACCTCTTGGTCCACATCTGTGTCTACAGTGCCATGTGTGGTGATCGCTTCACACCTCGCATCACCAGGTGGCTGCCCTGTTGAGCAAGCAGCAGTGGGGTGCAGACACACAGAAGGGGGATCTGGCTTTGTGCAGCAGCCGGAGGCCTGTGAAGGGGGCCTCTGGAATCAGCTACGAAAGCTACTACAGTCTGTGTGGGGTTTGTAAGTTAACACTTTCCTCTCTTCCTATTTCTGTCTCTAGCAACATGAAGTGGATAAGCTGTACAAAGTGGAGAACAAACCCATCGTTAGCACTAGTGACCAGTGAGTCTCTTACCTGACCCCCACGGGTCATTCCTGGAGCCTGCCCAGCTGCAGCTGTACTCTGCACCTCCACAGGCTTGACCAGACACACCGCACTGCCCTCTGCCCCGGGCCTGCCTCTCCGCAGTGCTGTGTCAGGCTCATGCCCTCTCCCAGGAGCCTCTTCTCATGGGCTAGGCTGAAATGGCACAGACTGCGAGTGAGCTGAAGGGTGTGGGCCTGGTGTTGGCTGCCAGCACTGCAGGGAGGGAGCTGAGAGGCAGGAGAAGCTGTGGGACTTGGGAGCAGGGCTATACTTGGGGGTTTGGTGAAGTGTCAAGTGGAGCTCAGGCAGCTAGTCTGGGGGCTGTGTTCCCATCTCCTACCTTCAGCTCAGGAAGCTGCCTGCCTCGCTGGGCCTGCTTTCGCGGTGTCCCTCCCTGCCCCACCCCCCGGTTGGTGAATCTCTGTCTGCCTCACTCCAGGTTGTGCTTCTTAGTCCGGCCACGGATCAAGAACATGAAGTACGTTGCTGGTGAGTGGGAGCTGTTGCTTGCCATGCAGATATCAGCAGTTACTTAGATAGGGCCTGTAGTATGGGGTGGCTTCTGGGTAGAGCTGGCTAGCAGATTCCAGTGTCTGGTGCCGGGGATATTGGTGATTGTGTGAGGGGGACCGCTACTGTCCTGGACTGTCAGGCTCTGGGTAATCCTTGGGTGGGGTGAAGTTGGGCTCTGGTTAGCTGGTGCTGGGCAATCTCGAGAGGCGAGTGCTAGCATCCTGGGATAGGGTGACTTGGAGCTCAGGGCCAGAGGCTGAGTGCACACCCTGAAGTCTGCTGTCTTGTCCGTCTGGTGTGTCACATGCCCTGTGAGATCACAGGGCTTTGGGTTTGTCAACACAAGAGACCTTCCACGGGTTTAACCGTAGGGTTTTTAGTGGCTCTAGTTAACCAGAGTCTTGTGTCTGCAGATATTGTCAATGCTGACAAGACGATGGGGAGGAGCCGGAAGTACAAGATTATCTTCAGCCCCCAGAAGGTCAGTGTGACTGTCCTCTCCGTGCCAGGCACCAGCCCAAGCATCCTCTTCAGGGGGTTTTGGGAACTGGGGCTAATTTACTAACCCTGTGAGAGCCTTGAACCCAGAGGAACTGCAGTAACCTCAGGCCCCTGCTCTTCTGCCCACCCAGCTTCCCGCCCCACACACACCTGGCCTGTGTGTGACCCCCTCCCCATCTACCCCACCCTGCTCTCCTGCTTACCCAGCCTTCCCCCCCTTCACATCTGGCCTGTGTCTGACCCCCTCCCCATCTACCCCCTCCTGCTCTCCTGCTCACCCAGCCTTCCCCCCACCCCTTCACACCTGGCCTGTGTCTGACCCCCTCCCCATCTACCCCACTCTGCTCTCCTGCTCACCCAGCCTTCCCCCCACCCCTTCACACCTGGCCTATGTCCAGCCCCCTCCCCATTTACCTCGCCCTGCTGTCCTGCCCCCCCAGCCTTCCCCCTCTTCACACCTGGCCTGTGTCCGACCTCCTCCCCTCCTCCTTCACACCTCCACATCTCCTACACGCAACCTTCCCTTCCTCCTTTATGCCTGCCACACATCCAGTCCCCACCTGCCCCAACCCTCCTGTCCCGCCCACCTTCCCTTCCCCACAGAGTCAGAATAACCAATTCCCAGTTTCCTGTCCCAAAGTTTGACCTCAAACCCAAATGTTGCCATGTCTGGCAAGGCGCAGCTAAGAGGGCGAGCCCGATCCACTGCCATGGAACTCTTGGTCACACGGTGCGGGAGATGCCTGAGCACTAACCAGCCTCTTCCTCTCTCGCAGTTTTACACCTGTGAGCTGGTGCTGGAAGAAGAGGGAATCTATGGTGGTAAGTGGGGAAGGTGATGTGACACGCACTGTGGGACCACAAGGGGATGTCGTTCAGCCCATTGCCTAGATCCAGCTTGGTGGGGAAGCTCAGACAGCAGAACACCGGGGCTTGTCCCCTACAGAGTAGGTATCCATATGCTGTCCTGGCCTGGGGCATGGGGACGGGAACGCAAATTACAGTGCTCCGGAACATCCCCCGATGGAGGCAGAGGGGAGGGGTACACAGACCCCACCATCGATGCGGGAGAGGCTGGGCCTCCTCTGGGACCCGTCGTACGGCTCCAGCACCACAGCAAATAGGCCCCTCCTGAAAGGCCAGTGCCAGCAGGGCCTGTGTGTTAGAGCCCTCAGGCCATCGCTACAGCGGGTCTAGGACTACATTGCCTCTGCTCTCTTCTGTCCCCACCTCAGATGTGACCTGTGAGGAGTGGGCTTTCTACCTGCTCCCCCTGGATGATGATCTCCTCAGCATGGAGCTGCCTGAGTTCTTCCGGGATTACTTCCTGGTCAGTGGCACAGTTCCCTGCAGCATCACAGCAAAGCCATCGGGAGAGCGAGCCAGGGTGGGGGCAGGGCTTTCAAAGCTGTGTGCGCGCACACACCCACCCCTCATGCCCCTCACCTGCTGCCCCACCCACAGCCTAGTGGGCTGGCCTGTGCAGACTGCCAGTGCTGTGCTGGTTTGGGAGGTGTGGGTAGGTGTCCACTGGGCTGAACAGATTCCCATGCCCCCTGTCAGCACCTTGGAGAGCTGAGAGCCTTGGGACTGCACCCTGGGCAAGGTCCATGTCCCTGCTTAGATACTGGGGGGGTTATTGGGGGCCAGCCTGCCCTGGCTGGTGGCGTCCTGGGGGGGTCAGTGTTTGCAGACTGTTGCTCTCGTGGGCCCTGCAGGAAGGGGATCAGCGCTGGATCAGCACAGTCGCACGAGCTCTGCAGTTGCTGAACTCCCTCTTTGGGCCTTTCGCTAACACCTATGGGATTGGCAGGTGTGCCAAGGTACAAGAGCTGCACGGTTGGGAGGCTTGGCCTGGTGGGGTCCCCCTGCTCTGGGGTCAGGGTTCTTTGCTGGAAGTGGGAGCTTTTTCATTTGAATCCCTTCAGGGATGTGGGGACTTGTACGAATATGGGGGGTAGGGAGACACGTACAAACATCCCACCTCTGAGTTTCCAGGTGGGGCCCGTGGAATAGGGGCTCCCCCTGCGAGGGACTGCTGGTTGTTATAAATGTGTCCAGCAGGGAGCGTTGCATAGACGGGGGCCAGGGAGACGCCTGCCTCCTATCAAGGCAGGAGCGAGGGGGAATCGGTCAGCTGATGTGATTGTGGGGGACCCAACCACCTGCTCCTGGTCCCAGGACTCACAGCTGGCAGGCTGTCCTGGCCTGTTCTCTGGTGTTGGGGGCTTGCTGATGTGCTCCCAGCTTTGGGAGCCTGTGGGGCTCCTGGCCTGGGGCCAGCGTGTATGGGCACTGATGTGCTGCCTCCACTACCTCCCAGATGGTCTATGACGTGTGGCGAGAGCTGGTGGAGGAGAGCGAGGGTGACAGCCAAGCCAGGAGGCCTGAGATCAGCCATGTCTTCCTCATGGACCGAGGTAGGGGCTGCTGCGGTCACAGGCGCAGGCTGCTGCTGGGGGCTTCTGTGGGGTGGGGTAGTGGGTTCCTTCTAGGGGCTGCTGAGGGGCTTGTTCTTGGGCTTGAGGTAGTGAGCTGGGGGCAGCCAGCACTGGCAGGTGGGGGCGGGGTGGGGAGGCGCAACATGTGCCCCTGTGCGTCTCGTTGCAGATGTGGATTACGTCACGGCGCTCTGCTCCCAGGTGGTGTATGAGGGGCTGGTGGATGACACGTTCTGCATCAAATGTGGTAAGTTGTGGGTGGCTGGAAGAGATGGCAGCGGGGCTGGGCAAGGGGGCCCTGCCTGTGGCATCGGGGGGGTGATAGCAGGGAGACGAAAGTGCCTGCAGATCTCTGCCCCAGACCATCTTCCTCAGCAGCTCCCCAAGGTGGGGGAGGGGGCCAGGCAGGCTGGGATGGGGGTGGGGGCTACCTAATGTTGGCCATTGCAGATGGCCTCTCAAGCCCTTTGATGGGGGCGTGGCGGTTGGCACATGAGCTGTGTTGTGCTTTGGGGCAGTTCCTTTGGCAGCTTTGCTGCCTGTGTCCCCTCTGAGCACAGACAGGATTCTCCATGCCAAGCGGCAGGACGCATGGCACATGTCAGATCAGTGGCCCACCTGCCTGGTGCCCTCTCTTCAGCGGAGCTGTTGCAGACGACCCTGAGGGAGGCATAAGCCAGCATTACAGGGTGGGCACAGCGCAGGCCCCAAGGACCCATTCCTAGGGATTCCCCTCGGAGCGCAGATGGCACCCAGCTCTGGGGCTGCTGAGCCTGGCTGATATCCCGCTGGCCGGGTGGGTGGTTAATGGAACAGCCTGTCCCGGGGCATTGGAAGCGCCGCAGAGCATGAGGCAGTGGCCTGGGCACTGTAACTGTTCCTGCTGCTCTCGGCAGGGAGCGTGGATTTTGGGCCAGACGTCACCTCCTCTGACAGGAGCTTCAAAGTGCTGCTCAATGCCCAGGACAAGGTGAGCCCTGCCCACCAGGGCCCTGCTAACCTGTCGAGTGCCAGCCTGGTGGGCAGAGTGGCGCTGGGGTAGTTGGATTGATTGGGGTGTGGTGTGGAGGCAAAGCCCAGTCCAGAGATTGTAGAAATGGGGCTTTGGT
The DNA here is from genome assembly GCF_025201925.1 of Gopherus flavomarginatus. Lineage (NCBI taxonomy): Eukaryota > Metazoa > Chordata > Testudines > Testudinidae > Gopherus > Gopherus flavomarginatus. Next base: position 5,165,432 of record NC_066626.1, on the reverse strand, counting down.
ACCAGCTCATTTGCCCTATAGAACCGCAGTCCTCAGCATCCTGGCATCCGCCCTGTGGGGCTGATCCCTTTGCCTGATCACGCGCAGCCCCAACTCACAGACTGTGGCCTTCGGAGGCCTGGTTGCTGGAGGTTTTCTGACTGCTCCTCCGGCTGTGGGTGCAGCTTGGCCCCCCTTAGCCACAGTGCCCTCTGTTAATCTGCTGGGCTGCAGGGAGCTTGCAAAGTGAGTGCTTGGCTACTAGCGTGTCTGTGCCTGGCAATGGGGGCGCTCTCTTGGGAAGCCCATGCTAGGCCCTGGCCGGGTGGCTGACCCCTTTGGGGCTGTTCTGGCACAGGTCTTCAGCGAGATCCGGAACGAACACTTCTCCAACGTCTTCAGCTTTCTGAGTCAGAAGGCACGGAACCTGCAGACGCAGTACGACGTGAGTGTGCCAGGGTCGCCCTGGGCATGGCCCTGAGGGGCACCCTGCCCTGGAGCAGCCCCACCAACTGCCGGGCCCTTTGCTCCTCACCCTGGCTCTCCCTCACCTTGTTGGGGGTGGGGAGGGGCCCTCTCTTCTCTTCCCTTCAGCCCAGTGCTCAGACACTCTCTCATCCTGCAGCGCCGTCGTGGGATGGACATCAAGCAAATGAAGAACTTTGTCTCCCAGGAGCTGAAGGGGTTAAAGCAGGAGCACCGTCTGCTGAGCCTGCGTAGGTACTGGTGAAGAGTGGGGAAAAGGGAGGGTGCCTGAAGACATTGCCCTGAACCGGACGGGCTGGGAAAGCAGTGCAAGCTGCCCCAGCCAGGCTAGGGGCTGTTGGCATGTGCGGGCGTCTCTCTCTCTCCCCCCTCTGGCAGCCCCAGGCTGCGTGGACAGAGTGTGGCCCCGGTGTTCTTGTGCAGAGATTCCGCACTGATTTCATCCGTCTGGGGTGTGCAGATATTGGTGCCTGCGAGTCCATCATGAAGAAGAAAACCAAGCAGGACTTCCAGGAGCTGCTAAAGACTGAGCACGGTGAGTGAGACACCTGCCAGCCCAGCCTGGGCTCCTCCTGGGGCTGTGTGCCATTCCCGTGCTGGGCCACCAGCGCTCCAGATGGCCACCGTCAGAGACAGATGCTTGTGCGTTGGACCTGGTGGGAGCTGGCAGGCAGGTCCCTGAAGGGTTAAATGTGCTGCTCTAGCCTGGGGACAGGGCATTGCAGGGTGCTCCCTTTCCCCAAGGGGCTCAGTGAGGAATACCAGGCGTTGCCGTCTGGAGCTGAGCAGCACCATGCACCTCCCAGAGTTGGCAGAGTGGACAGAGCTGGCGATGATCCTGATTCCCGAGCTCCTCCTCCCACAAGCCCAGGAGGCTGGCAATCCCCAGGCCTAGGGCTCCTGCAGGCTCCGGGCCCAGGTGACTGTTTCCTTTCCCCTCTTAGCTCTCCTGGAGGGGTTTGACATCCGCGAGAGCACCAGCTACATAGAAGAGCACATTGACCGGCAGGTGAGTGCTGCGCCTGGGTGGGGACAGCTGGGCTGGGCTGGCCACTCGCTCACCCTCCCCAATTTCTGTGCAGGTCTCCCCCAGCGAGAGTCTGCGCTTAATGTGCCTCCTGTCGGTCACGGAAAATGGTGAGCTCCTTGCTGGAGAAGGGGGGCTGCAGTGGGGGGGACATGGTTATGGGGCTTTTCACTCAGCTCTCCCTGTGTGTTAAACCCCCACAGGGCTGATCCCTAAGGATTATCGCTCCCTGAAAACCCAGTACCTCCAGGTGAGTGTGAGAGTGTGTGTGTGTGTGCGTGTGGAAGGGAGAGCATGTGTGTGGGATGCGGGGAGGAGTACTGGGGGGAGCGCGCGTGTGGGCGGGTGGGAGGGGAGGGCATACCGGGGGGAGCGTCTGCCTCTGTGTAGAGGAGGCACCGGGGGGAGCAGCGTGTGTGTGTATGGGAGTTACCGGTGGGAGTGTGTGTATGTGTGTGGAGGAGGTACCGGGGGAGGGGGGAGCGTTTGTGTGTGTGGAGGAGGTACCGGGGGAGGGGGGGAGCGTTTGTGTGTGTGTGTGTGTGTGTGTGTGGAGGAGGTACTGAGGGGGGGAGCGTGTGTGTGTATGGAGGAGGTACAGGGGGGGGGAGTGTGTGTGTGTGTGTGTGTGTGTGTGTGTGTGTGGAGCAGGTACTGAGGGGGAGCATGTGTGTAGGGGAGGTACCGAGGGGGAGCGTGTGTGTGTGTGTGGAGGAGATACTGAGGGGGGGAGCGTGTGTGTGTGTGTGTATGTGTGGAGGAGGTCCGAGGGGGGGAGCGTGTGTGTGTGGAGGAGGTACTGGGGGGGGAGCATGTGTGTCTGCGTGTGTGTGGAGGAGGTACTGAGGGGGAGCATGTGTGTAGAGGAGGTACCGGGGGGGGAAGCGTGTATGTGTGTAGGAGAGGTACCGAGGGGGAGCGTGTGTGTGTGTGTGTGGAGGAGGTAGGGGCGGGAGCGTGTGTGTGTGTGTGTGTGTGTGTTGAGGAGGTACTGGGGGGGGGGGGTGTGTGTGTGTGTGTTGAGGAGGTACCGAGGGGGGGAGTGTGTGTGAGGTACCGGGGGGAGCATGTGTGTAGAGGAGGTACGGGGGGGGGTAAAGCTTGTGTGTGTGTGTAGGGGAGGTACCGGGGGGGGGGATGGAGTGAGTGTGTGTGTGTGGGGGGGGGGGGGGGGTACCGAGGGGGGGGAGCGCGTGTGTGTGTAGGGGAGGTACCGAGGGGGGGGGAGCGCGCGTGTGTGTAGGGGAGGTACCGAGGGGGGGGGGAGCGTGTGTGTGTGGGAGGTACGGAGGGGGGGGAGCGTGTGTTGGGGGGGGGCAGAAGGTACTGGGGGGAGCGTGTGTGTGTCATGAGGGTACCGGGGGGAGCGTGGTGTGTGGGGG